>NC_055676.1:14539522-14853332 GCF_017976325.1 Chelmon rostratus | reverse complement strand
CCACATTTATTGTATCCAAGAGATTAATTCTGTTGTTTTGGTAACATTTTTTTCTTTTTTTTTTGTCTGAGGATTAGTTTTTAATTTTCTTATGATTCAGATATCCCATAAAAAGACCAGAACTACCAATAAAAGTATCCTAATAGCGAGTATAAGTAGAGCTAGCACGACAAGCTGCTAATGTCCTAAAATGATCATTTTTGTACAGAGTATAAAGCATGTGGTTTTTACTCTGGATCCCAACCAGGCCAAATTATACCTATACTGTTTGCCGCCCTAATGGTGCAGGTGTACTGCAAGAGTAGATTTTATTTTCAGAGCTTCACAGTGTGCTAGTGTGACATTTAAAATATGTTTCCAATCAAGTCATTTTTTTCTTGTACTATCAAACCAAATCAGGTAGCCTGCTACAAAACATGGCACCGAAATATGGCTGTAATGCATTATAAACACCTCAGATGCAATAGATTTTAAACTGCCTGTACAATTTAAAAGGGAAAAAAAGTGGAAAGCAACCATAATAATTTGGGATTGTTGGCCTGTTAGCTCTATTTGTTTTTATAGAGGCTCACTGGCATAAGTGCCATGGTGAATTATGATCGATACAAGTGATGACCGGCTGATTGCAGCAGCGACCAAGGGGCGAAGACGTTGAAGCTATAAAGGAGGAGTTGACATCAAATGACTGTAAGATTGTGAAGCATCACTTTCCTTCGGCTCCAAAAAAAAAGCTCAATGAAAAGATATTAATTCATCTTTCTTTACAATACCAATTATTTACAACAGCCGTAATGAGGGGGGTTGGCATGGGACAAGAATAATACTTGATTCATTGCCTGCAGTTAATGTGTGATAGATATTGTCTCAGTTCCTCTTGCAGAACAGATGTCAGTTTGAATATTCATAGTTGCATAGACTGCCAAGTGGACCTCCTTTCACTGTACTTGTTGCATGAACTTTTCATGATGTTCCTGTCACTTTCTATCAGCCATGCCACTGAAGTCTCCATGGTCCTCTGCAGCTTTTCCTAATCTTCTTTTACTTTTCATTTCCATTGTCAGTGGCGTCAGTATCCGGTGCTGGAAGCTTATACAGTACTGAGTAATATTGGAACTGGGTTCATATGCTGACGATAAGCCTCTTACGCTAATAAAGTATACCATGCCAAGTTGACTCCGATTCCCCACTTATTTATTTATCTAGAAAGGAAGGAAAAACAAAAAAGGGAATTAGGTGGGATTAAGGTCTTTAGAGTTTTTTTTTTTTAATTCATTTCACAAGAAGGTGGACAGACTACTGAGGACAGAAGGGATGGTTGGAAACCACCTACATTTGGATTATTTATTATATATTAATATATTTTGGTAGTGTTATTGAATATTAGTAGCATTTCGTAATTACCAGTTTCAATGTTTAAATTTCTATGTAATTACACTGTGAATTCGCTCAGTTAAGTCATGGTTTGAGGGTTTTAGATATTCTGCTGTATATTACTAAAACTAAAATTGATGGTATTTGAACCAAGTTTTAGAGGAAAATGCTGCTCTTACATAGTTTTTGTTCTCTGCAGTACTTGATCTTCATTGGAGAACTCGAGAACTTCATGTTTCAGCTAATTTGCAACAAATACAGCTGAGGTTGAGAGTGTAATTAGTTATTCCTAAACTAGAGTACTAGACAAAGAGAACTTTTGAACAGATGATGGCTCTCGATGTGTTAAGAGTTTTCCATGTTCTTAAATATATCTTGAGGGGGACATGAATGTCCACATGTCAGGACAGTCCAATACACAGACATTTTACTCAAAAACCACAGGTGTAAACCTCATGGTGGCACTAGAGGAAAAGTCATTAGGATTCATCCTCTGGAGACTGTGAATGTCTGTACATCCTGACAGACACACTGACATTACCATCCCTAATTTCACATGACTATTTTTTGCATCAGTGTTCATCACTGGTCAGATTTTGCAACTCAGTCCCCTCAGATGAAGTGGGCTCAAATTTCTGCCAACACGGTTCCATCACAGCTGTGTTTGGTTTGTTTTCTCCTGTCCTTTGCCGGTGAATACTTGCTTTTTTATATGATTTTAAAATAGAAAACTATACAATTCTGTGATTTTGAATCCAATTGTTGTTTGTCCGACTACCTGACCTACCTTTGTGAAAATGGCAATCAAAGTTATTATGGTATCTGAATCAGGCCAGCTGAGTAAGGTGGCAATCATTTCCAATTTCCTCATTATTCTGTAACAGTGGGACATATTTGGGCTGAATTGGTGTTTCTGAGTCATGCAAGTTAGAGTATCGGTGAATATTTGTGTCCAGAACTTGCACATTTTTAAAAACACGGGGTTGCCCTTGCAGTTTCAAATTCAGCTTGTTGAGTCATGAATATAATCAAAGAATATACTGAAAAGGAGAGAATGAGCTCCTCAATTGGTACACCCTGGTAAGCACTCGGCTTTGTGACAGTGGATCTCTTTATGCAACATTAAGGACATGTGTTCCAGCTCCATGGCCATGTGCAGTTCATTGAAAATGGCTTTGGAGACCCTGTTGATTGTCATTCATGAGCCTGCTAACTCCTTTGAATTTTTAATCAAGTTTGGAAGATACAGTTGCCGACAATATCTATATCTATCTATCTATCTATCTCTCTCTCTCTATATATATATATATATATATATATAGTGTTGTCAGCATTTCATTTTTAATTACATCATAACTAGGAACTAGGAATACAATAAATGTATTCAACCACCTCAAGCAGAAGCACCGGGTCAGGAGCAAGAAAATCCCATGAGGAGAGCTCAACAGCATGTCTGTCTGTGCATGGAAATTATGGTATTCTTGGTTGAGGTGAGAGGTTGATGGAGATTCGGCAAGTGAATCAATTTGTTTAATTTAATGGCAAATTGTTGATTGGCGAGATGGGACGGTGACTGACGTGAAATCAGATGCAACATCCGCCACTTAGACTTCCACATCATTGCTTTTTGCCATGCTGCATAAAGCAATGCTACTTACCGTGCTTGTACTAAATGTTGGCCTTTGACCTAAGTCATGTAATATTACGATCATCCAGAATGAATATTATTACAAGGGATACTGGGCTGGTAATGTCTGACTCAGAATTAATTTATTTGAAACAGTGCCGGACCTTTTCCCTGAGGCTCCACATAAACCCAAAGGACGTGACCTAATACTTGTATGGTCTAGTCCCAGTTTTTTTTTGTGCTCTTTGTATCAGGCTCTCTGCCTGGTGGTTATAGGGCCCAGAATAATGGCATTACTAGTCTACAAGGAATTAATACAGCTAACATTAGCAGGCTGTTCATCTGGCTTTGCTCCCCTTCCTGATCATAGTTATCCTTGTCTTGTAGATAGCTGATATTAGTTGAGAGAAAAGTGATTTTCAAACTGTAAAGAATAGCCCTTAGAAATTAACATGTGGAATCTCAAGACTCAGGAAATCATCAGGTTTTGGTGGCAATTGCTGAACCAGAAACATCGCTACAGTGGAATATGTGTTAACAAAATAAGGTAAATACCAAACAATTAGAGTTATACATTAATATAAGTCAGTTTCCCCGTGTCACTGTCTCACGATTAACAAAGTACTTGACTTATGATCGTGTACATCCACAGTCACCCGCTTATTGTGTCACAGGTCAAGAAGCCAGTTAAAGTGAACACGTTGGACACAGCTGGGGCATGACGCCTTACAGTGCACCACTGATTTATATCCAGTGACAGGGGACCCAACTCAGCATGCCAATGGCATTACCATCATTAATCAGGCGAGACACTGCCATGCCCACATGAAATTAATTAACTCTTAAAAATCAGCACTGGCCCATTATTTATAGTGGGTAATTTATCGCAGGATTGTGCAGGTCTTGCCGTACCACATAAGCTCACACTGACAGATCAAAAGGGATATTCATGTGTTAGGAGAGAAAGAAAGAAGAGGACAGTTGAGGCTGAGGAAAGATAAAAAAAAAAAAAAAAAAAAAAAACGTGCTTTCAGAGACAGCCAGTTCCAGTATGGTGTCTTCCACTGATTTTAATTAGTGTAGGAATTTTCAGCTTTGAATAATTGACAGTGCTCCAGATGAACAGTTTTAGCAGCTTAGAACACACTCCTAAACATCTGTCCATGACAGGGATGAGTGCCGAACACAGGACCTTATGAAATGGCATCACTTCTTCTAAAATAGAAAAGAGGTAGCTCTACTTGCTGTATATCCCCATATCCCTGACTCCGTAATAGTCAATACAACGCAGTCGATCAGATTTGTTTGCCAGATTCTATTTTCAAATCATTTGCACAATTTTATTCCTGTTCAGATGTTTCCTTTTTGGAGGGAACTGCTCCTGTTTCAAGGACTTGAAAAAGGGTTTAGCATAATGTTCTGGAGTGGCTAGCCACAGTCAGCGCCAGTCTTGGGCATATTGTGCGCCCAGCTAAATCCAGTGGTTAAGTCTCTCTGGAACCACATGTAACCTCCATTCGCCAAGGGCTGAATTCTGCCAGCTTTTTTCCTTTCTCCTACCATTTCCTTGCTTCAAACTACCCTACGGTGTCAGTGCAATTATAAAAGAATAAATAGCAATGTGCTTTTCACTTTTCCTTTGATTGTAGAGTGCTAATATATTTCAGTATGTGTTTTCTAAGTCAGCAAATGATAAACAAATGCTTGCCCCTTGAGCGTAGTGGGCATTCTCTCCACTAAAAGAACAAAAGTGTATAAGTATTTTATCACGTTAAGTACGTCTTTGTCAGGGTAATTTTGAACCATGGCAAGAATATTAAAGTTTGTTCATAAAACTGCTTTATTGAATACCTTTACTGCATATGCACGTTAAAAATGCAGTGCCAGTTGAGCACACACATGTGTGGGAGGAATTCTGTGGTGACAAGCTTGGGTCATGGAAAGGTTTTCAATACAGTGCAATGATGTATGAATTCTGTCTGTTTTTGGCATACCACAGTAGTGCCAACCATGAACATGGCACTTAGTTGACAAATGAAAAGTAGAAATGACTGGAGAGATGGAAAAAAGGGCAGCTGGGGCAGTGAATTGTTAGGCCAAACTATATTTTCTTAGAAAAGGAAACACACACTGAGCTGCACACTGTCAACAAACACACCCCTGGTGGAGTAAGGAGGGGATAAAAAGGATGAGCATACTGGTCACAAACAGCCAACACATTCAAGGTTAACACAGTAATGGACAAGTAAATGTTAGATACCTCAAAATTTGGCAACACAGCACTTTAGGTGTTGTAACGAGAGAGACTGAGAAGGAGCCTGAAACCTTTCAGTACTTCAAGAAGACATCTGAAAAGAAATGAATCAAGTGACTGCAAGAATCCTGATGGCAGCACAGGCTGTCCCCTGTAACCAAGGGAGACATGGAATGGAGACAAAGGTTTATGAAATGTACCAGTGAAAAGTTGTACAATAGTGGCAGAGCTGAAAACAATTCTCATGGTTCTAGTGCTGTGAAGGGCAGAACGGTAATCGCTTCAGGTTCAGTAAACATTTTTCTTCGGTTGCAGAGTTGTGAAGACCTGGAAAGCTCTAAACAGATAGAGCTAGATAGATAGATATGACACATCTATGATAGTACCGTGAAGTGAGATTTGGTACATACATGACAACATTGTGATTAATTGTCCAAACCAGAAGTGGCATTTTACCTGAACCTTCTTTCACCTGTATTTCTGTCAGAGGAACTATCATTGAATACATGATGTTACAGAATATAAACAGAAGAATTGCCCATTAAATCCAGACTCACCTTTTTAAAAAGTTTATAGAGTGCTGATTTTTGTGTATTGTGCATATTAGATCTGTAATGGTCTCCCTGTCTGGCAGACTAGCCTTGTTTAAAAAGCCTCATTAAAATATGCACTATCATAATGACCTTGCTGGTACAGGCTGCGGCGCGAGGAAGTAGTACCTCATGATCCACCTCCTTATTGAGGCTGATTAAGACCTTCATGTATGTCACCACCAAGTCTGTGCCAGGCAGAAGATGGATCCTGCCAGCAGCTGGCAAGGTGTCAAGCTAGATCAGTTCCTGTTAAAAAGACAAGAATAGCAGACTGATTTCCCTTTACCTTTGCAAAGTTTTCTGTGCCAGTACTATGACAAAATTCATTACGGAGCTAAAGAACAGCCTGAGGGACACTGCAGCGATCCAAGGCTTATGCCAAGACCCGAATGGATGGTTGAGACCTGTCAACGTGTTCGAACTTTGTTGAGATTGCCAACATGCCTTTGTGCCATCACCTGATCCTCGACGAGGTGCGACTTCAAGAACCTGGAGAAAGAGGTTACATATATGACGATGATGCTGCCATGTACAACAGGAACAACCCAAAAACACAGAGAGAAGAAAATAAGAGAAGACAAGGAGGAAATCAAGAACAGAAGAACTAACAGAGCCAACACAGTCAAAACTTTGCTGCAGGAAACTTGATGGCATACGCAATTAGTAGAGCAGGACTTGTTTTCTAATCCTGAAGCTATTTCAGGGAGAGATTTAATGAGCATTAAGTCCAGCAAGAGAATGATAATACTATAGAAAGGAGCTTGAACCAAGTGGAAGCTGGCTGTGGACAGAAACATCTGATGCGCCGACTCCTGACAGGCATGACCCATCATGCATCAAGTCCTTGATTTTCTCCCTGTCCTCAACCCCATGCTGGGAAATGGAGGAGTCCCTCATGGATTCCTGCTATAAATTCATCCTTGAGCAGTGTGTTTTCAGTTGGGCGCACTGAACACATCATGGTCTGCTGTTACAAGGCCATCGCTATTGGTGAAGGCCATCACCGCTGGCCCTGGAATTAGGTCCCAATCAAGTCTGTGGCAGCAACCATCCGGCAAGTGAGATCATTGTGACCAAGATGGTACAGCTCATAAAGCAGACTGCCAGCATCATCTGATATGTTAAACCAGTACCTATAACAACCATTAAGCTTCAGTCAAACTTTCTGATTCTGATTGATTCCTTACCACACGGGTATCTTAAAGAGACAAACTCTGCAACAGCAACAATCAAACCTCAAAGGGAAAATTGTTTTGGCCTCAAAGCCATGATAAATATACAATCTCCTGCTTGTTTTTTTTTTTTTTTTATTATTATTATTTAAATGGCTCAGGTCGAGTGCAATACAATTGAAGCAACCAGTAATACGTTAAGTAAGTTAAGTAAGCCTGTTGTGGTACACTGTTCTATATGACCTCCATCCAACTGTCATCAAAGGAAAAAAAAATCTGTGTCCTCGCCACAAAAATCAGCATCAGAAGTTTTCAAAGGAGCATATAATCAAGCCTGATGCATTTTAGAAACAAGTCCTGTGGACTGATGAAGTGAAATACAGCTTTTTGACTACAATGGGCAAAGGTTTGGAGAACAAAGGGTGCAGAATTTCATGAAAAGAACAGCTCTCCTACTGTCATGGTGGATTGATCATTCTTTGGGCCTGTGTTGTCACTGGAAGAGGAAAGAATGGATTCAATTTGACAGCAGCAAATTCTGGAAGCAAACATCAGACCGTGCTAATGAGAAGAGGATGGCTTCTACAGCAGGATAATGATCCTAAGCAAAATCTCAAAATCCATAATGGACGACCTCAAGAGGCGCAAGCTGAGGGTTTTGTCATGGCCCTTACAGTCCCCCGACCTAAACATCATAGTAAATCTGTGGATAGTCTTCAAAAGTGCAGTGCATGCAAGACGGCCCAAGAATCTCACAGAACTAGAAGCCTTTTGCAAGAAAGAATGTGTCACTCAGCATGCAGGGTACCCCAATTGTTTCAGGCCCCTTTTTCTTTCATATTTGAAAGTGTAAAATATGGAATTCACATTGTAAGCTCCAGTAAAATATTAAAGGAATATGTCATCTTTAACTTCATGGCTTTTAGAAATCAAGTCATCTTTTACTCACTTAGCTATTCACAGTGACAGGACCCTTTATCCTGCTAAATTTGAAAATTGAGATCACACAATTTTTGTGCCACAGATGGTTGTTTGCGGCAGACTAAGGAAGTATCCCCCAGATTTAACAGGCAGATTTCACAAAAAGAAAACAACGCTGGTTCTCACTGAGCTACAGCGAGGCACCTCAACTTGCAATGTATTGATGCCATCAGCCTTATTTGTTAGTTGTTTTGCAGATGCACTGTGTATTTTTACTTTCATTGGAACAAGGTTGACATGAATGCTCTAATGCAGTTTAAAATCACTGTGTCAATACACTGTACCCTTCTTATTTGACCGAGGTCTCGAATGAAGAGGCCAAAACAAAGGATTAGTAAATCTTAATGTGTACTATTACACCATAAGCCTCCCACTTTGGCACTGGCAGGCAACCCCATTGGTGGACAAGCGTTACATTAGAGTAAGAGAGAGTTAGAGAGATGTGAAATCAGAATAGGTCTTGTTAATGGGATTGTAGTGTTTTAGAAGAAGCCTATGCACTCAGCAGATAAGGGGACTGTTTATCCTGTTAATGTGTCACTTTAAATACATTAGGAGTGGGAGGGCTCCTGATTTTTTTTTTTTTTTTTTTTTGGCACTCTGCCTCTCTAATCCTGAAGAGCGCAAGGGACAAAGCATTTATAGATCCTCACATAAATTACCCTTTAACTGGTTTTTAGTGGGTTAATGAGAGAAAATTATATTTTGACTTAATTGCACAGTTAAATCTGCAAGGGGGTATTTTTTCAAATATCGATTTAAATTATTCAAAATTGAATTGACCTTGAGCAGGCACACATACAGACATACAGTGCGTAGGCACACACGCACACACACAGACAGGCACACACACAGACACATAAACAATGACTCACACAACAGACTGAATTCACTGCTAATGAGAGATAATCCAGGTCCCACTGTGCCACACTGGGACCAATGGCATGCAGCTATTTGTTTATTCTATTTACATTGTCAGAGCAGGTTCCCAGTGGTCTGTTAGTCCCACTATCAAACAAGTGCTATCCTGCAAATCATTGCTTACTCTGCACATGTCTTTGTTGTTGGAAAATATGTAAGATGGTGTTTGGCAGTGTTTGTGGATAGCTACGGTATGTTGTGATTTTTTTTTTTTAGTAGTTATAATACTATAACTACTAAAAAAAATAATTTATATTGTTTTTCTGTTTCTGCAAAGGCACGATATATTATATGGCTGACTTTCACTTAACTTCTGGGATGTTTATTTTGGGGAAAAAAAGGATGAAATATTCCCTTTCTTTAAGGCACTCACTGCGACTGCCTAATACTGTTACTGCCACACCTTGGTTGTGTGTTCTGAAGTCATAAGTCACCTTCTCCTTCATGCTGGGAGGCTCACTGGCGGCGTCTCTGAAAATATGATTGGTTTTCTCTAGGAGGTGGTCAGTGTGCAGTCCAACAGCTGCCGCTGTGATTGAGCACGGTAGGAGCTAGCATGGGTGTGGACATCAGTGATAAGGCCTGAGTGGCACAAGCAGGGCCCCTCGTTAGCAGGAGATGCTTCAGAGGACCCCACTAAGAACTCAGAGGACGGAGTTGTTCTCACGGTCTCAAATCCATTTCTCCTGCTGCACTGATGTTAACTTGAATGACTGTGTTCTTTGTCACACATCGTATGCAGAGCAACAATCGTATGCATTAAGAATGCACTGCATCCGTCTCTTTAAATACTTCTAGGACAGTCTGTCAGATAGCAGGCCCATGAAGTTACTCCTATTATACCAGGCATATTTATTCATCACAAAAAATCTTTTTGTACAAATTTCCATTCATGAACTGCTGTAATTCCGTGGATGGTAATATTATAAGTGGTGGGAGTGTGAGCCCTACTTACACATTTCATCTTGAGAAATGTCAGGTGTAAAAATGTATGAAGTGGGATCTGCAGTGAGGAACATGTAGGGAAGTGAGGTGAAAAGCAGGTCATCTAGAGAAACAGGTGTTGAGTCAACAGAATTGGATCCTACGGTGCTGATTGAGCTGCAAGGTACAGCGACAGCAGTCTACAGCACTTGGAGGTCTGAATGGAGGAGCAAAATACTGACAGTGTTTTCTTTTCTTTGCTTGTTTTTGCTAATTTTACAAACTGAATGTCCAACAGAAATCCCATTACTCTAACTCTTATAAAGATAATTAAGATAAAGAGCTTAAAATCACCTTCAATGCTGCCATTCCTCATACTATTTAAAACCAGACATGAAAGACCACAGAAAAAAGAGCTAAATTGGAGAAAGAACCATATTTTTTTCCAAAGTGTGCCACTGCTCATTAGATTTTTGGTTTTGCAGACAGGTATTGAGTATAAATAATATAATCTTTTATCGTGTTTAGAACCTTTTAGGTGTTTTGTACCATTTCTAAATTGGAAATGGTAACTCAACTTTATAATAACCATGGTGCTCCATTCCTGTCGTTGAAAACTGTAATCCAAAATCCCTAAATTTGCACCAGAATGTGGAGCTAACCTTCACGAAGGAGTGTAGTCGTACAGCAAAATGTAATCACCCAGTAATTTTGTGCAAGGGCATAAGTTGGTTTCAGATGAATAACCTTTTACTGCAATGCAGTTTTCATGTCCCCTGTCATAGTCATTGTGCCCTAGAATCCGCCAATGCCAGCATGTCCTAATGCAACCTGAAAAAAGTCTAAAATGCAAGATTTTTCACAGTATGTTAATTCAGTTATGGCTCACTGATGGTAAGAACATTGACCAAGTTATGCGATAATGGAGCTGATCATTTCAACACAAACACACACACACTCATGCGTGATAACCCATTGTGTGTCAGGCCAGTGCAGATAACATTCTTACATTTCCTGAAAAAGAAAAAGAAATAAAAAGTGATGCATTTTTAATTGTGTTCATTTTCATTGGTCTCTTTGTAAATGCCAGCTATTTCATTAGTGTTTGTAATGAGACATGGTGGCATTTAGTTGCATGGGTGTTAAAATGGAAAGGAGAAACCTGCATGCCTTCCAGTTCATCCAGTATTTGCCTAAATATTCCATAGCTCCTATCAGGTCATTATAAATGGCAATGGAACAATTAGCATTTCAGAAATGGGAGGATATGGCATCAAGACCATTTAGTAGCTAATGAAGGATGCATTTTTTTCAGCCTGTTTGTTTTGCCTCTAATGAATGCTTCCTGTCGACATTCAGCAGCACTGTGAAGTTCAAAAGTGAAAACATGTAGAATTTGCCATTGTCACCGCTGACAGAGATGTTTTTGAGGCAGAATTTGAATGTCTAGGAGGTATGCTAATATTCTTGAACACTTTTGATGAGTGTCAGCCTGATAAATCCCATTCCCCACTCTGTCTGTTCCTCTCTGTCTGCTTGTCTCTTGCTCTTTCACATATACTCACACCTCTCCTTTTCTGTCCTTGCTTTCATTTTGGGCCGAGACTTTTGGATCCCATGAATCCGTCCTTATTCTCTCATATGAATTATTGAATATTCATTTGCCTATTGTGTTGTCACAAGACAACCACACTGAAGGCAGCCTGAGCAACGAGATGTGGGGCGCAGTCAGTGGAAGACGGACGCGTCATGCCACGTATGTAATGACAGGCAGCAAAGTGCCTTTAGGGTGCCAGCTTTCATCATAGTAAATGTTGATGACACAGGCTTGTTGCCAAGCTGACAAACTGTCATGGAGCTGTCAAGCTTGCACAATCACTGACTTGCACTGCTATGATCACCTTTAAACTGATGAATGCCAACCTTTTGGGAACATGTGTTGTTGCTTGGGCGGGCAGGCGACTGTGTATATATGTGTATGCATATGTTTGTCAGCTCCTACACAGTGTATTCTAATGCAGGACTACTGTTTTGAACTTGTTGTCTGTCAGACTGTTTGAGGCAGTGCAACCTTGACGGTGATCATTATCAACACATGGCCCAATGGTGCCCAATTGGCCTCATGATATTAAATATATTGTTTATAAAAATCAGATTATAAAAGTAACACTGTCTTGCCTAGTTAGTGTTGTAGCTCAAGGGACAGTCCACTTTGAACAACGTTTCAGTAAGGTGAATATCTCCAAATACAGACTGCCATCTCCATTGCTGGAAATAAGAGCATTGGGGATTGAACTGAAGATGTATTCAGGTAATACCTTTTGGTGATGGTCCATTGACACAGAATTAGATTTTGACTGTGTGGGCCGGTAGACTTTTTGAGACATTCTATTCAAATGAGTTCCAGCTGTGATTTAGAAAATATACCCACAGCCCGGTAAAATTACCATGGGTACCGTCATAGTGTTGAAGGAATTTTTCCATTGTTCGTGATCAGTGGAGCAGCTCCAGATGACATCATTACCAGTCTTTTCCATCTTGTTCAGCTCAAGAAATCCTGACTAATTCAAATGTCAGAATGGCAAATGTTTATTCAGCTTTAGGGTGGATTTCACTTTTAACAAGCAAGTCAGCCTTATACAGTAAATTAGGTGTGAGATGAAGGGAATTGATTGTTGAAGTTTGTCGTTGTCACTCCACCAACATTTTGTTTGCATAATCACTGTGGCTCATTACTGCCCTCTGTGGGTTAAAAAAAAAAAAAAAAAAAAAACATCTGCCCCTGCCGAATGATCTGGTAATTTGTGAGATCTGCAGTTGATGTAGGTATTTTCCCCCAGTTGACCCAATGGACAGCGAAGAGCCCTTAATGACCTTAATTGAAAATTTCAACAAGCTCTAAGATTCTCTTTTGCAAGAGGAAAGACCTCCTGATGAGAAATATATGACTGTATATATAACGGCAAAGCAATAGGAGCAAGTTAAACAGTGACAGACGTTGAAATCTACTGATCTGTACAACGTTTCCTTAAAGCCTACGTTAACTGATTATTTTGGCATCTTGTGGCCAGGGCGAACAAGCTGTAAACAAAACAGTGAAATAATATCACCCTGTAAAGTCAATATGGTGAACGTGTTACCAGACAGTGGCTTTTTTATGCATGAAGCAGATGCAGAATAACAGTAGCATTCATTAGGAGTTGTGTTTGGGTCAACCCGATGAACGTACTGTCGAGGGTTTGTGGCTAATTTGTGCAGTGTTTGGTGCTGGGCAGGTAGGGTGTAGTTGGTCTTTAGGGCTTGCTTGCTGAAAACAGCTGCCCAAGTTTTGTATGCTGATCGCAACTCACTTTGTTAACACATGCTCATGTTTATTGGTGTTTCAGTGAGAAGTGCGACAGTTTTTCAGGCTCACGGATCAACGGTTTGCTAATCATGGTTTAATTTCAGCGTGCAACATGTAGCTGTTAACATTAGTAAGGGTTAGGGTTAGGGGTTAGTAATTCAGGTTTGATAGAGGTGGCATTTTTTAAAATAGAGTAGTTTGTTATGATTTATCCTTTGAAGCCACCAACAGATGTATTGTATGCTACTCTTCTGATGTACCCCTGCACATCATTGAATTTCACTGATTAAATCCTGAACTGATGCATACTGGTGCAAATGAGTAAAACTGTCATTTGTGTTTTTCCAGCCTGAATTTAAAACGCAAGTTTTCAGGGTTAGGGCCGTCTCCGCTGTGTGGTGGCGCTGGTCGCTGTGTGTGTTCCGTGGTTGTGGGCAACCTCATCTCATCGAATATCCAACTCTAAGAGACTGTGCTAAGTGGAAATCACTCTTGCTGGAGGCAGAATCTCAAAAATGTGAGAACTCCAGTTTGAACTCAAAATTGAACTCAACACTTCTAGCCAAACCTTGCAAATGATGAAGAAAAGATGAAAGCTCTTTAACGACATACAGATAAAAGAAAGGGGCCAAGAGAAACACAAGAAGACACAGAGTGAGCACTTATATGATCACCAGCTGATTACCGAGCAATGCTGGATAACATTACAGCAAGCTGTACAACCTTTACAAACTGAGTCTTGTCTCAAATTGACCTTAAGGCAAAGCTAACTGTAATGGAAATAGAGAACAGTGACAAATGGCTAAAAGTTGGCTAAAATACTTGTGAAACTACGTTGAACTATTCACTGAATCAATAAAGAAAGCTTTTACCATCAGCCAGCGAAGAACAACAAGAAGTCTTAAAAGTGTGCGCAGTATCCAGCATGAATTCCTACAGTTTATTGTCTGGGTTTGAACTGGTACATGTACAGTTGCTTTCAAGGTCCATAATGATAGCTTACAACCTGCATATGTAGCATTACTGCTTGTCTTCCTGCCTTACAACGATTTTCGAAAGCATGCATTTTTAGTTCATACAGCAGTTCATTTAGTTTTTTTTCTTGATGGAATGAAAATAAAACTTGCACGTACTGAAAATGAACCGCAGTTGTGACCAGCCAGCGATGGCTTTGAAAACCTGCAATACTTGTTTTTCCTGCTAAACAGCAACCTTTTTAATGCAAGAAACAGGGAAATGCATACAACTCTTTGCCCGACATCTGTTTCCTAAAAGCTCATCATTGCAGTGTTCTTCAGCAGATGAAATGTATCACTGAGAATATTTTTTTTTGAAAATGGTTGCTGCTAAGAGCTTTACTATCGCTCCACAATTACATCACTCCGGGAAAACAAATGCACAGTTTCGTCGATGACATCTTTCTGAAGAAATCATTGACTGCTTCCAAGGGACAAAAATGAATTTAAAACCACTTTACTGGTACACTGCATGTCATGAATGCTTTGAAAAATGCTCAGCAGTAATGTAAAGAATACACTATTTATTTGTAGTTATGGGCCCAAACAATGCATTGTCTCTTATGGATGATTCTGCAAAACCTGGTCTCCCTCTTTTTGTTATTTGTGCAGTTTTGAATAATATGACAGTTATGTCTTTTTCCCAGCCGTCTGCTGGAGCTTTATGGCCACAATGTGGAAAACCCAAAAGAAAAACACGAGTTCTTCAAATTAGCTACTCTGTAAAGATCCAAGCATCGTGATGTGTCACCACATCTCAGTGATCGATAGAATTAATGGAGACATTTTTCCTGCATCTATGAAATGTTCACCATGGCATGCCTTCGGGTTGTCCTTGGACTCAGTTTGGGAGACAGTGTATTGCTGACACCCTTGCTGGGAGCATACTGGCTTTAGTCACTCACGTACAGTGCACACATGCACACACAGTCGTGCACACATACACATTAATAATGTTCCTCCTAATGAATTACAAGCAGACCTTGAGGCCATACACCTATATCCCAGTAACGTCTGGCTTGGTGCCCAACGACAAGCCTCATAGCTCAAAAGACAAGGACACACGCACGTACACACACACATGCACAATCCTTTTGTCTTTAAATAGCATGCCTACTGAGCTTTCTCATCTACATAACAATTGTACAAAGGTAGGTAACAGCCCTAGAAACTCTATTACTGTCCATCCATCCTGCATGTGATTGCTTCTATTACTGCAAGAGCTGCTTTTCAGTTTTTCAAATGAAAATCACTTTTAATTTAGATCAAACTAAGTGTCAGTGTTGTGCAGAGTTATTTAAAGCTGTCTGAAATGCACATAAAGCACGTGAGCAAAGTTCCGGGGCAAATATGACAGGGGCCTGATAAGCTCGGTTTAAAACAGCAGCAGATGGCAGGAGGCACCTCACTGTTGGCCCAGCAGACAAAGCTTTATCTCTCGTCAAGGTGAAAGGTCAAGCGCTGTGTCTTCAGCATGCAGATTAAACATAAAGAGTTGAATAGCCAGCAGTTATGGCATTTAAGAATTTCACACCCCACAAAATTTTATCATAAGCTGTAGTCAGCAAAAGAATAGAGCACCTCACTGTTGCTGCACAAGAGGGAGGTTGTTTAAAGTGTACTTCCACAGGGTGTATTAGAAGGATTTAAGATTATGGGAACACTGTCGACAGTTAAGAATTATGTGTCTGCAACTTTGGTTCATGATTAATCAGTTATTCAAGAAAAAAAAAAAAGCATTTGGTGGTTTTGCAAATGTGAGCATTTATTGCCTCAGTTTTATATCAGTCGTGAATGTAATATCCTTGACTTTTGGTCTCTGACAAACAAGCAATCTGCAGACGTTTGAACGGACTGGAGTTGGTGCTGGAGAATATATTAACTTCACCTTTAACTCTGGTTTGGCCTCCACCGACTCCTGAAGGGATTGTCGCTAATTTGCCCAGTGTTTGGCGCTGGCCAGGTAGAGCATCGTCGCTTTTTGGAGCTTACTGGGTGAAAACAGCTGCCCTCTGCGAAAAGAAACAGCCAACAGGAGGATGGCAGTTGCGTCAGATCTGCTCAGCGCGCCGAAATGTCGCATGCTGATCAATACCTGCACCGAGGAAAGCAAACAAACACCCGGTTTGCTCACTTTGTCAACACATGTTTATCATTGGTTCAGTGAACAGTGCAGCAGTTTCTCAGGCTCACTGATCAACTGATTAACGCTTTGCAAATCAGGATTGTCTGTGTTAAATTTCTTTTGCCACTTGCAGCTGCTAACATGAGTAAGTGTGAATCAGGCTTGATAGAGGTGCCGGATTGCGTTTGTAAAATACAGCATTTTGTTATGATTCATCTGTTAAAGCCCCAAACAGATGTGTGCTACTCTTCTGACGTTCCCCTGCAGCTGATTGAATTTCACTGACTGAATCCTGCATTGATGCGTGCTGGTGCTTAGGAGTAAAACTTTTGACATTTGCTGCTTTTGCAATTTCTTATCAGTTGTAATGTAATATCTTTGACTTTTTGGACTGTCTGTCAGACAAACAGGCAACCTGCAGACGCCTGGATGGACTTGAGTTGGTGCTGGTGATTTTTCACCATTTTCTGACATTTTGTGGCCTAGATAATTAAGTAATTATTAAATAATGATAACAGTCAGCTTAAGTAGGAAAGTGCTTAAGTAAAGCATAAGAAAAAAACATGTTAATTGCCGTCTACATACCTTACCTTACCTCACCTTACCTACTAGTTAATAGACCGTATTAGTTCTGTCATTTTCTGAGAGGTTGTCTGTTCTGCATGCTCCCTCTCTGCACCTGAGCAGCCATGGCACAATTGAGCACAGCCATCCCATAACCCTCCCATGCCGTCCATGTCCTCTGACCCAGAGTCAGTGGGTTAATAACCAACTGCACCGAAAGCCATTTGTCATTTTCTACCTGCCGCTGATAGGCGATGTCAGCAGATGTCTATGCCCTTGTCACCCAGCCACATGACAAATACTGTATCAAGCCTCGCAATCTGAGGCTCCCTGAGGCTCCTCAGTACTCCTCTACTGAACAACCACTCCCACTTGGTAGCATTAGATTCTTGCGCTGTGATCCATATCGAGATAAACTGGTGATCCCCCTGCTCTTTTTCATCTCCTTTTTCCATTGCCCCATAAACTGTATTTGGGTCTGTTGTCTCTGTCTCTCTTTTTTTATTTTGCACATTTTCCTCTCTCCTTTGCTTTAGCATGTTCCCAGCTTTCCTTTGATGTTTGATACTTAATGCCAGTGCTGGCCCGGAGCTAATGGTTTTATATTGGCAGAAAATGTGGGACGATTTTTGCAGATAAGAAGGGGACATTGAATGGAGAGACAGCATTTCTACAACTGCTTCGGACGTGTGAATTTAATCGAGCTTCGTAATCCATTGTCTTCCCGTTTGTAGAGTTTTTGTGTCTGTGTTTCTTGCCTGACAAAAATGAGGAGTGTAAACAAATGGATATTAACAGGAGTAAGTCTTTCCCATCTGTGACTCATTTTGTCTATAATTGAAGCGGCGTATTGATTGTGATGGCTGAAACTTTCGTGACGCTTGCCACTTATTAATTTCGAATTTAGACAAATCTCTGACTAATACCGTGGGGGGAAAAGTTGTCATCATAAAGATTTCATCAAAGCAGCTAAGCAATGCAATAGCTTGACAGTAATTCTTACCAAGCCAACTGTGCAGATGTAAAAATTATGACAGCCTAAGAAGTCTGTCCAGCTATTCAAGAGTTCAGGGTTTCTAGTTGCAGCACTGTGTTGATGTGCGCTGAGGCAGAGCACTGCACTAGAATACTGATGCACACTAATACTTGAACTGTGGCTTATTCTTCACAGGCCGTTTTCATTTTATTTTCTTTTAATTTTCACATAATAAGGTGAGGACTTCTTACACAATGTAAATGTCACTTTCTAATGAATTTAATGTTGATCTCACAAGCCAATTCCCTCTCTCCTCTCTCTTCCCTTCTCTTCAGAGATGTCGGGTACGGGAGAAGATATTTCTCAGGTGCACTGGAAGCAACAGTGGTTGGAAAACGGGACACTGTACTTCCATGTGTCCATGACTGAGTCTGAGCTTCAGGCCCAGACAACACAGCCCACAGCCCGGGAGCCTGCTCATGTCCTACATGAGCACATGCATCTGCTGCACATCTCAGTTATGGTAAGTTGTGAACAACGAAGAAATGTGGTTGCATACATAGAGTCAGGTATGAATGCATTTGTGGCACGGCAAATGCATGCAGAAATAGGCCTTTGTAAACGGTTAAATGTGACCGTCTCTATGTGATCTTCCACAATGTCACGCGTGGCTCGTGGTTGCAGACGTTTGGGCCTTCTGAAGATCCTTTTCACGGAATGTCATAACTACAGTTTGACAATCAATATATACGGTCTTATAGTGTCACAACTAGATAGTTTGGGACTTTTTAACCAGTATAAGGAAAGATCTTCCCATTTGATGGTTGTCATATTAATGTTTTGTGGCATTTTTTGGCCTCTTTGATCCCTCAATATTAGCCAGCAGCATTAGTCCAGCATTGCTCCGACCTCAATAGCTGCAAAACATGTTAACACAATGCCAGGTTCAACAGGCCAACCCACAAAATAAACAGTAAAACAACATAAAACACTGCAAAACTTACAGCTTCCAAGTCTGAAGTCAGGTCACAGACAGCTGGAACAGGGTATTGATCGAGCTTGAACCGTTACCAGCCGGCAGAGTAAAATGCACACGCACGTTCCACTTTTAAAGCCACTGCGGGGACATTTCTGCCACGTTTCTATCAAAACTAAACTTCATCCACTTCTGTCCCGTGGGGCCGAGGGCAGATGTAGCCATTTGTGCTGCTCTGTGCAGCCAGTAGCAGCAGTTTAGCTCTGAGCTTTGTCGTGGCCCTCTTCGAGAAAGCAGTCAGAAGTTAAATGATTAGCGCACAGTAATAATTTTCCAGTTGCTGTGGGGACGTTTCCATTAAAATATAAAATGAATCCACTGGGTGTTGACACTCTCAGAAGGTTGGAGTAGACGAAGACTCTTGCGTCGGTTCTTGCAGCCAACAACAGAGAAACTGGCTGGCTTTGCTCTTACATCCACACCCCAGTATAGCAGACAGTGGGGTAGATTCACAAGGTTTCGGTGGGCGGTGCGGTCACCTAGCTGGAGGTGGTGCTGCGTTACATAGCGATGCGAAAAATAGCAGAAGAAAAGGTTGGACTACGAACGAGGCATTCGAGGCCGTTCAGGAGCAGTGTTTTCTGTAGGAGACAATAACTCCCTTTGGCGTCGCGTTCGGGCTTTGTAACTTTGCATTTCTCCTTGCACAAAAATTCTAAATAATACGCTAAAGGCATAATATGGCCTCTTTAAGGCTGTTTCGCAGGAAGCATTGGAGTTGGTGGTGTGGAAAGAGTAATGACTTTGTAGACAAGAAGTCTGTGAAGGTTAAGATCTTCAAATGTCAAACCAGCCCGGCGAAGGCAGAGCTACAGCCTCCACAGTGATGTAGCTCTGTATATCACAGTAGTTCTTGCTGATGGGATGGCGTTCGGCTGTGAGAGACTGTTGACTTTTTTAAAGCGTGCAGTCATCAGTAGGAGAGTTTTCTTTACATCCAAGCTTGTGTTCTTGCAGTGTGTGTATCAGTAGTGCTTACATTGCCGTACTACAGCTTCATGACTGTGGTACATAGGATTTTGCTGTTGCTTTAAATCTGCTGAGACTCAAGTTTTCTATTAACTTACACATGTTCACAGGCTACAATAGAGCTGATAACTGATTCTCCGTGTTCATCACCTTATGTGCTTTACCTGACCGACGCCGGGCTTTTCATGCAGCCCTCTCCTCTCCCAGTCTCTGCCTCCGTCACGTCACCCCTTCACTTTCCCCCCTCCCCCGAAGTCCAACTTTTCAGGCTTCAGGTCGCGTGCTTTGCACCTATTTCGCGGCTGGCTCTTTCTGCCTCGGCTCCCCTTGCACATCCCACCAACTTCTCTATTTCTGTCCCTCCCCTGGTCTCTCCGTGCAGCATCTCCACGCTCCATCCGCCTCCGCGTTCTCTCGAATCCTCTCACCTCTCCTGCTCACAGCCCCACCTTCTCCTTCCTCGCTCTCAGAAAACACTTCTGGTGACACTTTATTTGAAGGGATGTGCACAACACCGTCATGACTATGCCCTAGAATCTGACATAATCATGAATTAAACATTATGACTGAATATGACCCTTGTGTGTGACTGTCATTTTGTTTGTCACTTTCAGCGCAAAATTGACACTGAAACTGGAAATTTGTTATTACAACTTGACATGAACTATAGTTTAATAATGCTGCAGTTTTTGTGCATTTGTCCTTTAGTTCAACACTTGTGTACGCTGTAATCACACCGTTAGACAAAATTTGATTCTAAACACTGTCATGGAAGCATTTGACAGCTAAATAGCATTTAAACCTGCCAAGAAATGTTTATGACAGGCCATGTCCCTCGTGTCAAGTTGTCGAGACGGAGAATCTCTGGATAGGCATCAACTTTGCACTAAAAGTGACAAATGAAAGATAATGCTAATAGTTCTAAACACCTCATGACCGTCCTTTTAATGCTCTCATATGTCTGTGAATATGAGCATGGTAAAGGTACAAATTATGGGTTTGGGAGAAGAAGTATGCTTTAAATGTCGATGTTTTATTTATATGAGCGCATTAACTGTTACGACAATATAATTTCCAATGGCAATGAGGTTTTTTAGATAGGCCTTTTTCACAGCAGGCGTTTGGATGATGTTACATCGTAGCACAGGCGTTACGAATAACATTAATAATGGCTCTGTTCTGTTGGACTGTCCCAGTAAGCCATGACAGTGTGACAATGAGACAACATGCACAAAACCAGGATCTGGACACCAAAACAGCTAAATGGTATTCCAGCTGTCATTAATTATATTATTTACACATGCTTTGTTTACAGTGTTACTCTGCATATCACTTTTGCCTGTGACCTTCAGTTGGATTTGCAAATAGTTTGTGCATATTTCTCTCAGATGAAAAGTAAAGTGAAAATTCACAACTTGCTAACAGTGGCTCACACCTTTCTGGCCTCCTCCGTATGCTCGATTATTGAGTTCTCTGCGCTCCTCCTTTAGTAACAAGGCTGTTTTAGCTACAACTGGTCTAAAACGCAGCGCAAAGCCTACAAAGTAAAAACGAAGTAAAACTGAAACCTTGTATATCTTCTCCATATAAAACGAATCAATTATTCTGTTACATGTTTCTAAGCCTTCCATTTCAAGGTTTCTCCACCGGCCTAATGTGGAGCTTTACATTAAAAGTATATCTGACCATCATCAATGGTGACCCGTCCAGAGTGTAGCCTGGCTCTCACCCAGTACCCAGTGGATGTCGAGATAAGCCCAAGCCTCTTGCTCACAGATAGCAGAACAGACCATTAGAGAAGACTGATGTTTCTTTTGTTGTGTTTGCAATTGGATTAATTAATTATGATATTATAATTATTATAATGATTAATGAATATTGCTCTCCTCTTCCTCCCAGTCTTGGTTGCCTCTCACTGTCCTCTGCTCTACATTCTCTCATACATCTTTATAATTAGACGCTGCTGTTTCCTTAATCCTCTCATCTTCAACCCACATCCTTGATTAAGGAACGCCCCGGCTTCTTTTTGTGCCTGTTTGCTCCTTAGCAGCATTAGTAGTGAAACACTACAAAAGCAAACTTTCCGGTGAACGACCCAAAGGCATTTCTTTTCCTGTATGTGCATGGTAGGTTCAAGATGTGACCATCCGTGTATTACATTTAATTCTTAATGCTGAACCTTCCTCGTATGTTGTACACAGGATATGTGCAAGAGGAGAGTTTGTAGTGGTATTGTATGATGTTTATTAACTAGGTGAAATTCTATTTGTACACACATCCAGCATATACAGAGAAACATAAACATTTGGAGTTTTGGGTAACCTGACAGACATTATTAAGCCATTATTTGTGTTGACGTGACTAATGAAGGCATCAGTTTTTGAAACTGGTCCAGTATTGAGCGAGAGTGCTGCAGCCATCAGATGAGAAATGTGCTGCAGCGTAATCCCGCCGTGCATTTACACACCGTCAATTTCCGTCCTCTAAAAGTACTTGTTTTTTTGCCACTGAAAGGCTCATATTTTTATTCTAAGTGTGTGACATTATGGACAGGATCCCTTCACAGACTGACTTTTTTGTTAAAGAGTAAGATCCTGTTTGTTCAAGCAGAAACAGCTGCTGTATCACTCATGCCAAGGCCACCAGACTCCATTTACAGAAACAGTCATTTTACCATTGTGAAACGCACGCCATTCACACAAACAAACAAAAAACACAACACCAACTCTGGTTTAGTCGGAATAAACTCTTAATTCACCGGATCGGGAGAGGAGCAACGGAGAGGGCGGACATCAGAGAAGCAGCGAGGAAACAGGACGTAGAGCCGGACGTTTTCACATCTAACACAGAAATTGTTTTCACCGGACAGGCTTATATATGTTGAACTTCAACAGATTTGTCGTGTTGGTGGATAGTATTCATGGGTTCATTACTGCCAGCATCCACTTTAACTTGCAAGTACTCATGTGATCCATTGTTAGATTAAAAAATATTGATTATAGCTGCTGTAAACATAGTTTTACATGCTCATGCCTGCCATGTCTTTGCAAAAGTTGCATTCTTGCATTTGTGGGGAATGCACCTTGGGGTTTGGCTTCTGTGTAACACATAGATGTAAGTGTGTAAAATGCAAAGGCGGAGGGGAGGCGTAGCGTGGTAGTCAGAGCAGGGCAGAAGGTGTGGGGGTTTGGCCTCGTGGCCCTAAGGTGTCTCCTGGCTCTTTGAGTGAACATCACAATGTCTGATGCTGTCAGTTCTGGCCCGGGCTGAAGTGTGAGCACTCTATTCTTCTGGCATTGAGCTGTCAGTTTCTCACTCACTCAAGCAATCGTTTTCCCAGCTCTCTCTGCTTTTTCGCCGTCCTTCCCCCAAACTGTCTCACCGTCATGTGACGGATGGCAGCCGACAGAGACAGGTATCAGCTTTAACACAGGTTAAAATGACGATTGACTGACTTCGCGATCAGATTTGGTTTACAGTAACTGACTCGCGCTAATAACTCATTTCACAGAATTTTGTTTGTTATTGCAAGAATTTATTATTCTTACAGTATTTTGGAAATATTTTTCAAACTCTTACTCAAACAGTGGTCACTGGCTGTTATTTTCAATTAGTTTTCAATTACTTACAAACACCACAATCTCTCCAAATCACTATTATTATTAATAAATCACATGATATTCTCTATTATTCTCAATATTTAACTGCTAGATATATTCATGACTGAAATGTCATGGCAATACCACAAACTACAATTAGACACTGTGATGGTAGAGTGACAATATTTAAATGTCTAAATTTGGACTGAATCCACTGCACACCATTGTTCATACATGATCATACATACACAAACCTTACATTACAAAGCATTATATTCTCATGATCCTTTATCCGAACACTTTCCTGACATATCTGTTTTTATCTCAGCCAGTAAATGAGTTCAGTTAACGACTGATGTGTAATTTATGCACCTCCATAAATTGCCTTTGAGAGAATAAAAAGACCTGTGAAAGTGTGGGTTGTTGCGTTAGTTCATCTCGGCTGAGACTCTTACTGCCTGTCACATGCCGTTTAATTGTCTGATTATGAGTTATGTTGAAGAGTAAGTTGTGACACTTAAAAGCAAGGCATGTTATGTTACATGGAAAGATTATATTTAGCAACGCTAATGAGGATGGCGCTTCATTTGATGATTTATGGACTTTGCGCTGGCTATCATACAGTGCATTTATCTGCATGTTTAATGTGTACTAGCCAAGATACTGTTACATAGAACTACAGCTGTCTGTCTTGGTTTCAGACCTCCTTCGTATCTGACAGGATACTATTATTTTAAGTTTTGTTGGATTTTGGCATTTCAGCATGTTCTGCTCCCTGCCTTGAGGCTTTTATCTAAAAAGGTTTGATTTGCATTGTGTCATCAAAATGAGCACACACACACTTAAACAACTGTTGCAAGTGTTTTATTTGTTAGGGTGGCTGTTTGTCAAACTGCTTTTAGTCTTTGCTCTGCTTTTTTTTTTTTTTTGTAGCTCTGAAGGATGCTTCAGCAGGAGCTGAACTGTGATTGTAAATCATTGGAAGGGTAGTATTCTATATGTCAGTATCAGCTAAAGTGCGTCATTGCGATTCACTGCTGTCTGTCACTGTCTTAACTGCAGCCTCAGACGCTGTGTTGATAAGTAAAATCTACTACTCGTGCTACTTGTTTTTCGTCATCATACATTTGTAAAAATGGCGACGTTAGAGGTGGTGTTATGGGAAATATGAAAGACACACACACACACACTCACACTGAGTAATAAATCTGTTAACACCATCGGAGGCAAGGATGATTGATAGAATTTAAACCATTTCAGAAAGAACTTTCACAGCTCCGCAGAAAGATAATGAGAAAAAAAAAATAATGTGATTCATGGAATTATTAACATCTAACACCAGACAGTTTGCCTCCGGAAAGGAGTCACACCCGTGGTTTGATCAGACCCCCGAGATGTACTGAAGCAGCTCTTAAACAAAGCCCCCATCCCACAGCTAAGACAGATCACAGAGAAAAAGCAATTTTCTCCACTCAGTGCAACCTCTACACCAGAAACCATCCATGATGCACAATGCATGATGCAATACAGAAAGTTTTTTTGGGGAAAAAGAATTATAGGTGAGATATAATTGCATCCCCTTCTCATCAGGACTGGGAATGATATAATGCAGAGGGAATTTGAATGTGGAGTTCAGAGGAAACAGCAATCAGTCATTTTGTGTGGAGCACCGCAGAGGATTTTTCAAAGAAATGGCATGTTTGAGTTCACACGGAGGACAGGTAGTATTTTACCAAAATGAGATGCAATAAAGGCTGGCACTTCAGAGCCTTTCATACGCCACGTTACAGAACATAATCATCTGTTCCCTGAGATCTGGGCCGCTGTAGGACAACACAAAATGAAAATTAGACATGTTTCATTGACTACGTGGACATTATGTTGAAAATTCCAGTTAGCCAACCAACCAAAACAAAATAAATGACTGAAAACTAAAATGAATAGGAAACATTTCACTTTTGAATTCCGTCTGACTCATTTCTTGTAATTGAGCGTACGCCTGGGGTCGATTTAACATTCCCAAGCTCCCACAATGTGAAGGGAGGACTACTATTCTTATCTCTGTCCTGATAGATATGCATGAAGATACAGTGTACCCTACACGGTTGAAATGGCGTCCTTATAATTAAGCAGTCACCGGTGATATATGATCATCAGTGCGGTGGGTCATCGAGGCATTTGAGGCAGTCGTGGCTCCTGTGGAATCAGGGCCTACAGAAATTAATTTTCGGCACAGGCGGCCATAATGCTGCTGTGTTTGAAGCCATTTTCAATTATCACATTAAAGTCCTAGTGAGTTACATTTTAATTGCTCAAAGCTTTAATTGTTTCCGTCACCTTTTGGTTCGCGTTTGGTGCACGTTAAAAATCAGCACTAATTAAAATTACTGGTAGCTAAAGAGACTGACAGGATGCTTCTCGAGTTCTGAATTATTAGAAGTGTGATTTGCTGCAGGAGCTAATTGTTCCTCTGTACCATTAATGAAACTTCTTTACATCATCGCTGCTCGCTTTGATACTCGCACATCTCACAGAAGTGGTATCTCAAGTCCCGGGCTCATTATGCTCATTTGCCAGCTTTTCAGCATATATACCACAACAAAAGTAGTTGTAATAGCTCTTATCAAAGTATTTAACAAATACTGAGACAAATTTATATGTCTGTTGCCCTTCTTTTCCTGACAAAATACTGCAGGATATACCGACATGACACTTTTTAAAGCAACTGTTGAGCACTTCCTGTCCTCCCTCATCCTCCATCCCCTCGTCCAACCCGTAGACTGTTTAAAACACGTGATGTGGGGTTTCTGAAGAGCCATTGTGAGGCTGAATGGGGAAATCAGCCATACAGACCAAGACTGTTTTTTGTACAAGGCCGTAAACATGTTTATATCTGCTGTAAAGTTGTGTTTTTTAATATGGGGGTCTATGGGGACTGACTTTTGGAGCCAGCCAGTGGATGTTTTTTTTTTTTCTTTTTTGCCAACTTGGTCAGAGCACAAAAAGCTGTAAACACAACATTCACATATTATCACCTGATGAAGCTGTTATGTCAGCAAACGTTGCCAATTTTTACATCCAGAAGAAACAGAGAAGCATTAACGTTGATTTGGAAGCATGCAGCCTGAAGAATATGTCTGATATTTGTGCTCCTTTGTGCATATTTGTACTCTGAGATCATTACAGGGAAATACATCAGTAACATTTCAGTGGGCAGTCTGAAATGACAAGTGTGAGCTGGAAGCAAATGTCCGGGACCTACGCTTATGTCTCATTTGGATTCTAAGGGATGTCTGTGTTTCGTTTGAGTAGTTTGAATTTGAAAGTGTTAGTGTTTGTCCGTTCGCCGTTAGAACTGTAACTGGCACCGGAAAGTGTTGGTGACCATTCTCATGTCAAGTGGACAGCATCCAAGAAAAGAAATCACGCCATGTTAGCCTTCTGATTACATTTTTGCTTTGAGCGTACGCGACATGCGCTGCATAAAATGAATGTATAGCATTTGTAGTGTTCTCAAAGTTGCAGCATGATCAAAATGATTTTACTAGTGATCACCTAATTACAGTGATATTTATTGGGATTGGCATTTGTTGGGGTTTTTTTGCGTCTTCAGCAGGCTAACCTTACCATGTTACTCTGAGATTCTACTCTACTCTGAGTTCCTTCCTTTGAATCTAGTTTATTCTGCGATACCAAAACACATCTAAAAAATACATTTTTTAGTTTATTAAACATATAATTGTCCACCTCAAAGAAGTATCATTAATTTGGCTAATGTGAAGTATTGTACCCTGCTCAGACATGGAGGCCTGGTTTTCTTACTTTTCTTTTACTTTACTGCTGACTATGATGACAAGCTGCTCCATTAATCAGTTAAATGAGATATTAAAGCAAAAAGTGAAAGTAAAGTCAAATATATTAAATATTTCTATTTTTTCTCCTTAGTCCTTACACTCAAATATACAACAAAAACAAATACATTTAAACATTCGCTTGTTCAACCTTTATGTTAACTCTGAAATGCTTTGAGGAACAGATCTCATTTACAATGTAAAAAAAAAACAGGACCCAGACACCAAGAAACATGAATATGAAGCTGAGCTGAAAACACCATAAAACATAAAAGTAATTAAAAACCAAATCAGTGAAACAGTAAATCCCGCAGCAGTTCAAGTTTAAAGCAATAAACGGATGTAAAAAGAAACACGCATTGCCCTATAATTTAACTTTTTTGTTACTGTTGTAGATTTAATTTTTTTTTAATTTTCTCGCCCATGTTGATTATTTGAATGATATTTTTACATGAATCTTCTATGGCATGTCTGAGGCATTTTCACTGCAACAACTGAATCGCTCTGGTTGCTTTGCGGTGAAGGAAACCTGTGGTTTACCAGCTGACCCAGACTTAAAGTGATGATGTGCCTCAAGTCTAAAACACATCGCCTCTGCGGCGCAGCAGCATGTCATATGACACTTATCATCTGACGCCCCTGGCACACATCAGCCGTGCTTCGGCGTGTCTTCATGTAAAACATGCTCCCGAGTTCAGGACTCTATTTCGTGTCATTTCACTTCATTCCCTCACCTGAAGAGAACAATCTCTCCAGAGGATGTCTTTTTAAAATATCATCTTTATAAAGTCTCGACTGGGTTATAAATGTCTGGATTATTAGGTTTTTTCTTATTCCGCAGCAAGCTCCAGCTTGTCGACTGTGACAGCTGAAAGTCTGTAGAGATAGACATCCCATCATTGGACCCAAAAAGATGTCAAGTTACAGTAGCGAGGACGAGCCAAATCGAGGGAGTGTGTCTGAAAAAATGCTGCTCCTCCGTAGCATCCACAGTGTTGGCAGATGAAAATAGAACAGCATTCTGTCTCAGACCCTCATGCGTGCATTGCTATCAGTAAAAAAAATAATAATCGGGCCCTCTGTTTTCACCTCTTATTCGACAATGGTGTCTTTCGGGCTTTGTGTCTCACAATGTCACAAGCACAGTAAAAGTTTAGGAAGTTTTAAGGCAGACTGACCGTCAAACACAGCGCCATGGCCCAGCCAGAATATACTTGTTCAATGAATTCATCGCGAGGAACCATTTTGAATTAAACACAATGGTTTGAAAAGGATTTATGAATTTAATATTTATTTTTTTCTAAATGGACTTTTCCCAAGTCAAATTCAGTTTTCTCCATTCAATTACAGGTTTCATGAGCATAAGGGCCTTTTTTCCTCCGTGGCTGCCAACAGTCGACTAACACACTTCACTTAGCTAACAACCAGACGGCTGGCTGGGGGCCTCGCTCGTCGTTTCAGACAGTGACTGAGTCTAGTCTCCCCAGTCAGCGAGAGGCTTACAAGAAATGTATTATTTGCGAGTATTGGGCTCGGAAGATTGAGCATATTGGCATTTAACCAATATGGCACCGTAGCCTGGCAGACATGTAGCTGTCAGAATCAGCTTCGGCTATTTTACAGCTGCAGGCTGCCAAGACGAGTGCACAGCACTTTTCCAAAGTTCACTTTACACTGACGAGACATTTTAATCTGTGACAAGCCAACAATATCCAGGGCCTTCAGCTTTCCCCCCGAAGCTCTCCTACTAACCCACTGACTGCTGCCACAGGGAGCGGCCCTGAGCTCCCGCCGATGATGAATCTGTTGCCTTCTGTCCAGAGGGCTTATTTGTTAGTGTAAGGGGATTCCCCAGTGTTCTCCATACCCTTCCTGACAACGGAGGTCTTCTGAAAGTCGACCCGTATGCACTCATTTCACACATGAGCCTCCTCTGCTGCGACTGCAGTCTTTCAACCTCCGGAAGGTCTCTCCTCAGGTTGGAGTGAGGGGTCGCATGAGAATAAATAACTTCACAAAGATCAAAAGTGATCTACAACTACTGATGAATAACATTTGCTCATGTTAAAGGTCATTGAGACCGTTTTTTTCCTCTTCACAACAAACAGAATGAATATACTGAATGCCTCTGAGCATGCAGATGCAGGAAATTCCAGTATAAGCCTCAACTCCATGTTCAACTCCAAGCTAATACTTGTAGTGTATCCAAAAATCCATTGAAGTTAGCAAAGAAGTCTTGGTATAGATGACCAGTTTAGACGATGACTGCCATGACGGTCAGTGTGTAACAGCTCTTGATGATGGCCTCGAGCAGTTCTACCTGCTTCCATGATGTCTCCTTGCATGATGTTCATTATAGCCAATCCATGACGGGCGCATCTATGTTTAGGAACAATGCACCTCGTGCGTACTTAACACAGAGGTTATCCCTCCCAATAATACCCCTCCAGGCACCTGAGTCACTAATGTGGCCATTTATGTTTTCTAGCACTGCTATAGATTTATAAGAGGGATCCTCGTCTAGCGGCTCGCCTGTGCGATGCACTTCAGCTTCCCATGATGTGCTCACTTGAACGAAAACAGTTGGTGTTCTCGCCTTCCTGCAACATGCGTTCACATTGGGCTGACCCTCTCATCCACTGGGACTCTCTAAATGTGCCTAGTTGCAGGAGTGGGCCTCGGCGTCCCTATTCTGGGCGAAGTTCCTTTTGGTTCTTGGTGGAAGTCAAAGGGGTGTTTTTGAAAGACCGCTCGTCCTCTCGCAGGAAACTCTTTTACCTTGTGTGTCCCTTTAAAGTTGAGCACCTCGCAGCTAGAACAAAGAATCAAATGTCAGAAGAACGCCGATGACATGATTTATTTCCTTTTCTGGGTTGCTTCTTTGTTTACTGGCCTGGTTAATTCAGCGCTGGCACCTACTACCCCCATCAACAATATGTATGTACAGTATATATAGGGGAAAAACTAGAAACTACATGTAAGTGTACAGATTTAAATTGAGTCTCTCCTACTGAAACTCCTGCCTGCAGGATGAACAGAAAGGGACGTTGGCCGCTGCTGTGTCAGACAAACACATGTTACACTGCTACAACACTGCACCTTTCCATTTGTCCATAAAGTCAATGAATGACCCGCCCCAACGGCTTGCTAATTGTTCTTAACCAGAGCCATTAGTGCGATGACATAGTGTTGGGGATGGTATTGTTGATGCAATTAGGAAACTAGGAACATGGTGCTACATAATGTTCTCCTTATTAACTTCATGTCTGCTGCACAGCTCAGTCAGTAACCAGTGTCCATCTTCGGATTTATCATAATCTGCCGAATTATGTGAAGTCAGATATCTATCAGATATCAAATATCTGAATATCAGCCAAGAATACGTGCTGTTTTTCTCAGGAAATTCTAATTATGCTAACAAGGGAGAAGATTCTGCTAATCAGCGTTCTGTAGTAAGCTGTGATTTGTTTTAGTTTTAATCATAAATGAATAATGTTTTTTTTTTTTTTTAATCCAGCTGTACTGGAACATGTGGTTGATGGAGGTATCTCCCCCTCAAGTGTAAAATGTCTGATTTCCTTTCATTAGTCCACAAACAGGACCTGAGCCTGGCTACATATGCCACTATTCACTATGATCTGAACAGCGAGCGACACCGTACGTGCATGTGTATACAGTAGATCAAGGTGTTCTTTATGTGTTCTCCTCGGGCCTGGCTCTGGCTCTTACTTGTATCCATGGGGGAGAGAATGGTACAAGCAGCTCTTCATGGAAGCTTCCTGGCATGGTTCCCGCAATGTTCTCATTCATTCTGCCGCTCTGTTCGCAGGTTCCAGCAGCACACTAAACACATGGTCAGGTGCTGTGGTGCTGCTTCGAGGACCGGGCCACTGTCACGATGGCTCGGAGCCAGGCTTTGGTTGTGACATGGGTGTACCAGAGAAAAGACTCTGTCTTTTGAAATATTCTGTATATCTTCACATGTACGACATTTTATTATTCAGTTTCTCTGTCAGAAATGTGCCAGTGCTAGTTCTTTTGGTGGTTATTTGTCTATGTTTTGGTGACAATCCAGTGTCATGGAACTGGTCTGTTACTCAACATGCACAAACACGCAGGCTGCATATTCCCCACTAGGGGAGCTGTTCGGACATGGTAGGCAGATGCAGGCATGTTGATGCCGCGTCCTATTTGCGAAGAGTGTAATAGCTGCTCTGCTTGTAACACTTCAGTGTCTAGCACGAGGATGGTGGGATGGATGGAGGGCTCAAACAAACACACGGCTTTCAGGCAGGAGACGAGAGTGAAACCAAAAGTCAGCCATCACGCACACACACACATTTTCATTTTATCTTTATACTTCCACAGTTATTCCCTGCAATTATTACAAGCAATCCAGGAACAGTGTTGGCCATGTTACTTTCAAAATGTACCAACACACGTTACATGATATATCAATTGCAACAATATCAACGAAATCGTATTAGTAATTGGTTAAAATTACATTGTAACCAAAACTCCAGCGGGTTACACGTGCAATGCCTTACCCTCAATACTGATCAGGAAAACATAATGCTTTGTCATGCACTTGATCAGATCTACTGTTTCAGGTCTTCTGATCCTCCTAGTTTCAAAGCAGCTATAAACAGAAGACCAGAAACAGTGGTTCTAATCATTGTTCAGTGGTGGCACAAACTGTTTAATTAGCAGCAGCTACTATATTCCACCCCGGTAATTACGTATTGTATGGCAGGTCAAAACCGCTGCTGCTCTTTTCTTGCCTATAGGTGGCACAGGTGGAACTTCAGGGCCAGAACTTGAGGCTGGAACCTGCAACTTTGGCTCTGCTGTTGGATATTATAGGACTGGTTTCACATGAGTGACACAGGATCCTTGTTTGCTGTGAGAGTGCACATTCGGCTGTTATAGATTCAGCTGCTGTGCCTGTGTTGTTTGGCTTTTTGTGGAACATTTTGTATGATTATTCACATGAGTGTGCCTGCGCCAGATTACGTGCAGCCGCACATGTGGGCGTGCATGCTTGGGTGCAGGCCTCTCCCTTTCCGCATGATTATGGGGGATCACTCACCTCTTTTAGAGTTTTAATGGTCCTGTTGTAGCCATCCATCCGTTTTCTGAACTGCTTATTGTGTGCGCGGTCGCAGGGGGCTGGAGCCCACGCCAGCAACAACTGGGCGAGAGGCGGACAACACCCTAGGCCGGTCACCTGTCATTCACAGAGCTGATACACACAGACAAACACAAAAGACATTCACAATCCAGGCTACCAAACCATTTTGCTCATGTCTTTATAGGTATTGGGAGGTCATGCAGCCAGGAGAAACAGAACGTCCACACAGAATGGCCTCAGCTGGTTGGCAGATTCAAACCCAGGACTTTCTTCGGTTGAATTGTACTTAGATCGAATTCACTGGTTAAAAACAAAGGATTACTGTAATAGAACAGCTCATAGCCAGCTTAAGCATTCATAAGAGCAACATAATGCTGTATATGACGGCAACTTTCACCATATGTACAGCTGCATAAAAGAAAGTTCTTGCTCTGTATGTATGTTTGTATACTACACTACTTAAGAGCACTTAGATCCTGTTTATATAGTTCTATTAACAACTATTCTTTTAAGCACCTGCTGTGTTTGGAGAAAATTCCCTTACATAAATGTGTACAGACATACTGATGTTTCACCACACATGCAATCTGGCTGTCCTTCTTTCACAAAAGGAACGTGCATGCTTGAAAACACAAGCCGTCGTAATGGAGTGCTCGTCTGGGCAAGTGTCATGCCCAAAGCAGGTTAATTCGCTCCAGACTTTTAGTTGCTGTGCAAGTGAAAGAGGGATGATACTATTAATAGAGACAAAATTCAGGTAGAAATGGCAGCATTCCCCCATCTTTGTTATTTTCCCTTTTTCTTCTGCCCATTCACTCCCCTTCTCTCTGTTCTGTTGCCTGGGTAACAGTTACTGATGGAGACCAGGAGTTCGGGGAACAAAAGAAAAAGTCTGGTGCTGAGGGGAGAGGATTATTGAATAACTGTGTTCATGCATGCGCTTTTGACTGCTTGTGTGTGCATGTGTAGGTGCTTGCAAGCCGTCATTGGGGAGAGCAGATGTGCACACATGCCTGATGGGTGGTGCGAGTGTGTCGAAAGGATATAGACTGTTTAGAAAATTTTAACTATGTCGCCTAAGAATTTTACATGTCCGCTTAAAAACATGGCGTAATCAATGCATTATTCAGGGAGAATGAAAATGAACCGCTTCAGAGAAACTGTAGATTTGAGCACCATTAAGCGGAACAATTAGAAATGTGCTCTCTGTTGCAAACATGTGCAAACTGCAAACCTGTCTCCATCCCGGTAATTTACTGAAAAAGCAATCTCACATTTAAACACACGCAATTAGTCTGATGAACCTGCACTTCTCCTCCATACTCCATATCTATCTATGCATGCTCACAGCTCAACTCTTTTGTAGCTGCAGACTGGAAACAAGCAGCGTAGTTATTTAGCTCCCCCTGTCATGGGAGTTAACGTCATCTATATTTCCTCCCATATTTCTTATTTTCACGTGCTATTTGTTTGGACTTCTGTCAGAGTTGACACTGTGCAAGCGTTTATTCAGGTAGACATTAACATTTTGAAACAAGCGGACACTCCAGCAAATGAGTATGTTCAATTGAGATGCTTCTTTATGTGTTGATGCATCACTTCATGGATGCTTACTGCTGGGAATCAGACTGTCCCCGGTGTATTATCTCATTAACCTCCATGAACTTGAAAGATAACAACGCCAAGCTCTGCCATACTAACTACCTTAAGTGGCTTTTTTTCCCCCCCTGATCTCCACATCTGCTTCTATATCTCATTATTGATTCATCCCAATCCTTGCTATTCTTTTAATAGCCCCTTGAAAGACCGTGATTAAAGTCTTGGGGAAATTTCCCATTAATGTATATTTGAACTGCTTGTTTTCCCTCCCCTTAGTGCTAATGACAGCAGATGTGTTTTGCTAGCAGCCATTAATGACTCAAGCACCAATTGGGAACATCTGTGCTATTCGAATTGGCCTTGGAAGTGTTATTCAGACCTGTGTTATCTATAAGCATTTTCAAAGCAATCTAAATCCATTACATGTTGTTACTGCAGCAGTGTGTGCTTCTCTTTCTTTCCCCCTCCCCTCAAGCCTGATTGAAAGACAAACAAAAAAAAACACGATCCCTGCAGACTCCTGTCTTTTAACCCCGGGGTTTGGTGAAAATAAGTGTCAATAGGAACACTCTATGCTGTACATAACATGAAATATGTGTTGTGGAGCTGCCACTGAAGAGAGGAGACATTGCTGTGATATGAAGAGCATGGGAGAGACCAGGGACAGGGGCCTTTGAGGGGGGGCAGGCAGGCGAAAGTGAGTTTTTGATTGCATCTGGCACCAATGGACAAAGACTACCTTTGCCTTCAGCTGCCGGCGCTCGCTGACAGGTCTACTCTCACAAGCTGTTGCAGTAACACTTGGCCGACAGCTGCAGATACAAATAAAGGCCTCACTTCAAGCTAAACGACAGGGAATATAACAAGGGCTGAGGCCCCAGCTGCCTGTGATGGAGGTACACGGGCACAAGCACACACTAACACATAAAAACACCTATAATCACACATAGCTCCGATGCACCCGCCGGCTTTCAAGGCAAGGATATTTTTTTCCTCTAGCATAGAGCTAAGTCATTCATTTCCCATTTTTAGTCTTATGTTTAGTCTGTCTTCTGTTAAATACCACACAATTGCTCCTGACGGCACAGCAAAAAGAACAATCTAAGTAATTCTTGCAAGCCTTGAAAAACGTTTTTTTTTTTTTTCCAAATATGGCCCTCCAAGCAAAATTGGAAAACAAAATGACTTTGCATGTGTGTCCACTGTTATTTTCCCTCTTGCCGCTCTTTACAAGGATGCACCATTGTCCACACGCTGATGCCTATAGCTTTACAAAAGCAAAAATCCATTCCCTGCCCCTTTCACTCCTCAGCTCTTCCTTTTTCTCAATCAAAGTCACCCCAAGGGCCTCATTGTCCGGGCCCTCTTATTGCCTTGTTATCAACAGCTGTAGCAAGCCTGTATTGGCCCCTTGTGACACCACTGCAAATATTGGCATTACGTTTCTAATCACATTTCTTTCTCAGAAATGCCACGCGAGGCGGGCATGTGTGCTTACAGTTGGCTTACACCATCTCAATGTGACGATATCATTTATCTCTTCTAAAAGCGAATGAAAGAGCCGTAATGTACTGTGGGTGGGTGGGGTGGTGTTATGCTGTGAGGGCATTGCAGTCTCTTCTTTTCCAGCAGTACTAATTTGCCACAGTAATGAGCAAGCAGCGGTGCATGGTCATCAGGCAATTATATTTGGTTTCCATGCAAACAGTGAGCATCATGGGATGTCATTATACTGAGAAATATACCCAGGCTCCATTACAATGGTGGGGGGAAGAAAAAAAACAAATGCTTGCTATTATCTAAATGCGCACCCTTTTTCTCCATGTGTGTGATTTTTGAAATGCAAAGTGTCTTTCCTCAAGGGATGACCTCAGGGGTAGCGAACAGATGCATTAAGTCATCTATTTTTATTTTCCCCACTTTTCAGTTGCCAATTTTTTATTTAATTTCATTTTTTTATCTGTTTTTTTTTCTAAAATTTATGAAGAATAATTACATCAATTAAAACCCATGGATGGGTTCCATAAGGTCGGCTCTGTAACTGCTCTGTTTGTATTGTTCAAAAAATACCTTGAACATCTTGAACCGTATGCACTTAGAAACTCTAAATAGTGAAAACAAAGATAGCTGTTTTTATTCATAAGGTAAGCCAAAACAAATTTACGTATGATTATACTTTGAAATACCCACTGGATGGTATAATGGAAAATGTTAAACTGAATGCCCTCGTAAATTTGAGTAAATACTGATTTTCAGCCATGCTGCCCATCGCTGCATGAGACATAATGCAGAGGTTCCATTTCCTCTATTATTCAACAGAACCAATTTAATTGTTGTTATGCTCTCTCTCTCTGCTATATAAGAGTAACATGTCAATATGAAGCATACACTAGAGAGGCCAATGCTGGCGAATACCATTCTTTAACAATCAGTGCAAATTATTTTTGATTGGGAATATGTTCCTGACTTAAACAAATAGCCTGCAGTTGTGCCATTCAATTATAGTAAATGTAACAGTGGCAACCAGCTTGCAAGACAAGACATGCGAATAGTGCTGGGTGTTTATAATATGTTGTAACATACAGACAATAGGAAGGCAACATGCAAGTAAGTACTGAAGTGTTGAAATCAATAAAAGTGCATGTAGTATTTGCATTTTATAAAGGTTTGCAATTGCACTGTGTGTGTACGCTAAACAATTTTTTACTTTCTGTGTTGTGTGGTTAAGGCAAACTTTGCTTACAGTACATTACCTTTTAAAAAATGACTTTGCTCTGCAAGTGTTGCATATGTATCAAGAACCTCCCTCTGCTGAGATGTCATTTATCTCTGTAATCTACGGTGCGGTCTGCAGACTTCATCCTTCTACAGGGACCCTGTGCTTGGAGACCCTGGAACACACTTGTTCGGCTGGCTGAGAGGAGAAAGTGGTGGGTGTAGGGCAATGGGTAATGCTCGAAAAAGCCAGGGAGAGAGGTATTGGGTGGGCGGGAGCACCACGCTAGCAAATCAGCCCTAATTCTCTGTTATAATTCACAAGGCCAGGGCTCAAGACAGCACTATCTGCCCTCAAATCTTTTCCCTGTGTGGGATAGAGCACCGTGGCATGTAAAAGGGGAGGATAGAGAGGTGGAGTAATGAAGGGATAGGACTCAAGGCGATTGAAAAGGGGATGGGGAGTGGATGATGGAAACATGTATTAGTTCCCATGGCGAGACGGGCGAAATGGAAAGGTCGACCTGGTGCTTTCCAGTTAAGCTGTGGGAGATTTTCATTCAGTTTTCAATCACAGTGTAATCAGATTTTATGATTAGGTACGGGCTTTTGGTCAGTGTGATTTCTCTAGTGATTTACATAGCCGGGGCTGTGGACTTCTTAAATTATTTTCAGTTACTTCAGAATACATTATTTCACTTGCATCAAAAAACTTTACCTTGCCAGTTTTTTTGATTTTTGCATAGGCATACATTACATATCTCAATAACTGAACAAAACCTGTATTAATAAGAATGCAAAAGCCATCCACACACTCAGTCTACAGTATTGTAGGGGGGATGACCACTGATCCTGGTTTAGTGTGTTTGTAGATATTGTTGTTCATCCAAATTGCTAGTAAGACACACTCAGACGCACAGGGTAAGAGAGTGATTGGATGAATGAATGAGACATGTTTTCTATGTAAATTAAAACAGAACGACTTAACATTTATGTGAAAGAACTCGCATTTTGCCGTTGCGAATGCCAGATCATGTGACGATAATATCAGCCCGACTGCTCTGCGTCAGTGTTTTGTGTCTGAGACCAGCATTTATTTCTGCATGCGCCCAGGTAATGGACAGGTTTCTCTGAAGCGAATCAGCCGAGTGGAAACATTAACCAGAGAGCCAAGTCCTGTCGTTCACGCTGCGACTTGTAGTTGGACAGGGAGAATGGAGAGCAGATGCCAGGGCACATGCCACTTTAACTTCCTGCTGGGAGAGAGTGATTGGAGAAACAGATACAACTCAGAGGTAGAGGTGGGGTAAGAAAGAGTGGGAGGTTGACAAATAAAAGACGGTGACAGGAAAGAAAAAGTTGCAGAGAGGTAAAATAATGCTCCTCCTTCTTAGAGGTCTTTGCTTGATGCACACTGGCGTGAACACAGAAACAGAGGCTTTTTATATGAAGGCAGCCCATTTCTATGACTGTGTGCACGCCGGGCCTTGTGTGCATTTGCATGTGCTAGCATTGGCCTGCAGTGGTGCACATCGGCTGCTACTTTTGTTTCAGTTCGACTGTTTGCGTCCATGTAGCTATTTACTCTAAAGATTGGTCGTCCACTCTTGCCTTGGAGCAGGAGGTGGATGGTTACTAGGGTTCAGCGACCCGTAGCCTCCGCTGTGCACAGATGGTGGCTAAACCACAGAGCATGTGTTGGATGTGTTGGCTCCGAGTCGTGTTGTTTCACTGCATAAGAAGCTTATTAGGATCATAAGGGAGTCGCAGTGCAAAGCACACATAAAAGTCCAGTTTTTCCTCATCTTGATGCACCACAGGAGCTATTGAACCAAGAGTGAAGAGTGGATCAATAGAATTGATCATCAAACTTCCTAGCTGTTAAAGGGTTTGATGTGTTTTTTTGGTTTGATTGAGTAATGCTTTTATCAATTAAGTATATGCAATTTGTGGATTTGCTTCTTTATGACCAGCTTCCTCTCTGGCACTGTCACCGGAAAGTGTGAAAAGAAGAAAGAAAGAAGTAGTAGAGAGGTGGCAGGTTCAAGAACACGATGTTACAACAATAACATATTGATACTGTGGTTGAAAATATAACCACCATGGCTTCACACAATCTTGAGAGATATTATTTATTTTAGATAATTTGTAATGAATAGACAAACCACCATTTTATACTTCACAACAAAAGAGGAAATAAGACCTCCTCATTCCTTCTTACTGGGGAAATGAACTGAATACACACTATTTCATCATGGTTCTGCATAACTAGATACATAATATTGCAGTTATCACATAATCTTTAATACAGAATGATTGTATTTACATTTTTATTAATTTCATGCCATCACATTTGTTTTAAATACAAAATGTAGCAAAGCATCTGCCTCGACATCTGCTATTGTAGGCTCCTTGTTTTTACTCTGAATGGGCCAAAGAGAGGTGACACATCTGAGACATCCATGGTGACAGTGCTATTTCTGTCGCCAACAGAAGAAATGCCATCAGAATGAGAGTCACATTGCACAGATTAGATGCAACAGCATAAATGTGCAGAAGGAATATCACAGCAAAACACCTACACAAACACACTCAAGATGCTGCTACATCTTTGCAAGATGATGCTAAAGTGAAAGCGGACCGTGCATCTTGCAAGACAACCCAACCAGTTAAAACCCCAGCTCCAATCTAGTGACTTTTCATAAGAGCGTAGGGTCATTTATGACAAACAATGTAATAGATTATGTAAAAAAAGAGTATCATAGTGTATAAAAAAAAGTTCTATAAAAACAGTTCAATACTGAACAGGAAATTGCACTGGAAATTGCTTATGCAAAGGTTGTATTATAACATTCAAGCAGACTGACAGCTGAAATTTAACACAGAATGATTTACACCAGCATTGTGTGGCTTATTTTGAAGCTACTTGCATGTTGCTACTTCTTTCATTAACGCACGCTTGCACCATCTACAATTAATCAGTGATTAAATATCTTTAATTCACATTCACTTCTATCAAGCGTAGTGATCAAGTCTAATGAGGTTTTGCTTTGGCTTTCTCAACCTCTTGACGCTCACCAGGGACGATCTATTGTATCACCATATTCAAGTGGCCGTGTAAACTGTCAGAGTCATTCTGTACGTCTTCATTATGACCCTGAGGATTAAAAGCTGAAAAATATTTTTTTTCTGCTGTGCCTATAGAGATGTTTGCATGTTGGTGTGTTGGCCTTGATGAGAATGTCTTTCAATTATTATTCCAGTTATTTCAAAGTCGTTGAAATGAAAAGTACATTTTCAAGTTCATTTTCAGGGCAATCCTGTGTCTCGGGGTTAATTGTTTACTTATCTCTTGTTATAGGCTTAATATGGGCCAATTATTGTTATTATTTTTGGGAGTTTTACACAATTTCTCTCTTTGCCTGTAATCTTGAACTTGGAGGATGTTACGTAATCTGGGGTGGCTGGCTAACTCCACCCAACATTTAAAATATCTTTTAACCGTTAGCTAGTGAGTAGCTAGGAGGGCATTATCTTAAAGGTGCAGTAAGTAAGAATTTGCTGCCTGTCAAATTCATACTCCAGACAAGTAGGGGGCAGCATAACACCAGAGTAATCAATAATTGTTGCTTACTGTAACTGCTGTTAGCTAGTTAGCTTAGTTAGTTAGAGGTCAGACTTCATGCTGCAGTGACTCACTATTGCCTCTGAGGCACAAAGTGGAATTAGGAGACAGGATGAGCCGAGGCTACCTGATTAGCATGCTAACTTCAGTAGATATCTCTGCAACACAATATGTAGATGTCTTTGATATAACGTCACAACTGCTACTTCTTCACACTTTGTTGATATGTTGGTTAATTTTTGATTGTTTTAAACTAAAATTCTTACATATTGCTCCTTTAATACTGTAGGAGATTATTGATATTACCCTTATCAGCCACCCCCTGATGCAACAGTGGTGAAGGTATCACTCCCCAGGTCCGTATCACACTTTATTCACTCTTGCAACCAAACGTTGCTCTCATATTTCATTTTCATTTTAAATAACAAGATGTTGTTTGAATGTTTGAAGTTGTGTTGCTAAAACTGTCAGGAATGTGGTGTTAATTCCTTGGTAATTACATTGCATTTTTGTCTAAGCTAGCCATCTAAACAAGTCCTGTTCATTTCTTTCACAGAGTGATGGATATTTTAGTGCGATGTGTTTTGAATGTGGGAGAAATCAATATTACTAGAATGTATAATGCTCTTATTTGCTAATGTATGGTATTGATTTTTTTCTCTCTCAGCCCAAAAATTCCTTCAGAAGGTTTTATTTCTATGCAGAACTTAATGAAACCCAGTAAACACTAGAATAATGTAAAGCAGTACAATAAACATGCCCCAGTGGGACCTTGATGTAGTATTTTTAAAAACTGCCTTATGAATTTCATAGCTTTATCCAGAGCTTCAGTTTCATTTAAAGGTTGTACACTCAGCTCATATCATTCTCACTATCAGTGGTTGCAAAGCACAAACCTGCCGCTGTCCTTCTACTTTTGCAGTTTTAAGATGACTGTCATGAATAAACGGGGGTAATAGTTTAATCTGAGGAATTTGCTGGTATTATGTCAGTTGAGAAAAGGTTAGCTAAAAAGTGTTGAATAATTCACTGCTGGCGAATTCGACAATCTATAAAAGAGTATAAAAACTAAGTGCGATGCAATGAAATGCAAAGATAAAATATAGCAAGGACCCTGGCAGGGAATGATGAAGGCAACACACATTCATATACAGGCGCCTACTGTACGACTGCAGAAAGTTCACTGTCTGCTAACAAAGTGCAGATTTTGAGCACTAAAAGTCTGCATGGCAATTTCATTGTATGTGTGTGTGTGTGTGTGTTTGTGAGAATTATTGCGTGCCTCCACCCTTCCGACTGTCTAATTACTTGCTAATGTCATCATTGCTACAGGGTTGCCCCATGTTTCGTTCTTCTTATTTCTTTTCCAAAATAAGTCCACAAATACCCTCACCAGCTTCTTTTTGTTTTATTAAGGGGGTTAGACAAAATAATGTAAACACTGAGTGAAAAAAGACTTGAACTTTAAAGCAACTAAATAGTCATTCAGAAAACTGCTCATAAATCAGCTATCTTACAGCAGACCAATTAGTGTTTATCAAGCCCCTTGAAACTGTACATGTCTGGCATGCGCTTGTCGATTAGTGCCAATTTGTGACTGCTGTTTCTCTATATGATGAGATAATTGCGGAAGGAGAGCACAGAGGGAGAGTGATGCAAGACAAAGATGCTGCATGAGGTGAACGGGATGGTTGGATCCTGGTGTTCTGAAAACAGCTGTGAATGATTCTAGTTTGACTCGCCCACCAGCGCGGTCAGCATGTTCAAATTCACACTCTCTCTCCAAAATCAGTCTTTATCAAATCCGAACAGACAGATGTTGAGATACTTTTTGATTGAGTGTGACTTTCACTGTCCGGAGAGCTTGTCTTCGATGTCCATTGTGAATACGTCCATAAATAGTTGAAAAAATATGCTTCTGACAACTTCAGAACTGGCCTGAGAATTCAAGCGTTTTTACAAACAGGAACTGCTAATCGCTAACTTGGCTCACTTTTAATCGTGCCAATTTGCCAAAGTGTAAAAAATTATGCACCTAAAGAAATCCTGTTCATTTCTTTCACAGAGTGATGGATATTTTAGTGCAATGTGTTTTGAATGTGGGAGAAATCAATATTACTAGAATGTATTATGCTCGTATTTGCTAATGTATGGTATTGATTTTTTTTCCTCTCTCAGCCCAAAAATTCCTTCAGAAGGTTTTATTTCTATGCAGAACTTTATGAAACCCAGTAAACACTAGAATAATGTAAAGCAGTACAATAAACATGCCCCAGTGGGAACGCGATGTTGTGTTTTTAAAAACTTTTTTTTTTTTTTTTCCTTATACCTTATGACTTTCATAGCTTTATCCAGAGCTTCAGATTCATTCGGAGGTCGTACACTCAGCTTATATCATTCTCACTATCGGTGGCAGCTTTTATTTGAACTGACAAAAAATCACAAACCTGCTGCTCTTCTTCTTTTTGCTGTTTTAAGATGACTGTCATGACTAAACCGGGGTAATAGTTTAATCTAAGGAATTTGCTGGTATTATGTCGGTTGAGAAAAGGTTAGTGAAGGGTTGAATAATTCTGTGCTGGTGTTTGTAGCCAAATTCTACACTCAATCTATAAAAGAATGAGGATTAAAAAGTAAGTGAGAAGGGATGAAATGCAAAGATGAAATGTAGCAAGGAGCCTGGCAGGCAGTGATGAAAGGCAACTTGATCCACAGCACAGAGGAAAAAAGGGGGATGGGAGGGTAGGAAATGAAAGGGGGGGAAAGCGGGGACAAACGGAAGAAGACAGGAAATTTACAGAGGAAGGCTAATGGGAGAAGGGTGCGGAGAGACAAGAACGAAAGACCAGAGTAAAAAACAAACATGCAAGGTGATTCAGATGGGAAATGGGAGCATGATTGGGGAAAAAAGGAATGCAAACTAAGGAAAATAATCAGAGACTGAAGTAAACCCATACTACAGAAAGAAGTGAAATTATGGGGCTTCCATCCACTCTCCTCCCCGTGAAGTCACTTAGGACTAAAGCAGCAGGGATTTGTAGGGTCTGAAGATGAACAGAAAACCCATTTTCCCTCATGGCTACATCTGCCACTGTGAATTTATATGGCTGTTGTACTGAAGAGTGGAGGACAGATGTGATCAAACATGAAGGGGAATGGAGACTGAGAGACACAGAGTAATCGAGAGGGAGAGAGAACAAAAAAAAAAAAAAGGATGGGAAGTGCGGAGGGAAACATTGGGAGATGATACGGGAGAGGAAATTTGAGAGAATCTTAAGGGTGCTGACCTGACAGAGACAGAGTCACATTAACAGAGCAATGAAAAGCCAAAAGCCAAAAGCCGACACGTGGTGTAGCTTTTTAGTAGGTGTTTTTGCACTTTGTAAAGCTTTTAGACTGTCTGTACTGTAACACTACTGATGTACCAAGTCTGCTGCATTGAAATTTAAATCTAAGGAGGCTAATTGAGGTTTTAAATGTCAAATGTGACTTACTTGAGTGGTGTGTAATTATAAAAGGTGCAATTACTTTAAATTTCCATGACAAATGGACAATTCTTTTTCCTTTTTTTTTTCTTTTGCCTTCCATTGACAATCAATTGATGTGTTACAGCAGTGTTGAGATGAATAAAGCCATCACTGAGCTGCAGAAAATATTTCTGTCTTATGTTTTAGGCTGCCAAAAGGAAGATAATTTTAAACTGAGACTTCAACCTGCAATTTTACATCACCATTTTTCACTTGTGCTGCAGAGCCATACAGTGTCACTCCATTATCACCCTGCGGCTAAAATGAAACATAAGCCTTCATAAGTTTTTTGCTATTCTTCAGCGGGAATTAATGTAGAAGTGCAGGCTAAGGGGAGTTTGTGGGACTGCATCTCTGCAAAGCTGCCACCCTATTGGAGATTAATGAACAAGTTTGTCCCTGGTACTAGTCCTCTCTGAACTGCCTCTCCTCTCAGCATAGTTTGATTTATGGACACCCAGCAGTGCATGAGTTATAATTTCAAAGGGGTTTGTTTTTCCTCATGAAGATGGAATTTTAAATGTTGTGATGAATGACCCCTTGTGGATTTTATTTATTACACTTTTGAGATTTAGTGTGTTTATGTGTTGGTATGTGTGAGTGTGCACGCATGTTCCCTGCGTTCATGGTCCAGTGGCTGAAGTTTTATGCGCATATGCATACATGTGTCATTTTGTGAATATCGCCACTTCCCGGAATGTGTGCTCGCAAAAGCGCTGCCGCTGCAGTTTCTGCCTGACATCGCGAATGTATCACCTTTAGGTTTACATGTCTTGCTGAATCAAATGGTACGTCTCACCTATTGGATGTCATTGTGAAAAATCAAAGAATAAGTCATGCCCTCCCTTTCTTTCCACCGTTCCGTCCGTGCATATGGATTTACTTTATCATCCAGCCACAGCATGTATGGCAGGGTGTTTGATGTGTCTGTGATGGTGAGATACTGGATGAACCGTGAAGAAATGTGATGCTCCTTGGTGAATTTGCTGGACCATAGTAAATGCTTAGGGAAGAAAGGGAGGGCAAAGCAGGCTAACAACCCTGAGGCATTGGTGTGTGTGTGTGTGTGTGTGTGTGTGTGTGTGTGTGTGTGTGTGTGTGTGTGTGTTTATGTATGCGTGTGTGTGTGTCACTCAGGATGGTCCAAATCCAGCACTGCTACAAAGACAAGAAATCCTGCATGACTGCTGTGTATATGTGCAGGAGAGACAATGAATATATGGAATTAACTCATTAACACAATATAATGCAATCCCGACTAGCTGCTGTGCAGTGAAGTAATCATTTGTGAATCTTGTGGTGTCAGATGATTGTTGAGAAGTGCTGATTCAACTCTTGTAGTCTAGGATGCTGTTGTCTCCTGTATGTCTCTATACAGGCGCCTACTGTACGACTGCAGAAAGTTCACCATTTGCTAACCAACTGCACAATTTCATTGTGTGTGTGTGTGTGTGTGTGTGTGTGTGTGTGTGTGTGAGAATTATTGCGTGCCTCCACCCTTCCGACTGTCTAATTACTTGCTAATGTCATCATTGCTACAGGGTTGCCCCGTGTTTCGTTCTTCTTCTCTCTTTTCCTAAATAAGTCCACAAATACCCTCACCAGCTTCCTTTGTCTTATTAAGGGGGTTAGACAAAATAATGTAAACACTGAGTGAAAACAGACTTGAACTTTCAAGCGACTAAATTGTCATTCAGAAAACTGCTCATAAATCAGCTATCTTACAGCAGACCAATTAGTGTTTATCAAGCCCCTTGACACTGTACATGTCTGGCATGCGCTTGTCGATTGGTGTCAATTTGTGACTGCTGTTTCTCTATATGATGAGATAATTGAGGAAGGAGAGCACGGAGGGAGAGTGATGCAAGGCAAAGATGCTGCAGGAGGTGAAAGGGATGGATGGATCTTGATGCTGAAAACAGCTGTGAATGATTCTAATTCTCCAAATCAGTCTTCATCAAATCTGAACGCACAGGGTGTGCGATTTACAGTGTTTATCTTCGATGTCCACTGTTTTTACATTTTAAGTCCTGAAGTAGTTGAGTGATAGTTGTTTGTACATTCATGGATGCATTGCAGACAGGAACTGCTAATAGCTAACTTGGCTCACTTTTCATTTAGCCATTTTGCCGAAATGTAAACACATTTAGACCAAGAAAAATGGGTCCCAAGCTGCAGCCTGAAGCTAACTCACTCAATCCATGGCAATGTTTTACTTCCTGTTTACATCTCCCAAAGCCGCAAATAATGGGAGCTGTTGTTTCAAAACTTAATGCATGATAATTCCTTTAAACAAGGCAAAGAATAATAATCATGTTAACTTTTTCATGGTGCAGTATCAATGTACTTTTTGACTGCACTAAGGTCTAGCTTGTAACATCAACATGGTACGTATAGCTTTGAAACATCAACGCTCTCCTCTATCCATTCATTTCCATACATTTACGGACTAATGGAAACCTGTGGACCTACCTCAATAGTCAAGAGTCAATAATTTAAAATTCTGCTGGGGCCTCATCGAGCATATTGGTAGACGTTTCAGGTCGAGTTGGAGCCCGCATTGTCAAAATCCCCGTTATGATGATGAGCCTGCGACTTCATTATTTTCGAAACGGTTCCCTTTTTACATGTTAATTAAATTTTCTGTATTTGTTGCTGGTTCACCTGTCTGTAGTTTGGGAACAAATAATTTAGCCTCTTTCAGGCCCTGTTAGCTGCGTCACGCTGCTTTCAGAACTCACATATTGAAGTACTGATTACCAGGCCTCTTCAGTAGCTGGCAAATTGTGATAATTGGCATTCAACCTAATATAACTGGCACTGGAGAAGTGATTGTAATTGTTATTGTTAGAGGTGAAGTCCTCTTTCTATTATGTGCTTGCATTGTTGTGTACCACGTGAAATATCAGCATTACCAATTAAGTGTGAACAACCGAATGGGCCCTTTCCTCATATTCCCATTCTCTCTTTTCTCTTGCTTTGATCCAGGGAGGCCTCATCGCCCTCCTCCTCCTGATCCTCCTCTTCACCCTCGTTCTGTATACGCGCCACCGATGGTGCAAGCGTCGCCGCATCCCCCAGAAGAGCGCCAGCACGGAGGCCACGCACGAGATCCACTACATCCCCTCTGTTCTGCTGGGACCCCAGGGCCGCGACAGCTACCGGGGCTCTCGAGGCACACACCAGCACGGGAGCTCTGTCATAGGTATGCCCATCCGCGAGACCCCGATCCTCGATGATTACGACTGCGACGAGGAGGACCCAGGCGGTCACTCGCTTAACTCCACGCCCAACCAGCTCCACACCAAGCTCAGCGATGGGAAGGTCCAGGAGGACTATGGAGTTAACATCGGGCACACAGACATGATGTGCAAGGATAACGAGATCAAGCATAATTTTGAGAAACGAGGTAAGTTCATTGTCTAAATACATTTCCCTTAAAAAGCAATTTAGTACAAAGGAAATATGATCTCTGTGTGCATACAATGGATGTTGCTCATCTGATAGCGGTGAGATTATCAGCACGGTGCTGGGTTTGTCTCTGTCATTCAGCTCTGAGCAGCATACACTTGCTGTCATAGAAAAATCTGTTGTGCTCAGTGGTAGTTGTCCTGCTTTCGCAAGCATGATTTGTACATCCGTGGAGGCTCTCAGTGCCAGCTCCCCAGATGGACCAGCCTGGACAGTTCACTTTGGCTCCGGCCAGCCCACCCGTGTTCTCGATCGCACAGCATGCGCTGCTTACATTTTGTCAAAAATAGGCAGTTTTGTATGACTCACGTCATCGCTTCGTGCTGGCAGTGAGATACAGAAAGAGTTATTATTATTATTATTATTAAGCATGAACCATATTTTCTGCTGAAGCCACACCAACAGTGAAACCTCAGTCTTTTACACCCACTGCCCCCTCACGGTTAAAGCAGCCAGTGACTCTGTGTGTGGAGCAGTAATGCAGTGTCATGTGATTTAATGTAATGTGTAAAGGTCGAGTGACAGAGAGAGTCAGTCTGGTCGATTAGATGCTGAGGTTTGTCAGCGGGTGGCCTGTTGACCCTTGCTAAACATAGCCAGGGGTCTGCACTTGAAGCGAGGACAAAAAGTCTATCTCACCAGAAGTGAAACTTTAAAACTGTCTGCTGCGCAGATCTCCGAACCAGTTCTGGAGCCACCGATGTTTAAATCTCAGTCTGTGTAGCATTTGTTGATATAATATCCTGTTGAACTCCTCTGCAAAGTTGGACCTGAATAATTGAAGGGTGCTGACTGAGTTGGAGGGTGCCCTGGTTATTCATGTCATGCTGAATTATGCATGGCTGAAGTTGGAAATTCCCTCTTGCTCCCATAGTACTTATCACTCTACATAACCATATTTACACAAGCTGTTTGCAGCCGACTGTGTACATTACTTGCTTAAGATAGGCTGGAAAAAAAAAGGACGAACCACTGATAATATTTAAGTTTGAAGTTATTAGAACATTATTCCATTTGGTTCTCAGTACATAGCTGATCTGTGTTTGAGATAGTGGAACAAGTCTTTACTTGCAGCTCAGCACCAGAGGAAACTGATTGTGTTTGAAGTTTATTAGCGTTATCCAGCCATTTGAATGGAGGCTGAAAATGGATAATATGATAAGAATGTGTTACGTTTCATGTTTAAACAAATCTTAAGTTAACATTCAGTAGCCCCACAGCCCCCAGCTGTAGCTGATAATGACTCTAAAATTCCAAACTTAAGGTACGGTTATATCACGTTCACCTTGTGATCACCATGTGTCTCTCTTTCTAATATGAATTTCTGATTTTCTCACTCAAACATGCAAATGGATTCACCGCAGGGGCACGAAACATGAGCAATTACTACAATTCATGCAATGACCTGCCTTATTTACACCAATCTTAGAGGTGAATTATCTTCTCAGCAAAAATGTAAGTGTTAGAAAGCAAAAAAAAAGAGAGACATCCTTTTATCTGTCTTCCCTTCGAGTGTAATTAGGACATACTTATATTTATCTGTCCCATGCTGTTTTGTCCGTTGACCAGCTCCTTCATCCTTTATGTAACACAAACACTCCAGTTGCATTCAATGTCCTCAGCCTAGTGTTCAAACACAGTTTCAGATAAAGCAGCCCTTGTTTAAAAAAATAAACGTTCAAAGAACATTATGTAACGAGGAGAATGGACGGGGGTTCATTTCTGCTCTGTTCCCATGTGGACAGGCAGAATTTGGGATTTATTACTGTCTGTCGGGATAATCACCAAATAATGCCAATAACAACAGAGAACAAAAAGCTGTCCGTAAATGGCCCTACAGAGGAGAGCCACAAACACATGCATCAACCACGTAATTACCAACAGTGAATGGACCACTAAATGTACTTTTACTAATACTGAGGCACATATAAAGATGAATCTAGAGTGACACCATGTGTGACATTAAACAGATTAAGGTTATGATTTGGTAATTTATCTCTAATGTGGAAGTGGGAGGAATGGTGAATTTCATCTGTGCTGCACATTATGCTTCAAAGCCTTGATTAAAAAAAAAATTAAAAGTAATATAGTTTTGATCCATATTGAGTTTATTCAGTCTGCTGAACATACATGCAAAGTTAAATGTAATTTAAGATCTAACACATGAAACATTTGTGAAATGTTATTCATGCCAAACTAACCTGAGCCACTGAATGCGTCACAGAGTTACTGTAGCAACATGCAGTGGCGTAGTTGTTGTTGTCGTTGTTGTTGTGTGGTTTCTACGAGTTTCAAGGAATTCTGATCCTGGATGAAATGCCATCTGTGCTGCACTCTTCACAAGGGAGCTGAAAGGCTCAATCTGAGCTCCAGCTCTATTTCTTCACATTACAGCTACTCATTTTAAAGTCAGATTTTCTTTAATGTGGGCAACATGAAGTCCAGCGCGGCGTGTTACATCTGGGACCAGATGTACGGTCGGTTTTTCCCACGCAGAAGCTGGTGTTTATGAAGGGAGAATGCGCCGACCTCACTTGTGCTTCACACCGCAGGTACACGCGTGGTGAAGTGATGAAATATAAGGTGAGCGATATAACCGTTTGCCAGTTTCACTGATTGTGTTATCATGTTTGCAGTCTGCACAGCGTTCGGTAAAATGTCACTCAGAGGCACATTTAGAACTTAATTGTAAATAATTTATGAGTGATGAATTTAATTCCCTTTTATTTACATTGGAGCCTTTGCCTCCCTGATAATCATCTTCCTGAGTTGTGAAGCACTTTGTAAAAGTCTGTTTCAACATGAGCTCTATAGATTAACTATTGATCACGCTTCTGATGTTTCGTAATGACGACTGAGATATTACCACGACAATGGTGATGAATCAGTGGTATGGACACTTCTTTGCCGTTCTCCACATTGACGGGTCTAATGAGTGCTGGGGCGGACGTATATTTTCTAGCTGTGAATGTGTACAGCCCAGGACTCTCACTCTTTATACAGTATAAGTGAATAATTTATGTGACCACTTCAGTCCTTGACACATCCTTCTATCAGTCTCATAAACAATCTGGCATTTTCCAAAAGATAGCACACAAACCATTTCATTTGATGCCTCTGCGTCTGTACTCTGCATAAAGCAATGACATTTGAATACAGGGGCGATTAACTCCTGTCCCACCTGTTCCGTGCTGCTCGGCGAAAGTCTCCAAATACCAGTCATCCTTTATCTGTCTGTCCTTGCTGACAGATAACCCCATTCAACTGAACTCAATAGTATTATCCCCAGGGATTATGGCTATGCCTCACAGGGTTGTGCATGGCATTGGCTTTTGTTACGCAGACAACCAAACAAACGAGGCCTGTCAATTTCATTATTCAGCGAGATTCCCACGGCTTTGGGAATGTATCGGGCAGCATGGACATTGTAAATCAGGAGGAGAAAAACCTTAGCGGCGTGCTGAAAATCTTGTTCTAGGAGCAGCGCTCAGGGAGCAGTTATCACCATCAGACTGCCATCATCACACATACTGAGCCTCTCCTTCTCACTTTGCAATATAAAACAGCAAGCTGCATCCTCCGCTGCTAACCTTCATGTGCAGCCTGCGTTATTAGAAGGGCAGATCATACATATCATATGCTTGGAGTCATCCAGTTCAAATGCAGCTCTAAGATGCGGCTGTAGTTATGTAGTTAAGTCTCAAGAGCTCTTTGGAGAGGTCTTGAGGTCTTTATACATTTATCTTGTACATTCTGCTACCCATTCACAGGCCTGTGCACCAAGCACCGTGTCCTACGTCCTCACAAGCAACTATTCAAATATTACACAAAAGAAATCAGTAATCTTGCATGTTCACGCCTCTAACTCGTCACATACGGGCGCTCGGTCAGTGGACCTACGCTTCTAAGGCCTTCTGAATGCCCCTCTAGCCTCAGATTTGCACATGCAGGGCTCAGAGGTCAAGTTAGCAATAATAACGATTCAGCCGTACCTGGTGCGTAATAATCGTTTCTTATCTAGTTGAACTGCTCAGGTTTATTGGAGGTAATACTTTTGCAATGTATAGTTTATAACTGAAAAAATACAAATAATAATCCAGTAAATGCTGTGGATGTTTTATCTAAATCTTATTGTTCAAAAAAACCTAGCAGCCTGAAAATGTTTGTCATCATTGCTGAAGAATTGAGGACAAGTAAATAACCACTTCTTTCCTCCAGTATTGATGCATTTTGATAAAGATTGATTCTGTGCATATATAGGATAATGAAAAAGAAGGACAATCGCAGCTGCAGCTCAGAGCCTGTTTTCAGCTCGGCTGTATGTAACAGAATTTGATTCATCTCACAGAGGCCATTGGTGCTCTGTCGTTGTCACGTTGCTTGTCCTTTGCCCTGTGCTGTGAAAGCTGTTTCAGGTAAGAAAAAAGAGTGAACACGGAGTACGGCGAGTTCAGGTCGTCACCGCTTCCAATAATCGAGTCAAGAGGTAATTCTGTATTCTCTTTTGTCCTGAAGTCGTAAAACCTTTTGTAAATGAATCCTTGCAGGCCTTGAGGAATTTATCCTCGCTTTTATCTTATCAAATTGAGATTACTGTAATAGTCACCGGAGACCATGCTCCTGTGTTCAGATAGCACAAAATGCAGCTTCTAGCTTAAACACTCCCAAAAAAACGGGACCGTGTTGCTACTAATTTGGTGCCTTGTCAGCCACAGCAGGCTAAATCACAAATGCACAATTCAAAACTCAAATCTTAACAGTTGTCATTGTTCTTGCTGTGATTGACGCTCAAGATTTGTTTCGTCCATATGTTCCACAGTCTCCAGAATCTCCCAGTTGAGCACAGATTTGATGCATAAAACTGAACTTCATTTATAACTGCATTACAATTGACATAAAGTTCACTGAAAACAGATGTTTGACATCGACCAAAAATGTCAGAAATGCAAGTTTTGTTTTGTTTTTTTTTTCATTCAGAAAGCTGAAGTTGCTCCCGACACCACAGAGGCAGCCGCACTGGCCGGGACCAGCGCTAATGGCAGAAGGGGATATACAGCTAATGCTGCTAATGCATTGTTCTGGATGGTCGACAACATCCCGCCTCTGGGATGAAATGGCCCCAGGCCTCGGGCTCAGTGTGTCTGTCTGGCGGACAAAAGGCACAGAGACTGTGTTGCGGTTCATCGCTGTCAAGTGTAAAAGCATGAATGATGTCTTCTCGGCTGCCATTCTTCCGTCCGGTGCTGGCTGCACCATGTGACTAGTTTACAGATTAGATATTAATCGTTCATTCTATTTGATTAATTTTTGCAAATTCTGCACTGGAACTGAACGGCTAGACTTCGTGTTAAGGAGTTCACATGAATACAGAGAGAGAAAATAGTGTTATTTAGCTCATAGCTCAGGCCAGCATAATACCAGTCCGTACAGTTCAACAACTCCGCCAGTACAGTGCTGCACGTCTCATCAACCCTGCGAACACACACTCTGAGGCGAGGTAAGCAGCACAATCATTAGCTACTCGCGTTCATCTGCGACGACTGACAATCATGCTTTCTGGTCTCTTGCTGATATTAATGTTTCTCACTTATTTATCAGAAGTGATAGAGACAGCAGAACTCAAGGTCACATTACCCTCCGATTGAATGAACTAACTGAAGGAACAAACTTACAGTGGAGCTCTATGCAGTAGCTTGGGATATACTGCAGTCTGTTGCACTTTTACTCACGTTATAAACATGCAAGTAGGGGTTTGGTGATGTGGCCAAAAATGATATCTCATTAATTCAGGGTAATCCTGGACAAAATATTGAAATCGATCACTGTTGAGCTCCCCTTGCAGGATTTTTTCTCCCTCTCCTCGCACTCACCCTGGTGCTTCTCCCTTTTTGTTGTGACAGTTTTCTCACACTTCTTACAACTCGCTGATGTCTGTTGTACATCTGATCTTTTGTAAGCAAACCGCTTCCACACCAGTCGCCCTTTTTCGAAGCAGCTCCTCTGATATGGAGCCGGTAGCAATGTCCCATTCGCTTTCAGCCGCGCTTGTTGTTGCTGTTGCAAACGGCACGATGACGTTATGTCAACAAGTCAGAATAGCATAACAATTTTCTTTTATCGTATTGAAACTTAAGCTGACATCATTGAGAATGATGATGATGCCCTCGAATGCAAGCATGTGCAACCTGGTGCTTTTAGATCGCGATAGATTGGTGAACATTCTGAAATGATGGACTCATATATATTCTTACATTCTGCAGAGGTCAAATACAATGCAGGTAAACACATGTTTTATTGTGCGAAAATGAGATGATCAGAGCTTTACGTGATAACTTGAGCTCTTACTGTTTTAATGCGTTGAATTAACTCATTAAAGGATAACTTTCGTTTTTTACAACCTGGACTTTATTTGTAGCATTGATTACGACCATTCAGACACCCCGACAACTTTGGTGGCATTTGGAGTCGTTTTGAAGAAATTAGCCCCAGTGGAGCGGCGCGTATATCCGTATAATGCGAGTAATTGGGGCCCCCGTGCGTAGCCTCTATAAACGCATAATCTGCGGCGAAACTCGTTCATATTCCAATATTTTGTTATGATATGCTGGTGCTATTCCCCTCTGAGCCCGTGGTGGCATGTTATCAACATCCAGTGTCTCTAGACAACTACTTCTGACGTGGATGACGTCATTTCCGAGCGCCGCGCGCTGCGAGCAGCCAGCCACAACGCGGTGGTCGGCTAGTTTAGCTGTAGTTCGCGACTGTTATTTTTCACAAAATGGATGAATATTTTTCCGACTCTGAGGTGGTGGACGATGACTTTGTTTACGATGGACGTCCTTACCGTTTTGAGCCAGAGTACACGGACGAGGAGCTCGTTGAAAGGAGGACGCGGAGGCAGAGAGAGGAACAGCTGGCCAAACAACAACAAACGGCTGCGCGTCCACGAGTAGATGGTAACTGGTGGTGTTCTTGTAGACAATGTTCATCGATGACAACAGAGGAGGAATGCCTCTGTTGCTCAGAGTGGGACTTGCGGCCAGGAGATACGCGTCTGGATGTGTCAATAAATGTCTGTATCACAACACTGGAGGATTTCCGCGCAATGATAAACTTCTGTCAAACAAAACCAAGGCAAATAAACAATCTATACGTGTGTAAGCTACTTACTCAATCGGAAGTTGCCCATTTGGTCCTGCAGGCTTTGGCTGGGTCTTCCAGTTCACTTTAGGGACTCGAAAAAACGTCTCCACCACAGCCCAGTTTATCATTGCGTGGAAATCCTCCAGTGTTGTGATACAGACATTTATTGACACATCCTCCTCTGTTGTCATCGATGAACATTGTCCACAAGAACACCACCAGTTACCGTCTACTCGTGGACGCGCAGCCGTTTGTTGTATTTTGGCCAGCTGTTCCTCGCAGATAACTCGCATTATACGGATATACGCGCCGCTCCTCTGGGGCTAATTTCTTCAAAATGACTCCAAATGCCGCCAAAGTTGTCGGGGTGTCTAAATGGTCGTAATTAATGCTACAAATAAAGTCCAGGTTGTAAAAAACGAAAGTTATCCTTTAACGGGTCCAACTAATGACAACGTTATTGCATCATTGTGATTCATCTTCTGAAGCATCAGGGTCGTTGCGTTACGCTAATACAAATTTTATTTAACTTTTTCATCTACATGCACACTAGTGTTGATAATGTAAAAAGCTCGGCCAGTAAATTGAAGTTTCTGCTATAGTTAAGCATTTTAGTATCCCAAAAGGCTTTCCTGTTGTGCCTCTTATTCCTTCCACTGAAATGATGATGTTGTTTGCAAAGACTGCTGAAAGCAATTACTGGGTATTTATTTTACATTGCAAACACAGATAAAGCCGTGGGCACCACATGCAACCCACTGAGAATCTGCTGAAAGATACATAGATTGTGCAACTTTGAGGAAGCAAACGTGTAACTAAATATTGCGTAGAAATAGACAAAAGAGAGGCGAGCAGTTTGACAAAGATCCCCGGCTAGTGCAGTGGATTTTTACATTTCTTCCACTCCTGTGTCGCCACTCGACACGAGCTGAGCAAAAAAGACACGTTTCCCTCCCGACTCCAAGAACTACAGTGAATCTGCATGTTGTTTGTTTCTTTTTTATCCGTTTTTTTTTTTCAGTCTAAAACATCTAAAGCAGAGCAATGTTGTAGCCAGCGAGTGGTAATCCTGGTTTGTTTTTCCATGACCCATGACCTTGCTCACGCAAGAACGAAGACCACGGCAGGGATGACTCACCAGGTTAACTAGCTCGATGTAGTTCTGCAATCATATCCGTGAGGAAAGCCTGGCCAAAAAAAAAAAAAAAAAACTAGACTTCTCTAGATTTCTAATGGTAATAATCTCTATTGTGTGTGCCTAAACTATTTCATCATGGAAGGTTTACTCACAAGAGAAATTAAGCATCATCCAAGAAAAAAAAAAAAAGAGATTGTTTCATCACCCACAAGACCACTGTCATTACCAAGCTTATCAAGTGTTTACTGAGCTCTAATTGAACTCAAGACTGGAGAGTAATAATCCAGTGTCAAGCTTCAGATCGCTAATGTGACATCATTGATGAGAAATGGCTGCCAGCTTGGCACACTTAAGCTAGCTCAGGGTAATGTTTTGATTAATACTGAATCAGGCTTGTCATCCTTCCCCATGATAAATAGATGGGAGTTAATTACAAAGACTCCCCATTCTTCCTTTTGCTCCGTCTACAGAAAGCATTAAGGTTGTGTGATGTCAGTGAGGGGCAATTTAGTGGGATGGATAAGATGATTTAAAGAGAGACAGTCGCGGCATACGTACGAGTGCGTGTAAACATCGCTGCACGATCAAGATCGAGCATGTAGGCCGTATGCAAAAATTATTTTTCTAAGGCCTTGAATGTGGACTGAATTGGCATCATGAAATTGTCTCTCTTGCTCACTCCAGTGCGAAAACAGCCAGTGTCAGTTTCATCAGTCATGCTTTCTGCAATCTCAAGCACATTATGTTTGTCAGGAAGTTCTAAAGGGGCGCAAAATGAGCAGACCCCTCGATGCAGAGCATAGCAGCTGATGACGTACAGCAGAAAAGACGGAGACAAAAAAAGGGAGGAAAAAAGAGCTGGCCCAGGTAAAGTAACTCACTGAGACATGAAGCCTCAGTCATCTGATCCAACACGAAGCCAGAGACACACACACAAACAACAAAAAACAAGACATGATAGTAGGAACGGGTTTATAAGCAACAGCGCCAAGCCAGATCAATATATGTGGGTCGATGGCATGCCAACTCATGAGCCATCTTTATGAGGCCGCTCTGAACTGCGGTGTGGGCTGCTCACCCACATGTATTGGTCAATACATCCCTCAGTGTTTCAGTGCTCCCAGTGTTTCAAAGGCTCTTAGTTCATTAAAGTTATCACGCTACTTATTCAGGCTGTTCACATAGCCAGTGTCTTTGAAGGCTTGAATGCAGTTAATTTGGGGAAGAAAACAGAAAAGGCAGAGAGGCACTAGTCCATAAAAATGAACTAATGGGCATCACAACTTGATGCTCGGACCCTTCAATAATTTATAGTGTCTGTCTGTAATCAGAAGTAAAACAAAATGGGGAAAAAACAATGTTTTTTGTATTTACAGTTGATATTAATATCAAGTTATGCCCCCATAAATATAAGATAATTAAAATGTTACACATTGGTATGCTGTATAAGTTTCTTATATGTAAAAACATGGGCCACTGTTCATGCCGCCATACAAATGAATATCCCTCCATTTTTAGAGAGTTGTTCAGGAGAGAATCCAAAATTGCAGTTGCCCCCCTCAGCCTGCCTTCGGTCAACATGCAATTGTAGGAAAATACTGTTGCTTGCAGCGTATTAAATTAACTGGATTGTTTCTGGGCGTGATGAATTATCTTGGTGTGTGATAAATTGGCACCCTATCATAATTATATTTGCATAATGTCTTTTCTGCTTCATTTCCACTCTTACATTTGCCGGAAATTCCCCACTAATGCTGCGGCAACATCTGGAAATAATTAATATTTTTTTGCTGTCTTTGGAATATGTCAAAAATTAAGCGTAGATTCACCATGGAGACATTCGTCAGTGTCTCATTGCACAATCGCTGCAAAACGCTCAGAAGTGTCCTAAAGTGTCATCAATAATCACAAAAGGAGAATCACAATCGGACAGCGATGAAGAAGTATCCAAAGTTAATGATAATGTGACATGTAAATAATAAATGTTCAAATGTGACAGAAAAGCTGTCATTTTTGAACAGAAGCCCTACAACAAATGAGTATTTTGCACTTATATCCTGCATCACTTTGGTCTGTTGGAGTCGTCTTGAAGTTTCGTAAAATCCAAAATCCAGAAACAAGTGCGTATGCCTTTTAGATACCATTCCAATAACACACTGCACAAATATCATAATAATATATATACCGAAAGTCTGACTGATGGCACCTGCAGTACGTTTGAAAATGTCCAATGTGCATTTGGAAATGATAATAATCAGTGTCCCTGGGTTACCTTGTCCCCTCTGAAAGCGGAGAGCATACTGGCCACACACCCACACACACTCACTCACTCACTCACACACACACACACACACACACATGCACACACAGACTAGTACATACAGTTTCAGTAATTTTATCCCAGAAACTGCGTAGAAATGGACTGTTAGTTTATGTGCCAGGGCCACTCCTTCATTTGGCTTCTGTCGCCTGGATCTAATAGCCAGTATTGCTAAGCATTCGAGCATTAGCCGAAAACAAAACATATGTCAGCTGGAAAAAAATGAAATTGCACACTGGGTGATGATGAATGCTTCACTTGTCTTAATGCGGTGTCAGGTCCAGAGACATAAAGGATGCCTCCCTGAAAGCCCCTGCCGACAGAATGGAGACAGGTGCCACTGAAGGTGCTTCAGTGGATTGCTTTCAGTCACGAAGCAACCCCACTTGTCTGCTGAGTCCAGTCTGGTCACCTTGGCAAAGATTTTCAAGAACTCCACACATCTGCTCATAGAGGGAGGCAGAAGACAGGCGGAGGAGGTTACAGTCCACGAGCAGATATACAGTGTTTGGAAATTGCTACACTATGAATGATGTGGACCCCTGCCCTTTTAGAGTGGTAAGGGCTAAGCAATTAGCTGCAGTCATGCTCAGAGTTTTTCAGTCAGGTATAGGAAAAAATATATCCTTCCTGACCAGAATCCTGTGGTTTGAGTTGTACAGATGTAGAGCGTTCTAATGAAACACTGAACAAATTTGCTTCGGAAACCGGCACGAAATGGGATAAATACCTGCCGTTTTTGCTACTTGCATCCGAAGGGGTTCCCCAGACTTCTGCTGGATCTGTGCCATTTGTGCTGACCATATTAGGTCACAGGCCCTCTGAATGAGCGCCGTGAAATGTGTAAGGAAGGTGACTCACCTGTGAGTACGATGATTTTCATAGTCTTTCATGACTCACCGAGGAATCTGAAAACACTCCCGGTGCCGATCACGGGCAAGCAGCTCATGGAAAAAAAAAAAAAAAAAACCTGCTGAAGTCCTGGCCCGGGTTCTGTGTCTCCTCAAAGAGGAGGCATAGCCGGGAGCCCGGTGAGCAAGTCTCATCACTTTTGGCAGTGTCTGGCAAAAGAAAAGGCGAAATGGCCGGGCTGAACCAGTCTAGCAGAAGGTTGTCAAATCTACAAGCCAGAGCGTCAGTAACCTTTTGCAACATGCTGAAGGGATGGCACCCAGGTTCAGTTTCAGAGCTTCTTAATATTTGACAGGTTGTAGAGCTTATTAAGAGATTTTCCGAGATATGAAACCAGCCATCACTGCTCCGCTGCTCCACTGCTGCATCGTTGACCATGAAGACCTGAAACGTGGTCAGCGGTGCGTCCTCGGAAGGGTTGACTGTAGTCAAAGGATGTCTGCTGCGCCGCATACTTAAAAAGGTAGAAATGTGTGTCGGGAGAGTCTCCGCACGCATCCCACTTTGCATGTAATCTCGGCTCCCAGAACCATTTAAGATTGCACCGGACCACTTACAAAGCCACTTAACTCACACGCAGATTTAAGGTATCTGATTGAATAAATAATGCCTCGTGCAAATGTCGTCCACGGTTTGTTTTCTTTTTAGTTCTCCATTGTGGAAAAGTTGCGTTGAAAATGATAAAAAAAAATTGTTTGTCCGGTTACTGATCTGCTTGTTTTTGAGCAGAATGTGACTCACAGGCTTTACGGCAGGTGTTTGCAGGTGTTTCCTGCCAGGAATAGATCGCACGTCACTGTGCCATTGTTACTTATTAAAAATTTACACGCAGAATAATTCATCCACGCGTTTCTTTGAGTCGCGGTCTTCCACGCTATCACAACAGATACATTTAGAAATATTAGCAGAAGTTGGATCTTGTTTTTAAATCTTGCAACCAGAGCTCATTTGTGATTGTCAGTCAGGAGCTTCAGCCTGTCAGGAGCAGCTGGAGGTCAGAGCTTGGCCTGCAATGTTCAGCAGGCGCAGCATGGGGAGACACATTCATATTTTATTCTGGCCCGTGGCAAGAGCCGAGCTATAGATAGCACTTTATTCTTGCTCCTCGGCAAACAGCAGAGGCCTTAAATATACAAGTGGAGGCAAAAGCAAGCAGAAAGGAAAAGTGTCTGACTAAAGATGGGACATTACATGCTTTCCAGTGGCTGGGAATGATGAGGCATGAGACAGTAGATGTTCAGATCCTACAGAGAAAAGAGAGGGAGGGGGCTTTTTTTATATAAAAGCGGGCACGAGGATGGATCACTTTAAGCACACATGATATTTGCTGTATTGTGATGAGCGGTAAGCAACACTGACAGAAGGTACATTTCCAAATACTCATTCCCCTTTTTTTGTGTTTAACTAGAAGACGATCTTCTACGTCTAATGAAAAAGCAACTATTCTAGATGTCCACTGTGACAGATTTTCAATAATTTATCATTTAGACATGGAAGCTGAGAACCATGAGATTCATCTTATATGATTATATGCAGAGAAACCATACTATTGAACCCTATCCACGAGTAAATAACAGCACTGTTTGTCTCTTTTTCCCTCGTATTTGTGTCTTTTCCCCGCTATCTTAATACTTCCATTACCTTTGACTGATTAGTTTATTATGTTCCCCTCTCTCACTGACTCCGTCTTATTTTATTGTTTCTCCCTCTTACTATATATTGACTCCCATCCTTGCTCTTTTCATTCTGTCTTCACTTTCTTCTCTCCATTACTATTCGCCTGTCCATCTTTTCATATTTTCAGCTTACGCTTCTTTCCCCTTTTGCTCTTTATCCCTCTTATCTGCATCTCATTCCCATCATCGTCTCCTTTCTCTTGCCTTGGCATCCATTGTTTACCCGTCTCGTCCTCGCACTGCTCTGGCTCTCTTTCTCTTTTCTCCATTCATATCTGGATCCCTTGTCTTCCCAGACACCGGATCCCTTGTCTTCTCTGGCACTTTTGTCTTTTTCTTTGTATCTGTCTAACCTCTTACTCTCTTCTCATGTACCTGTCACACTTCCCGAAGCAGTGCTGTCAAAGCTTTCCTAGAGAAGCAGACTGGACTGCTCTTATTGAAACAATGGCGAATTTAATAAATCACTGAGGGAATCAGAGCTGGGGTGAACCCCCCATTTCCTCTCCATTGATCTCCTCTGCACTCATTTGCTCCCCAAGCCGTGAACAGGAGGAGAAAAAAACAAGGGAAAAGAGATATGTGTGATATGTTTGTGTGTGTGTGTTGGCATGTTTTGGAGGTAGAGGCTAAAAAAAAGAAAAGACGTGAGAAAGGGGATGATAAAAGAAAATATAATAAAAAATCGAAATCTGCAGGAATTTAATTTCTTGGGCTCTCTTTTTTCTTTTCCTCCCGCAGATTTGCTCCAAATTAAAACAGCAGGGGTTTATAGGGTCCAGAGATCTACAGAAATGCTCCCATCATTTTTTTCCCCCCTTGTGGCTACATCTGCTTGCGTGAATATGAATGCTGTTGCGCTGCCAGGCGGGATGGCTTAGAGTAGGAAAAGTCCATAACTGACTCCCAGTCATCAAAACAAGCATGTGGAAGATGTGGCATTCAAATGGCGATATGTGCACAAGTGATATTAGAGTTTGGGTGAGCATTTGTCATTTTATTTACTTTACTCTCTGTCTTCTTGGCTTTAATAATGCGTGCATAATGTTAAACTGCATATTTGCCAAGAGCTTTGACTGATGCGCTGCACGTCACAATGGGACACAGCATTTGTCTGGAACAAAATAGGTGACTGATGCATAATGGAAGCTGCGTACAGGCAAATACGGACTGGATTCTGCTGCTACCATGCATATGCGTGGATTGAGAACACGCTAATTCATCTTCCGAGCTGCAACTGCAAGCTGTATCACCACCTGCCTCGGGGCACAGGGCATCGTTGAAGAGCCTGGAAATGTTGCCGTGTGTCTCGCTGGCTTTCAGCACAAAGGAGCTTTCTTCTTGAACCTAAGAGAAATAAGGGTCAAGCACTATTTATGGACGGAGTCACGGCCGAAGGTTTCAGTTTCTGACAGGCAGTAATTCCCACAGGCTGTATCAGCGATTTGGTGGAAGCTGGTCCGTCTTGTTCGTTTGGCTTTTTGGTGCAGCTGCTTCCTTCTTCTCCTTCGGTGTATTTTTTTGCTGACAGAACAACTGTTGCCCTTCCGGTGCTGAGTATCATTTTTCTGTAAAGGTACGGGCATCAGATACAGGCATCACTGAATCAGACTTTGTCCTGAGGCCCAGCAGTATATTTTTAGAAACCTCTGCTTCTGCAAATCGGTGCCGTACCGGTGAATCCTCCTATGGGAAATATGTATTTGTTCATCCCTCCAGCTGCTCCCTCCTCTGTTGATTGTGATCATTTCTATCATGTCACCCACATGTATTATTACTGCTGTTATTGTACTAGTAGACATTGTAGTAGCAACTGTTGTAGTAGCAATAGTGCTGTCAGTAAGTATTACTGACAAATCAGATTTATTTGATGATGGCACACAGTATACTGTAAATATGGCAACCGAAGCTATTTAATGCCACCTCCGTTTTCTTGTTCCAGCCTGTATGCTATTTCTTTTCATTACTAGGTAAATGTGTTTCACCAGTCAAACTAAAATGACGATGTCAAGCACATGTCAGCTTTGTCATAATTAGATGGGTCTCTCACCTGAGGGAGAGATGAATGTCGGCATTTTACAATACACAAATAATTAAAGAGATAGTCATCTAATACCTCAGTGACGATGATATGGGAAGTCTTTTTCGAAAACAGAGTCAGGCGGCGCCTCTGTTCAGTTATTTAGCTGAAATTATTCCATTGCCCCTCATAGGGTCGGTGGTTCGATCCACAGCTGCTCTGGCCTGCATGCTGAAGTGCCCTTGGGCTAGAAGCTGAACCCCAAATGGCTCCAAATGGCTGTCGGATCAGTGTGTGAATGTGCTTTGAGTGACTGGTAGACTAGAAATGTGCGATGCAAATGCAGTCCTTTTTGCAATTTTACCATAAATGAATAGCTGGTCAAAATGCTAATTCGGATTAGCCATTAAGAAGCATCAACTTATATTTTGAGTGTTGAAAGTTGTCACCGAGTTTGGTTTCTCAAACACAAGTAACAAATTTTCTTCACATTTCTTTTTGTTTGTGCACACGTGCATACCTATAATAGCCCACTCCTGATGTTTTCTGTGTTTTGCCAGGCCACTGAGGCTTTCCTGTCACCTTAGTCAACCCTTAATAAGAAGACTGAGTACCTGTCTATCAGAAAGCAGATGGCAGCACATTTTACCTCTCTGGCTCTGTTTGAGTGCATTGCTCACCAATGAGGTCCCGGGGGAGGCCAGAGTATGAGAGATGCAGAAAAACGGAGGAGGATGGAAAAGCAAATAGGTTGTATTATCTTTGGAGTGGGCACTTCAGCAGCATCTTGTTTGGATGTTCAGCGTGCGAGGTGTGAATGTTGGACACGAAGGTATACATAGAATGTAATTTTCTTCTTTGAGGATGTTATCGAGCTTTAAATTAGACACTGTTTACACTGACAGTCGTTTGGTTTGATTGCCATTTTCATGCTCTGGTAAAGTCCATGAAAAGATGATCACGCGGGGCTTGGACTCCACTTTATGTGAACTCCTGCGCTTACCATGCAGCTTTGAAAGCAACATGCTCCGGGTGCAGGAAGAAGGGAAGAAAAGCTGGATGGGAGTTAAGAAATGCGTAAACATTAGCATTCACAAAAACACATGCACATACGCACTTTCACAAAAGCCGGCATATGCAAGCACAAGCGGGCAGCCGGACAAACCCAGAAAACTGAGGAGGGTTATCTTCTCTTGCTGGGCACCGTGAGACCACCAGGAGTAAGTTGACTGAGGCAGCATTCTGTTGACATCCTCTGCTTATGAGACACTGTTAACACACACTCAGCACTGATAAGGGAGTGGCTGCAGATAAGGGAGATGAAAAGGAGAAAATAAAGGCACCAGAGCTTTAGCTGACATTGAACTCAAAATGAGAACCCAGCGTGGACTTGGGGTCTGGGGAAAAACAAATGTCAGAATAAAATATCTTAGTAGCTGCCTCCGATAGGGGTGAGAAATGAAGAGGAACAGGAAAACAGAGAGAGACCTACAGGAGAAAGAATGCTACAAAAAATGGACACCTATTTTGTGTCTACTCATCACTGATGCCAATACCAAGATGACGTCTTGTTGGTGATTAAGTCAAATGATTGTTTGCATTTTGGCCAAAAGCGCATGCATCAGGTTTGCAGGAGCACATTTCTGTCATGATGTTTCAGTGTTTTCAGATGGTTGAGCTTGAGGACGTGTGTGTGAGCGGAGAGGACGAGGACAAAAGCAAACATCAGCGAAAGGGGCCGTGACAACCTGCGGGGACAAATTCCATTTTTTTTTTCAAGGAGACTGTGACTCCAGGCGCTCCAGTCTGACCCAGCTTTTCTTCCTTCCTCGAAATTGAACAAAGAAAGAGAGATAAATAGAGTTCTAGGAGACCATGAAATATGTATGCGAGCAGTTAACCTCAAACATGCTGTCATGCACTCTCCTCAGTCGTGGCAGGTCAGAGCTTAAGTGCCAGCCCTTCTTGTTTGTTTGCTAACCCCAAGTGCCGGAATTAGCCTCGCGCTACCATAAACGCCCACAGGGAATGGAGCTCACTTAACCATTTTTGAGTGCCTTTGTTGACTCCACACTCCCCTTTCAAGGATGCAGTTTTAGCCTGGTGTATTGACACTACAGGTGAAGTGAAGGGATTCAGCACACACACACACACACAGAGAGAGAGAGAACTGGATGTGTTGTTGTTCCAGTTTAAGTCAAGTTTTGTCGTTTTATCTTTTCACTTTTTGACGTCCTTACTGGCTCCAAGTGGATATTCCAATAATGTGTCGATGAAATTAAACTGTATATTTGAAATGGCAGCATAATGGCATCCCAGTGTTCTTACAATAGAACACATTATAGGCATTGTAACAAAAAAATCAACAAAATGAGCCACGTGATACAAATGTGATTTCTCATCCTTGGGACAATTGCACTATATTGATGCACGTGAAGAGGGGAGGAGAGGGAGCTTTTCCCTACTACTAAGCATGCAATACAAGAGAAAACTTATTGAGTCGTTGTTTAGCTTCTCTTGTCCGAAAAAATATGCATAGCTCCGCGCTCACTGGACAGGAACAAATGTAATTCAAGTCAAAATATGTAGGATATTATCTGGGGCGACCCAACACTGTATTTTCTTTGAATTTCACCACATTTGTTTCCAGTACCAGGAGTCACATGAGCATTTATGTCCTGCAAAGCAGTCATTTCTAAATATTTAACTAGTAGTTGTTTACATTTCTTAAACCAGGATAATTTAAAATGTGTCCATTCCCTTGCCTCCTTTGTTTATGCTGTTTTACTGCTTTTACATGAGGCACTGGACTGTAGTCCATGTCCAGTGACGTGTGTGTAAGGTTGTGTGTACACCAATGAGGAGCGAGCGACTGCCTCTGCATCACTGCTCACCATCCTACGCGCTCAAGTGCGACTTACAGTCGTGTGAAAAACTAACTTGGGCTTGGGTTGGTTTGAACAAAGTGGTGAGGACGGGAAATCCTTTGCAAGTTGATGCCAGAAAATGTAGGGAAGCGTGTTTCAGTGTCTGAGTCGTGTGTTCAAAAGCATTCCTTCAGTACAAGGCAGATCCCACTCCCAGCCAAGGGTTGCTGTACATGCACTTAAGTTTACAACACTATTGCCAGAAGCAACAGCTACCGTAGCTGCTCCAGCATGAAAGCAAGTATGCCACCTGGAAAAAAAAGATTTCTATCAGTTGAAACAGTTTTGTTCATCCTTTATTGTGCTCTTAATGGGAAATACAATTGATTTTAGCATGATGGCTCTGTTCAAAGCGGTTTCTCTGCCCAGCAGGAATGCCGTCTCCTATTAAGCAGGGCTAAGATATGGGAAAAGTAGCTAAGAGAGCCAGACATCAGGCATCTGCACATATGACAGCACAGTGCAACCACGACCCCCCCAAAAAAGACAAACCAGAATGTGATCATTTGCTAATCCTTTTTGAAAACACCACAAACAAAATATATTTTATGTTTTGCCTCGTCAACTTCATTATTTTTTATAAATATCTGCTTATTCTGACTATGATGCAGCAACACGTTTCAAACAAGTTGGGACAGGAACAACTAAAGACTGGGAAAGTTGCGGAACGCTCCAAAAACACCTGTTTGGATCATTCCACAGGTAAACAGGCTCATTAGTAACAGGTGATAGTATCATGATTGGGTATGAAAGGAGCATCCTGGAAAGGCTCAGTTGCTCAAAACACATGATTGTAAAGGAGATTACTGCAAAAACAAAAACCAAAAAGTAAAACAAGTTTGCAATTCACCATAGGCTGCTGGATAGTACATTAATCAGTTATCAACAATATAAGCCTGAAGCAGCAAGCAGTGAGCAGCAGTAGTATCTTAAATTGAGCGTGATTGATGTCCTGCAGCTTACAGTGAATTTCAAGCCAGTAGCCACTAGCAGTGATATGGGGTATCAGCAACACTGACAAATGCACACAAAGCACACTAATACAAAGTAAATAACTTTCTTGTTTTCACCTAGCAATATTAAATAATATACTTTTCTATCTGCAGATATCTAAGTTGTTGTAATTCATAGAAAATAGTTTAGAACCATTTTGCCAGGATTGTGGTGCTAGAAAAGTTTTTAATATTTTGCCATATTAGCAAACTGTGCAACAGGAAATTAAGATGGAAACATGGAAAACGATGGTCATTAGGTCACCTAAATCAGATTGGTAGATGGCGACGTGTTCTGTGTGAATGCAAATTGTTTCACCATAGCTGACCTATACCACGTGTACCCATCTCTTATGAACACATACGGTATGTGTGATCTTGCCCTCAACACCTACTCAGACTTGCATTTATCATCCCAAGCTGCTGGTGTTTTCACCGCACTACATACGGTACATTTGTGGCTGTGAGTCGATGCTCGCTTGCTCAATAAACCATGTGGTTCAACTGCTTGAGTGTGCTTGACTTCCATTAAGCATTTTGGCTGCCTTCTGGGCATCTTAGATGAATTCATGTAGAGATAACATAGTGATTCAAAATTTTAACACACTGTCATAATGGAAATATCTCCACAAAGTAGATATCCAGCCCTCTGGCTGTACAGAAGTTGAGATACCTTGGAAAAATCAAACATTGTTTCACTTCATAACTCCCTCTTCAGTCATGTATGAATGGGTGTTTTGAACACTTCTGGCCAGGCCGGGCTCCTATTCAACAATCCATACAGTCGATATGATATTGTGTCTAAATAGTAAGCTCTCTCAATATTGACTAAAAGGCTTGTGTATTATATGTTTTGTTATGATAATAATGCTAAACTTTATTTGTATAGCACCTTTCATACAGGAATTGCAGGTGCATTACAAGAAAGAAATCATGCACATGCAAGTGAGTGCAAAGAAAAGACAGAATGGACAAAAAGCCATGAAAATGAATAAATGTAAAAGAAGATGGAGAAAAAAATCCACTTATAATGATAACAAGGAGGAATATAAAAATAAAGACAATGCATAAAACCACACAAAAGTATATCAAAAACTAGGTCGAAATGGAGTAAAACAAGCATGAAATCACAGCATAAAGTAATAAATCATGGGTAAAAATAGATGTAGGATGTATAAAATCAAGTTCAATACAACATTTTTCAAAGAAGTACAGCAGTGCTTAAGCGCGAGGTGAAGCACAAAAGTTTCGGACCTGTTACAGGAAGTCATAGCTGGTGAAGTGAAGTGAAGAGTAGCTCTGCAGCAGGGAGCTCTGCTGCAGTAACATTGGAGGAGGCTGACTAACTTAACACCCAAACAAAGGAGCTAAATCATATTACAGCTGACGCCTTTTGAGGATTTCACTCCCTCACTCGAAGTGCTTCCAGTGTTAGGAGACATGGACACTAACATAATCAGACAGGGGGAAGCTAGATGTTTGCTTTTAACATGCGATAACACCAAATAGCGTGAACAATTGTTGTTCTTTGTTTTCTTCTCATGCCCTTTTGTTGAAGGTGTGTTCAGGGACCAAACGGCTTTAGAGTCTTTTACTGACCTCGCAAAGTGTTATAAAAACTTTGCTAACTTGCTAACCTGAGGGCATGAGCCAACATCTGTCTCCCAAATGAGGTCATGGCCACTTTGCATCATCTCTTGCGTCTGGTTACAGGGGGGGGGGGCAATTACCAAAAAACACGAGCTGTTTAACCACAAGTGTGTCAAAACAAATGTGTATCATTGCGAGGACAATATTTGCTCTGTGGCTGCGACGCCGGCCTTACCGTCAGCTTTGTGTTCACGATGTGAAAAAACAATGTGAATACCTCAATTCACTTCACTTTCACCCTCGTCCTCTTCATCCCCCTCTTCCCCCGCTCTTGCGCGCTCATTGGCATTCATGATGAGCTTCCACAGGGAGCAACACATCACCATTATTCATGGAAAGAGTACACCTCAGAGCCAGACTGACAGATCAAAAGATGTTGATGATAGGTGGGGGCAGTGGTGGTTGGGGTGATAAATGGTCCCATCTTTGGAGATGGCTATACTTCTGTAAGTTTGGAGACAGACACCTTTTTTCTTTCTTTTTTTACAGTATTTCAAATGGAAGTTTGTTGAGGGCTATTTGCAGATATTATGCATACAGTGCACACAAATTGGTACTCCTTAAATGGATAGAGGGTGTCACTATCTTGCTTAAACTGAACAAATGCTTATTTAAAGTAATACATATAGAATAAGGCAGTCTTTGAGCAAATGGCTATAGATTGATGTGTTTCTGATCAAAATGATAATAATCTCATAAACTCATAATTAGTCTCTTTGGTGGCATAAATGAGCCAGAACATGTCTAGACAGGTCATAGGAATATCCTCTCCTTTCTCTTTGTAATTTCTGTTGTAAGAAAAGGGAAGCAGACTCCTCTGTCAGCTATCCCCATCTCTCCCCCCAGCCAGTTGTTTTGGAGTCATTCATCAGGAAGAGTGAGACTGAGCCATCAGGGGGAAGCGTTGGCAGGATCCCTGTAGAGATGAAGCAATATTGAATTGATGGAATCATTTAAAGGCCAGAAAAAATGGAATAGAAGAAATAACACTGCGCTGCTTTTTTTTACAGTGTCTAAATGGGACAGCCTAGTGGCTCATGATGCATATCGTTCTCTAATCTCCTATCTTTCCCACAAATAAGAAGAAAGAAAAAAAAAAGCAAGCTATTTTGGGGTGTTTGCCTTTATGCATCTGTGGATGTATTTGTATTTTTTACTAAATCTTGTGTGTCTGTCAGTATTTGCACAATGATTTTCATCTTAAAGCCTTATGACATGCCTGCCATTTTCACTTTGGATCTGTCTTTCATAGCCATTGAACCAAACACGGAGTCAGTGGAGGACTTGATGCAGAGGTTCCAGGACAGTTTCCGTGTTCCCAACACGCCGACAGACATGTCTCACTACCAGCATGTCGTGCACAGCTCATCGACAGGCCGCCGGAGGGTCCCCAGCCACACCAGAGGTAGGACAAAAAGTCATTCAAAAAAGTTTACGTTTTTTGTTGGCAGGATGTCACAGACCTCGCACAAGATGATTCATAATATTGGCATGTTCTCTTTCCATTTTTGTATGTGTACTGGGCAATGTTTGCAGACTTTTGGAGCTTCTGTGGCACTAGCTTCATGGTGTTGGGGATATTTGCCTGAAGAAGCACTGTTTAATAGATGCATACATCTATGGCCAGTGTACAACAAGCCTGGGGTCACGTGTTTAGACGTCCATTTTCTTTCCTAGCAGCCATTAACCATTATTTGGAAGCCTATTAGGATGTCAAATCATGTTCTGAGTTGGTTTTTAAAAAACAACAAACTACATATTCTTTACATTGCTGCCAAATATTGACCAGAGAAAAGAGTTGTTGATTGTTAATGCATCAAACTGTCCAGGTGGCTTCAATTTATTATGATTTTTCATTTAGGTGTGACAGATAATCAGCATCTGTGGGCAATTTAGATGTTCCATCTGGCTTGACCTGCTTGATTCTGTAACGAGGGAGGGAACACACACAAACCCGGCAAAAAATAAGAAAACCCCACACCGAGATTGGGATTTATGACCTCTAGATGACTGTGTCAACTACTGAGGCACCGTGCCTCCCTGGAGAACGCCAGACTGCCTCGAAGACAATGTTCCACAGTTCATTTCACAATTAATTTCCTCCAAGTGTTTATGATTCAACATTCCGTATCCCATTTGTGAAACACATTAATATGTAGATTTTTTGGTCTTACATCACGGAGCTGATGTAGACACCAGGTATAGTGTTTGGGTGTGACACATGAGGAATGCCGTAGAAAGCGACTTTAGTCAGAGGTGGAGTCATGATTCGCGCATGATCACATCTACATTACATATTCATCATTCAGGTTCACATCTTGCATGGAGACCACAAACCCCTGCATCTCGCCCACTGTATAGGCTTGCATTTATCTGCCTGGGGTGAGCGCATAAATAAGCATCACTTAAATTCAAAACCTCTTGAAGAGAATCATTTGGCTTGTTCAGAACAGAAAGGCTGCTGTTTGCCGTGGCTGTATACAGTTCTAACCTTTGCAGTTTAGTGCTCGCGTGTGTTATAATAATTGCTGTCGGCTTTCTCTGTTGGCTTTCTGTTTCATTAAAGATCAAACGGCAGCGCAATTTCACATCCGTGGGAAAATGTGCAACGTGCATATGTGTGTGTGTGTGTGTGTGCAGCCCTGAGATGTGACGCGAGCCTCTGCCACAGCAATGAATTCGGCTCGTTAGAGGGAATATTCTCGATAATTTTAATCAGACATGTTGTAAAAAAAATGCGATCCATGTCATTGGTCATACTGTTATGACTACTTAGACATTAACATTGAAAATTTTGACATTAACCATGATGAGTTCACCTACCCTTGACAGAATAACATATTATCCTCTTGATCACTGTCACCTACAGTTGATGCAAAATACAACACGGGACAATTTTTCATACAGCGCCTTCTTATTTATGTTGGGATTATTAATCATTCCAGTCACACAGCCAGTGGCTGAGAGAGTTTATATTCCTGGCTCTCTAGAACACTTCAGCCCGGCTTGTGCTTCTCTTATTTGCTGTTGAGGATTTAACTCAGTAATATTAAAGACTGTCTTGTGTCAACCCTCCCAGCAAATCGTGCCTCTAAAATTAAATCCATGCAGGTCAAGCTCCTCAAAACTCTGTGAAGGACACTGCTGAGAGGTGTCCTCTCTGAGGTCAGTGGTAAAAGAGTTGCCTTTGCGTGCCTATAATTAGAGGTGAAAATGTGTCCTCATTGCAAAAGCCTAGGCCAGCACTACAAACATGATAATGGGACAAACACTTAAACTGAGGAGGAAACTCTCTTAGTTGGATTGAGGTTAAAGGAGACATTTAATTGGTCAGACGCAGGAGGTTAGTGTTGCACAAATGAAATGAATGCATTGCCAAATTCCTTGAGAAGCGCACCCAGGCAACAGCCAAGAGGAAAGTGGATTAGGGTTGGGCGGATGCTTTTCTTTTCCATATTGGTGCTTGGTAGACCTTACTATGCTTTGCAATAGCTTTGTTTCTTATGCATTTTGTCTTCGCCCCTTCGTCTCTGGTGGCTGAAAAGTAGATCAGGATACGGTTGCAAGCGGCTCCAAATTGTTTCCTTCACCGACACATTATTTTGGAAGTGTAAGTAATGCATAACTTTGGCGAAATGAGCTGAGGGCCTCACTAAAAACAACATGGCCCAGTTGTACTTGATATCACGGGGGATGCGTGCTGTGTGGATCTAACCAAGCAACACGGGCAGCTGCAGTTGAAGATGCCGTGTGTGTAGTTTACCAGAAGTGACAAGAAGTGCACAGGCTGAGATGCTGGGATTAATGTCGGTGATGTACAGGACACACAGGTGGTCCTAAAAGTGATTGTTCCTAAAAGCAGCTTCAGGCTGAGATGCTTTTAAGTAATATTTAATATCTATGAGCGGGAATCATTACTATATACGATATCTTTGGGGGATGGACACTGGGCCCCGCATCGAAGGACTGGACATGTGTGTCCCAGAAATTCACTCTTAAAAGTCACGCTTTAATGCATTATGCAGCAGATCCTGCATCCAGGCCTGTGTGTGTGTGTCCTCACTGCCACCATCTTGCAGAGGTGTAATGACCCATTCGAATAGTAGAAAATGCCAGACTTTTGTGCTGCATTTTCGGACGAAAGAAACAACAAAACTAAGCGACAGGGAATAACATTTCACAGGTGAGAAGGTGTTTTAGAATATTTTACTTTCATGAACACGTTGAAGTTGACAGATCACAGTAAGTTATCTTTATTGTAGACCAACAAGGTTACGTGACTATCCTGAAGCTAACTTATGTCAGAAAAGAATGAAAATATGAACATATTTCAGGGCTGAAAACCGTAGCGCAGTGAGCCTCACGCAATTAACACTTTAACACGACCATTTCCTCATGCACTGAGAAAGATATTTATAACTGATAACAACATGGCACGGATGGAAGACGCTGACGAGTTATTCAGGCCATCAGGGGCAAAGTGAGAAATGTACAGAAAATGGTTGATATGATATTTAAATGTATTCCCATGCATGCTGTGATCTCATTCAGCGGCTCCTCTGGTATCAGTGGCTCTCACTCGCCTCTCAGGAAGGAGAGAGAGGGAGTTGCTATGGCAACGGGGACGCTCTGTGCCTCTGTCGCTCTGAAACTTTCCCGATAGCAGGTGTATAGGTTTGTATGGTGCAAAATCATGACTGTAATTGCACCTTGATGCTTAAGTCCACTAATATTAATTATGCAGCGTTGCCAACACGCCCTCATCTCTCTTACATCGATTTCTCAAATCTCACGCCAAACAAGATGGTTGGAATTGAACCCGGGCTGCTGGGATAAAGGCTGATGGGGCGTCCGGAAACATGCACTTTTAATCTGAAACCGATACTGGGAGTGGCGGCAAAGCTGAGTTAGAGGCCGTTCATGTTCTGGAGGACACCAGAAGGGACCTGCTTTCTGAGCAGCCGTATCCACTAATCTGTGGATGTTTTTTTTTTTACTTCCTTATCCTTTTCCTGTTGGGTGAGCGCCGACACAAAACTTGATTTAGAGCACTTGAGACCAGGGAGGTGTGAGCTAAAACATACTTATTAACAGCATCAACAATATTACCAAAATTTGGGACATTTACATCCAATGCTCCAATCAAAAAAAAAAAAAAAAAAAACAACTTTAGTTTAATTAATTCAAGCTTATACTGGTCATTCCATTTATTTTTGGCTAAAGGCCCGTGGTTTTATTCCCACTGACGCTAATAATCATGTAGATGGTGAGCTGTGGCATGCCATTTCATTCTGAGTGTCTGCCTTTGACTGGATTCTCCAGACATTGACAGCACAGACGATGGGATTCTAGGTGACAGTTAATGAGTTAATGTTGCCATAAGTGATTTTATTTCAGCCATAGATGTTCACTAATAATGAAATTCACTGCATTCTGGGGAGCTCGTTCCAACCCCATGCCATGAAGGGATACAATTATGCTTCTATCATCAATTTTTACTGTGATTGTTAGCCAATGATGGAAGCTTTCATTTTCACTGTCATCATCAGTTAGCGACAATTCAAACAGTGTAAGTCTATGTAGGTCAGTTTTGAGTAAGTTAACACCTAGACCAGGGTTTCTCAAAGTCCAGACCTTGAAAGGCAAGTTAATCTGGAACCAGCCCGTATCGTCACCTGGCGGTCCACGGATCACATCCAGCCCGCCACATTCCCATCCGGCCTGCAGAATATTAATGAATTCAGAAAATACGTGAGTCTGTGCTCACTCACCAGCAGAAAAGGTCCAGTCCGTCCTGAGAGTGATGGTGGATCAGCTTGACAACCTCTGGCGATGAGCCAAAAGTCCAAAATAGGCACAGAGAATCACAAAGCTTGTCTATTAGATGCAAAGAGGCGACACTTGGGTTTATTTTCATTGGCCCCTCTCTGGGTTGAAGGAGGTTAACGAACTGAAAGGTGTCTCTTCAGGACTGTCATCTACCTCAAAAAACAAACATGATACAGTAGAAATCATCATAGTAACATGATCACCGTCTATATTGCAAATATCAGACCACTCAGACTTAATTTGTCTCCATGCCATTCAACTGGCATATTTCACTATGACAATAACATGTCGCCTAAATGGCCCTGAATAAGAGAATTGCCATCTTCTAAGAGGAAGGTAAATGATGGTCTCACAGAAAACAAGAATAACTGTGTTGAATTTGCATTTATAAAATGTATTCTATCCTTTTCTATCAAAATATGTATTAGCTTGAAATTGTGAGTGACCTACATTTTCAAACGCCTCCGGACTTCTTGGCTCAAGCATCTCAATATCAGTGTCATCACCGGAGCTGTCTGGTGTGGATGTCAGGGCCCTTTTTATTGGCAGGCTTGAGATTCTGCATGGGGTTGGCTCTTCTTGCCTGGGGGAGCCTTGCTTCCTTTGTCTAAGAAAATATGTACACAAAGATGAAACACAGAGTAAGCTCTTCTTGATGCACAGCATGTCCTGTTAAATGAGGCTCTCATGGTTGATAGTTCGGATTTAATTTACGTCTTCTCTATTGTATCCTGTAGCCTGACAGCATGTGAAGGCGAACGTTAGCTGTTGTCTAATTTTAACCCCTTAACGCCTATTGTTGCGAATTTGCATCATACCGCTTTAATCCACATTGCAGCCGAATCGCGCATGCATTCCTCTAATGCCGGTTTGTGCATATTCAACACACACCTAGGAACCTTTTGCAAGCACTGGTTTCTCGTCGGACCGGTCAAAGTGGAAGAACCCCTGTTCTAATTGTTGTTACAATGTAATGGTTGTGAGCCAATTTTGTGGCTGTTTTGAGATAAATGAATTTTGAATACACAAAAAGGATGTTTTTACTTCATTTAAGCATTTAAAAAAGTGGACATATACTGTTTGTTTGAACCCTATTCTAGTTGGTGAATCTACCTAAATGTATATCTATTGTATGTGCTACAGAAAAATTCACAAATTCCTCTTAATGTAGGATCAATTTGAATGCAAAAACACAAAGAATTATTTTTTAAATATAATTCTAAATAAATCCAGGCATCAAGGGGTTAACTTAAGATAGTGGGTTATCAAATCTCTACATTGTCCAGTTGCTGATCAGTTGAGAAGCAGTGAAATGATCTGTCAGATTGTCAGATGGCGTGGAACGCGCTTTGATAACAGCGTGACGTCAGAGGTAAATGGCCGTCATGTGAATACGGGATACAGATCAGGAACAAACAGAAGCGCCCGGCCGCCATCAGGTCGTTCCTTTACTTCCGCCGTAACCCGGATTGTGAAGAAGCCCTTCACCTCCTGCGTTGGCAGCAGATCACAGTATTGTCTTTCTCAAAGAACCTTTATTGCTTTGCATTCAGCGTGAAAATAAAGGGCTGCTTTTCTCTAACTGTTTCCAAGCGATGTGTGACAAAGTAGAGGTGAAGCTTGTGAGCTGAGGCTCCGCTTTGTCAACACACGTCCTTTTCAAAGTGGAGAGGTGAGTGATTCGGTTTGTGGCCTCTGCCTCTCCTGTGTGGACCTTGTATGTTCTCCGTGTGTAGTTGTGGGTTTGCTCTGAGTGCTCCGGTTTACCCCTACATTAAAAGGACATGCAGCTCAATTGGAAACTCTGAATTATCTTAACCTCAGCATTTAATCTGCAGTTGATGTTTATTAAATAGAATTAATTGTTGTGCGTCTCTTTTGTCACCATTTACCATGAAAGTTAAAATAAGAATGTCAGAATTAGGCCTTTCCATGGTCACATAAAAGGAAATACAAAGTTACAGGAAAGCATTCGTTTTTTGTGGAAGCAATCATGAACTAAATTACCTTAGTAGTAAAGAAAATTAGTTATTTTTAATGAGGTGACTATTACTATTTTTCAGTAACTAACACAACACTGGAAATGGATATGGGAAGTAGAGCGAGGAACAAGATATTCACATGCCAATATTGATAGGCAGACAGAGGAAAGCTTCAGAATAAGACGTCTGACTGGGAGGACCAGCAGTTGGTAAGGATATGATGTGTAAGGGGGTCTGCATCCAGCAGCCCACACAATCATTTCCAGAAAATGCACTTTTCTTTCCTTGAAGCCTGGGAGATGGGGGAGAAAGCGCTCCACTAATGGCCAATCTGTGAGCCTGGGGGGCTGTCTGAATTGGAGATTTTCACAAATCTGCGTAGGAGTGGGAGGAAGAGCAAATAAAGGTGCTGTATAGAAGCACATCACACTCGTGCTTGGCTGCCTGTAGTTTACAAGCCCAAGTATTTTAGTTAGCTTGATTCACATTTACATTCATGGGAAAACACAGCTGAATATCCACTGAGCTGAGAAAACCATAATAGCAGTTTTTGTCTGCTCAGCTAAACCCTGCAGCTGTTCATCTCCTCTTCTACTGGTGTCCACAAACCTGCATGAAATTTTGCTTTGTAGCAACATTCATCACTTCCCTGTCAGCATGTATTGCCCTACTTTCCTATAAGCGCCATCTTATACCTGAACTCTCAGAAAACGTTATTTCATGCACAGATCCTCTAGTTGGAATCGCTGCCTTCACTCTCCAGTTTTCCCATCAGAGCAGCCACTCTCAGGATATTTCCATAAGCATGACCAGGAAGATTAATTAATTAAAATTGCTTTCAGCATGCATATTATGTCAGATACTGTTATGCATGTTGATAGCAACTTTAAGTAATTATTGAGAGGATTTTAATTCTGCCTCTCCTTCAATCCCATATTGCATCCCATGACGCCTGTTGACCAGTTACCCATTTACACTTGTCTCTGTGTCGTGGGCAGAAAATATAGCTGTATGATAATAATAATAAAAAAAAAAGTCAAAGCCAAGCCAAGAAGCATGAGGGACAAATTGAAATTTCACAGCTTAGACCACCTTTGGAAGTGCATGGTTATCTATACGGGATGCATTGTGGCCGACGCAGAAGTGTGAAAAGCTGCAGTTCCTCAAATGGCCACTTGAGGCAAGCTCCAAAAGTGACTCATTACAATCATTAAAATGCCAAACTTTACAGCAGAAATAAAAAAAAAAACAAAATCCCCACTCATGAAGTTTAATAGGATTGATTTTTTTTTTTTTGTAAAACTTACTTGTTTAAATTACATTAAGGTTTAAAATTATGCATGATTGTGGGCGTGGCTGCTTTGAGTGACAGCTGGGCCACTAGATTTCAGCAACCAGGCTTCGATCAGCCCGCCTGAACTTCACCCATGCTTCAATCTTTGTTGCATTAGCTGGGAGTTAGGTGAAGTCAGTCACTGCCAAGATGTGTTTGTGTTATTACAAAGCTAGTTGGCAGGTTTTTAGCACGTTATCCACAAACATAAGGCTACTAGTGCAACTACTACAAAGCTGCATGTTCCACTTATCTAAACAATCTTTTGTTACCACCATCTTGATTAAAGCGTGTTCAACCCAGATTAGCATTGGAAAATCAAGACAGACACGTACCTGCCTCATAGAGTCATACATGTGGCTAGAGTAAATGTAATTGACTGTATACATTTGATATGAGGTGCATGGAATGATTTGTAGAGGTGGAGCCAGTTACCCCGTTGTCCCTTTCTTGCTTCAGAGAAGTTGTTGCATTCTTCTGTCAAAGAATATGAGCCAGTCATTTTCTCATGCCGTGTGAAGTTTGGAGAGTGGTTGGTTTTCATGTTTTGTTCTTTGTGGAATATTCCATTACAGTGAGATGCACTCAGAAGCCCTTTCTTTTGTAGTCCGACAGCCCCCTGGACATGCTTTTTTCCTGCTGCTTCTAATGATCTGAAATTGACATGCTGTGCGCTGCTGTCGGCGTAGCACTTCATCTTAAACTTTAATACGTCTCCGATTCCTTGTTCGGTGGTTTGATTTGACCTCTGGCCGCGACTTTATTTCCCCCATCGACTTCTATGTGGCATTACAGGCGCTGAGAGCGGCAGTTTATGTTGATTGTCCGGAGATGTACAACATGCTCTCCTCCCTCCCCAGGCCTGTGAGTGGAAGACTTTGCCGCGGTGCCGATCTCTCCCACACGTTATGCTCGGTGTGAGGGGCAGAGCGTTGGTCATTTATGGCCCGCAGTGGACAGAGTTCTTCCTGCTCAATGTACTGTACACATCAAAGAGTGTTGTGGGCAGTAAGAGGCTATTTTCGTGTGTTATGTTGTCAAGCCGCACTCACGCCTGGAGTTTGCAAGACATTTTTGCGTTTTTCTCTCACCTAAAATTGCCACCTTAAACCACCAGAAAGGAGCCAATCAGGTTTGACAATGGAAACATCTTTGTGAACAATGTCCCGTGTTCAGAAGGACTTTATATGTGGATGTTTCATGCATGCATACACCCGCATGTCATGTTTTGCCATATAGTACCTGCTCTACCCTCAAACATGGATGCAAAATATGCATTTCACAATATTCTGTGAAAAGCCTATACTGAGCCTGCATAGAAGGCGACGCCTGTGTTTGTAGAACAAATGTAACTGTCACTGCAGCCAGCCAAGTCTCAACGCACTGTGATTTTGTCAAGTATTAAGATTTGTCCTTAAAAAAAAGTTAACTCCCTTATTTGCATGCACCTCTGCACATGCTATTCCCTGCTGCGGTGTTAATGCATTTCCATGTGCCGGCTGGAAGCTGTGGTAGTGTTTTGATGTGTCACAACGAATACTTTGGCTCATTACGATGAGGATAACCTTATGGTTATTATCCAGCCTTTCTCCTGTTTAATTGATGCTTTGAAGTAGCACATGAAAGTAGTTCTGTGCTGTCTTTTGTGTGTGTGTGTGTGTGTGTGTGTGTGAGAGAGAGAGAGAGAGAGCAAGAGAAAGTGTGTGTGTGTGTACATTCCACAGTGCTTGAATTCACTCCGTGCTCAGCTTCACTTTCAGCAGTCCTCAATCTTCGCTGCTGACAAAACACAGTGATTACAGCTGTGGGTCCGCAGCCCTAGGGTTTCTCCACAACAGGCCATACAGCTGATCTACTGCCAAGCCAGAGCTGTGTGTGACTGGTTTTTGTATGCGTTTTGTGTGTGGAAGACCTAGAGAGACAGAAACAAAAAGACAGAGATGGATCGCACACGTCTGTTGATCAGTTTGAACCAATTTTCACCCAGATTTGTAGGCAACCTTTTGTTGTTTGATTCCAAAAAGTCACTGATCACCACAGTAAATGAGGTCCTTTTGTGATGAGGGCAGCTCAGAAAATGCTTATGTTTTCTATTATTGACTTTTAAATCAGATTTTCAGCAGTTTTTAACCAAAATAGTTACCAAGAAATATTTAAATAAAATGAAACGTAAAGTATTTAAGCGGTCATAAATTAACTTTGGGGGTAAATTTCATTATGTGAGTTAGATACACACCACACCATTAACTTGACATATTACTCCATGTAGCAGACATGCTCAAGTGTACAGTTGACTCGTAAAACAGTAACTCCACCCATCCTAATTATAAAAAGCATAACCGAATGATACTTTCAAGTCTGATATTCCCATTCAGTAATCCTAAATGAAATTAAAATCAATATCACCAGGATATACTGTGGCTTTTCTCGAATCCCAAATATTGATCCTGCTCTGTGGACCATCTCACTGCTCATAAAAATGACGTAATGCTTGCCCTCTGTTTCTCCTCGTTGAAGCCAGTAGATCCCAGGTTCAAATCCCTGCCACGGCTTCTTGCAAATGATTTCTGGCCATGTGCACCCAAGAAGAGGAGGGGCTGCTTAACAGGGTGCGCACGCTCAAGTCGAACTTGGGCTGGCCGGACCCCAAGTTTGTGAGCATGCCCGTCAGTTTCCATAACCAAAATATATAGGCTTGATGCCTGTGTGGAAAGGCTGTCTGTTGTACTTAAAGGACCAGTGTGTTGGATTTAGTGCCATCTAGCAGCAAGACTGCAAATTGCAACCAACTGAATACCCCTCGTCTCATGCTTTTTCCAAATGTGTAGGAGAATAAAGGGTGGCTGCAAAACCCGCAAAAATGTGAAAGGTGCTCTCTTGAACCAGGTTTGTCCATACTGGGCTACTGTATCAAAATATCCATGAAGGAAGGCCCACCCTGTCTGTCTAGATATAATGAGCTCATTCTAAGGTACCAAAAAACACAATGAGTCTTATTTTCCGGTGATTACACACTAATGAAAACATACTTATGAATATTATATTCCATTTCTGCTGCATTGTGCCAACAGGTGCCCCTAAATCTTCCACAGCGAGCTGTCTTCATGCTGTGTTCAAGGAACACGGTCGAGGTTCAGTGGAGAGTGCAGTGATTTTGCCCAGCTAATGGCGAGGAACAATATTTATTAGTTTATTCAGAGAAGTGCGGCAGGGGTTGAGCATGCTGCTAGTGTTGACACATGGAAGGAACGCAGAGCAAACAGCTATGCGAGGGGTTATCCTCTGTCACAGCCAGCCATTCCTCTCCTGTCTGGCTGAGAGGCGCTTCGGAGGCAGCCAGTGAAGTGATCCTTTGGTTCTTAATGCCTAGAGGATATTTTGATGATGTTGGGCCGGCCTTGAGCTGAGGCAGGTTAAATTCCAGATGGGTTTTATTTCTGTATACACACTCTACTGTCCTTTGCTCATTTTCTGCCAAATCTGTCTCATAGAAATGTTTAATTACAGCTAACTTGCAACTGCAGAGACATTTTAAAGGAAATGTAATGACACCTAGGTTACATGTTGTATTGACACAAGGAGATGCTGTTAATTAACGCATCTGGTAAGCAGCGAAAAACTTGATACTGAATGTATCATTTAAAACATATTGAATCTGTTTTCCACCATAATGTCTGATCTTTTACTTCAATGGCTTCTCATAGTGACTACTGCATTAATGAATCTTTTTATGGTTGTGTTTAGGCACTTGTAGCACCTAGTTAAGGTCAGAGAAAGCCCTTGGTCCCTAGATCATGGTCTCGGTTTAAGCCAGAAAAACTCCACATTACATTGATTCAGAAAATACAGCGTGATTATCAACATGTAATCAAAATCACAATCTTTCCCTCACGTTAACCAAAGGGTTTTTTTTTTTTTTTTTTTTTATGCTGCACCCCAACCCCCTCCTTGTGATTGTGGTGCAGTATGTATAAATTTAGCCCTTCATCCATTCAAAAAACAACATCCCCTGTGAATATAATCTAGAAGTACCTTTGTCAGCAGGGTGTAAATAAGTAAACAATTCAGTAATATATAAAAAAAAAATTGAGAGACAGGATTGTTTTCTGCACGTTTTGTCGATCGTTTCATTGCTGGCAACGCACTCATAGTGATCCCAACTGTTTTGATTGTACGTGTGAATGCCCCTCATATATCAGATGCAGTTCACGTTCAAGCCCGTTTTAAAACAGCCACGTTTTTAAGCGTTTGAATTTGCCAGTAGCAAATTCAGAATTGTTCTCCGCAGCCCACCTTTGAGTATAATCTGTTGATACCATTACTTAGTTCTTTCTACCCTCTCTGATACTTTGGCTCAAAGAGTCTGGGGAGATTCTTTGAAGTTGCCTACAGCGGTAGCATTGATATTCAGGAGGCCGATGATTTTGGGGCGTGAGCATCTTCTTTATTATATGTATTTGTGTTGTGTTTGTTGAGAGGAGAAAAAGGTATGAGGCTTTCATTGTTATAATGTTTTACTAGAGTACGCTCAACCGGGGAACAAATGACACATCACATGCTTAGAATGTAGTAACAAAAATGACCTTAACTTCAAAACAATGCTAAGTTGACTGATGGATAGATGCCTGTGAAAGTTATTTCCATCAGTATGCTAATTTTATGTGCGGCTCAATAATGCTGCTCTCATTTGAGTGACACCAGTGGAATAAAAAACACACATTCGCACGCGCTTTCTAAATGGAGTCATTTTTTATTTGCAGCTTAGGCTTTTAGACCTCCTTTAGGAGGAAAGTCAGTTGTAGCTCCGGCTCTAACATTAGGGAGGGTTTTACATGTTAGTTTCAGCTATAATTGTTCATAATTCCAGTTTAACCTTTCACATTTTTGCATCTTAGAAGGATTTAAAAAAAAAACTGCAGCTGAACTCAACATACTTAAAGGTCTTTTTCACATTATTTCCCCTTTTTGGATTATTAGAATCACATTTGTTATGAGAAAGACCTTTGGCTGTTTATCACTCAAAAGATATCAATAATGTCGCCAAAGGGATCTTTTCTGCTGCTGGATGTATTGACAATACCGCCCTAGTCTCAGCCTTCCTGCAGTGGCTGCCTTTTCTTTTTAGGATTGCTTCTAAGATCTTGTTGTATCAGGCCACAGCATGAATTATCCGTTGCTAGAGCTACATTACTCTGACCTTTTAACTCCCTGTGAGGCAGACAATTCCAGAATGTCCTAAAGCAAGATCTGCTATCTTATCCACCGTCTACAATGTGAAGTAAAGTAACTGAGAAGCCTGAAGATGAGATGTTTTAGAGCTATAATGTATATACTCTACAAACTATAAAATCAAGCCTCACCTCGAGTTATGAATATGACCTTCCAGTTTCCTCCCTTTCATCACTGCCGTGTTGCAGAGTCAGCGTAGCTGGCTGAGAGCACCAGACTGTGCGTATGTTGTCTTCACGGCCATGCTGGGTGCTGGATCGCTCTGCAGTGACTGAAAGGCTGTGAGGCTCAAACTCAAATAGATGAAAAGACAAACAGGTTAACCAGCACTGTCAGAAATGAAAAAAAAAAGAGATACAAATGCCACTCATACGAATGTCACTGATTCATCAAAATACAAAAATAAAAAAAAGAGAGAGAGAAATGGTGCAAACAAGGCCATCCGTTTTTTTGTTTTTTTTTCATGCTCCATTTTGGATAGCTGCGGTGGCAAGACAACACTGTTTTGGGTGACAGCTGTCATCCCATGCCACCCTCCACGGCTTTACCACTGCACAAGCTGGCTGATGAAAGGTGAGAAAACAACATACAGCCGGGCGCCAAGGGCCACTGCATCTAAAATTACCCTTAACAGCCTGTCACACCTTCTCAGCAATCACATGTCTAAAATCCCCGAGTGGTACCCGCGCGCTTTACCATTTGCTTATTAGCTCCAAATTGGCGGGCCTGCTCTCGATGCAGGAGAGACACAATAAAAAAATATTGAGGGGAGTGCACAAACACTGAGCCCACTTGAGTACAAGAGCCAAGTCGTGCCTTATTAAGCCTCCCACCTTTTCAAGTCCTTTCTCTTCCATATAACAGGTAGCAACTCATAAATTTAGGTTGTAAAATGTGTCGGCAGGGCTTATATTGTGATGCCCTCTGTAATAACTTTTCAGCGTGCCGAGGTTGTTTATGTATAATAGGATCGTGTGTGCGTGCGTGTGTGTGCGCATGTGTGTGTGTGCAGGGCTTTTAAAAAATACAATGTGCAATGGCAGAGTAAAAGAGTATTGATTAGGAGTATTTTAGATAGGCAAACAGAGCAGTGGGAAACTGAGAGATGAGTAAGAGACAATTAGAGACAAGGAGAGCTAGACCACCGTGACCTGTGGGCATCCTGTACCAATATGCAGTTTCTGCTGAAAAACAGACAGCCTGGGACAGACACAAAGCAGGTTCTGCATCCTGGATTTCTGCCTATCTGTCTGATTTCCTGGTTTACAGTGTTTGAATCCCTTTGCCCGGTGCAGCGTGGCCAGATGGAACACCTCAGGCCTCCAGCTTGTGCTTGTGTCCTGCTCCCAGTTTCACCAGAGTAGAGCCCTAATTCTCACTTCACTCTAACATACATCAAACCCACAAGTGGAATTAATCCAGTGGTTCTTAATAACCGGCATCTAAGTAGTAATTCAGCATTTAAGTGGATACAGTCAAGTTGCAAGCTTGTAATCACATCTGCCCACATACATTTTTGATATATTTTTCAACAAATACAGCTCAATGAATATGAATTCTCAAATTTGCTCTTGCTGCCTCTCAGATGCTGTCTTGTGCATTATAAATGGCAAATTTACATACTCTCACTTTTGTATGAATGTAGATGTCAGTTTGCATTGAGTTTGAGTTGGAAATATTTAGCCTGCTGGTGTCAGAAAGCCTGACTGCTGAATGCAGCTGTGCCTTAATGTGATTACTAGTTGCTGAGCCATGCGGGGACTGCTGTTGCTGTCAGCTTAATTTACTCACAAACACATTGTCACAGACATATGTACCCAGCCACACATACAGCACGAGTATGCACATACAAAAGCATATACGGCGTACAGTATACAGACACGGGCTGACATTTAGCTGTAAGCGTAGCAGCCAGAAGTCGAGGCAGTTCGTCTTGTCGTCGAGTCATAAAAATCGCTGAGGTCACACTGAAGTCCCGAGAGCCGTCAGTCACATGCACACATACAGTATGCATATAGCAAATGAGAGTACAGAGTCATGCTCATACAGTATTTATGAGCACAAGAGCATCCTAACTCACATGCCAGCTGTCAACATACAGTTACATTCCGGCAGATTCAAAATATGACATCTGCGTTTTCCTCCCATATGATTGTTTATTCAGACAAAGACGGACATATCACCTTTACCTCTGAAAGGTATTTCCTGTCACAAGTGTCACACATCTTTATTGATTCACATATCTGTGTAATTCAGCAACTTCTAGAAAAGCTGCACATAAACCTTGTCATGTCTAAAAGCTGAGAAATATTGTTTGGCAGGTGGGAATGAAGTCTGTCCATTGGGCTGAATTCAGAAAGGCTCTGTAAAATGCAACTCATGCTCCTGATTTGCTCTATATACATAATACATAATGAGTCATAAGGCTGCCATTAAAATTGGCAATGCAGGTTCACCCATGTGTGTCAACGAACATCTGCCCAGCAACACCCAGGAAGTGTTTCTGAGGAGCACTGTGTGTCCTGGCAGCTCAGCTCATTGGGCTCTGTTCTTGAGTGAACTTCTATGTACAATTTATTGTTCAATCCATAAACTATTAATTTCAGCCTTCTTTGTACTGTCATGCACTCCATCATTCCTGCAGAGTTACCAGCTACACATTCTCCCAGCACATAATTCTCCTACTGTGTATATAATTCCTGTATTTATCTTTGCCTTTATACTTGCCTGTATATCAGTTTACCCTGAATATAATAACTGAATGATGTCTGTGTGCACTGGTTGGCACTGCATGAAGGTAGGCTCTGACAGCTGGAATTTGCAAGATTTCTTTATTTCTTTCTTTATCATAATTCTGCGTCCTGACCAGTAAATTTGGTACTGACTATTTGTTTTATGCTGGTTCACAACCATGCATGTTTTCCATCTTTCCCTGCTATATACACAGGTGGTTAGCTGAATCAGGTGTATTCAGCCAGTCAAGAGCTTGAAGGCAGCAACTCTTGGTCAGCTAAAAAAATTCTACTTCAGCCAGTCAGTTGTGGCCGGAGCAAAGTAACTGATCTAGTACACCCGCCCTTATGCCCCCTAGATGAGACGATGGTGAGATTTTTTTTAATATGAACTGTCAGTAAAAGCCAAATAATTCTGTCTTTGTAACTCAGTTGCCTTGTTTCATTCAGATGGAGAAACAATGAATGAGAAAACCAACAAGTTTTATTGTTCTGCACTGTCAGCTGTAATAATATTTTCCAAATATGCTTTGACATGTGTATTATATTGCACAGACAGTCTCCTAGCCTGTGTTTGAGCTCATTCACAGCATAATGTAAAGCTGCTACTAATGATTTTAAACATTAAAGAATATGTTCCTTATTTTTCAGTGAATTGATTAATTGTCCACACAATCACAATTTCTCACAGGAGGACAAGAAGACATATTTAGATCACTGTATTTTTTTCCAACCATCAGTCCAAAACCAAAAGATTAAAAATGAACTAAGAAAACCTGAAAATATTTGCAGTTGCGAAGCTGGAACCAGTTTAACTTTTACAATTTTGCTTTAAAAAGTCTTTATAATTCATCTATGACAATGTCAATCTGCTAATGCGTTCACTGAGTAATATTTCAGATGTGCTGCGAAGGTGAAATTATATGATGCCATGAAGTTGCAGCAATGAATATTTCTACAACATGTTTGCTAAAAGAACACTGCCATAAGTTAATGTGAAAGAAAAGGTATTAGTATTTTTTTCTTTTTCTTTTTCAAGGTCATGATCTGGGTCTTTTTGGATGTAGGTCCTGGGGTTATATATATTCAGTATGTCTTCACGAGTGACTATGAGAACAGGAAGTCGTCTGCATAGAATAGACTTTTCACTTGTCTCTGCTCGACAGCCCCTTAAATAACCCTTTAAACTGTTTATTGCCACGATGATAGGTCCATTACTTCCACTCATTATTACCTGGCTAGTCTTGGATATTAGTTAAGGCAGAGTTTCACCAAATGCAAGGATGGTTGTCCTGTCAGTCCTGGAAGCCGCTTTTTTTTATGCCACACCAATATGCTCTCTAGTGTCAACACGACGGAAATGTGAAGACAGTAAATCAAGAAACAAGTATTTATAGTCAAAACTTAGTATAAAAATAATGGTAATGTGACGAGTATTGGAGTTTAATGCGTTCTCGCTCCCTCAATCTTACTCCATAATTTTTAAGAGTAGATAAGGTCCATTAGGTTTGCTGGTGTGAGCTGTTTTTTTTTGGGGTTTTTTTTGTGCTGGTGTAAAATACAGTATATCATAGTGCTACCAGAGTCTGATGTACTCTCCTCCTATGCAGAAGTTGATTAGCTTTTACTAGTCGGATTGAACTCATCACCTCACCTCCCTGCTTCCTCATAACCATTAATCATTCTCATTACAGGAAGGATTGGAAAAGAAGTCTACTCCTCTCTCTCTGCTGTATGAGTGTGTTCTTCCCCTGTATAGCAGTCAACAGCAACTCGTCACACTCTCTCTCTCTCTTTCTTTCTCCTTCAAACCATTTTTAACAGCAAATCACATCAGCCTTGCTTCGGTATGTAATTGTGACATCTCATTCTCCTTTTGCCTGCAAAGCTTTTGTTTGTAGCTGTTGTCTTCCTTTCCTTTTCTCTGTTCTCGTCTTATTTTTATTCATGCGCTCCCTCTAACGTTTACCGTCTACTTCCTCTGCGGAGGCATTTCTCCATTAATCAGCTCATACATTAACATATTAATAATCATCCATCCATTAGCTATACCCGCTTATCTTCTGCAGGGTCAGTGAGTGAAAATATGAGCACACTAAAAGATAAATGGATTTTAGGAATGATGTCAAGTGATCACTAATTAAAAACTCTCTTTAAATGATTTTCAAGAAGCTTAAGAAGCTTTCTTTGGTTGACTTTACTATTATTATTATTATCTAAAAATATACAATATACATGCACACTGATTTGCTTATTCTTCGATTGTCTGCAAAGCATAATTCAAACAGTAAAAGGTTGCGCTCTACAATCATATATAGTATGTTTATTTTGTATTTCCTCATAATTTTTCATGTTTTGCATTCGGATTTAAATGACAAGTGCCTTTTTCTCCACATTACGGCACAACAAAAACTGGATCTAATCCTTTCTGTGACTAACTGATATGCCTTCCTTTTTGTCTGCATTTGGAATTTGTATCCTGCACGAAACTATGAGGCGAGGTGGGATTTCATAGGCTGAGAGCGGGTGCGTTTTTGCTCAGAGAAGCATGCTGTTGTTGGAAGAATGTTAATGATGACAGCAGGTGCCATTGCCTTATCAAAATGAGGAAGTCAATACAGGTGGCTGGGAGGAGACTGTATGAATAATATATCGTTTTCAGAAAGTATTGCACCATTCCAAAGTGTTGACTGAATGTGATTTAAAAGTAATTACAGCACATTTTATGTCTATTTTGGGAGTAAAATTGATGAGTCGTTGCAGGCGCCGTTTTGTAACAAAGCATATAGAGGGACAGCAGATTGACAGATGAAAACGTGAACAAGACCTAGAGGACTTCAAGACTGTGGTGGGGACTGTGAAAGTGGGATGGGTGTGCCCAGTAATTGAAATTTGTAGTAGGAGCAGTTTAAGACTGAGTGTTTTGGGACTTGTTGTTTTTCTGGGACACAGTTTTGAAGGTAGGGAGAACAAAAAGCAAGCTCGAGACGAAAGAAAATGGACTGAAAGCGGAAGAAACACAGCGAAGAGGGAGGAAAAGCAGTGAAATTGAAAAGACCCAGGGCCAAAGACTTTTGCACCTTGTTTCAGACGTATTCTTGTGTGTGTTATTCATCAAACCTGTGCCCTCGCCTGGAAGCACAATTCACCCGTCATCTGGATCTCACACACACGTCTGTCAACACAGCTTTTGTGTGATCAGTGAAACGTCACTCTATCCTTTATGCATACGTATTTGAGGGATGATCACCCAAATGGCAGAAATATATACTGTGAGAGTTGTTGACAATCTCTGCAACCACTGAAAAAGAGCAGTTTTGCAAACGCCTATTAAAGGAAAGTTTTAATGGGGCTAAGAAAGGTGTAAGTTGCCAGCTTTCTGTTCAAAACAGCAGCAGACAAAAGGTGAACACGTCACCAAAAGTGTGCACAGGAGCTGCACTGACGCAAGAGGGCACAGAGAGATGTGGCTGCGGAGTTATTAAACTCGAAATTGATTTTGATGCTCACTGAGCTGCTAATGCACCGTGGCAATCGCTCTCCTTTGATAATTCACACTCGTGTGTTGGTGGCTGCTTCTTCTCGCGTCCTTTTTTTTTTGTCATTCCATCTCTTTTGTCGTTAGTTAAGAAGTTCGTGCATTTATTCCAGCTGCAGCGACTTTGCAAACCTTTTATGCATTGAAATTGTTTCCACGCTTTGAAACTGCAGCGTGAGTGTTTTTGAATATCTGTCTCCATTAATGAGTAATTCTGTTTCAGCATCGCTACAGTACGATCACTCCTGGAGAGCAGATAGAAGGCAGTCTGAATCTCTGATTGTATAATTAGCTCATGCCTTCGTAAATCAGATGCTAATCTGACATAGGTTGCGAGTGCAAATTTAATGACAGGCTAATTTGCGCTGTGCTTTCATGTGTGTAGCTCTGGTCGAGAGCGTAATAGTACATGACCTGCGTGCATCCACGCTGTGTGTATTACAGTAGTGCGCTTCTATTTTGGTGGCAACCTTTTTGTGCTTCAGACCTTCAGAGAAGAGGATGTTTTCGCAGAGCGAGGACATTTTGGCCAGTCCTCATTTCATCAAGGGGCTGTTTAAGGTTATAGAGTTGATTAACACGGCCAGAAGTACAGTAAGTCTTTTGTGTTGTTTGCAAAGTGGAAATGTAATCCGTGCATGTGTTTAATCACAGCTAGACTACAGGGATGATACTGCAGGACATCCTTGCCACTTTTCAGCAGCTACAGGTTTATGACAGATTTTTATTGAGAACTTTCACAGCCTTTCAATGCCCCCAGTTACATCTCAGACATGTCAGTCCCCTATAAACTCGAGTGCAGTCTCAGATAATCGAGCAGGGCCCTTCCTGGAAAACATCCCTTGTTCCTCAAGGTGATCAGGTTAATAAGACTGTAAAACCATGAAGCTTAAGCTTACAAAAACAACCTAAGCTCCACACCTGCCAGAACTTTTTTTTGCTGTTATATTTCCTTCTCATTTCTGATTTTTTTCTCCACATCCAGTATTTAAAGATTCTCGTAATGATGCCTTTTACCTTTTAACCCTGCTGTTTTATTTCACGTTTTAAAGCACTTAAAGCACACCTTTTAACGCTGTAGAGTGCTATACAAAGATTATCACCGTCTTACAAGAGTATGATATGTGTGCCCTCAACCTCTGCTGTGCGTGTCCTTTAACACAATTAAATACATCACCTCAACTTGCATTATGACTAAACTTTTAGAAGTAATAATATAGAAACAGATTTTTTTTTTTTTTCCAGCCTGGTTCTTTAAGATCACTCAGGTATTGATTTACAGAAAGAGAATTTTTAATTACTTTCACAGTGTGAGACTTTTTCTTTTAATCAAAAAGCACTCATCCCCCCTCCCAAAGCCGCTCCAGGTCCAAATCAAATGTGAAGACCGCATGAAATGCCTTGATGGTTCTTCCAAGTGTTTATTTCAGGTTGCATTCAAAGCCGAGATGTACATAGCTGGAATTTTCAGATAAGACCTGAAGTGCTCTCTGTACCTGGACTGCAAACAGAAACATCTCTTCCTGATTCCAGGCCCTGAGAGAGATGTTTGACCTTTTGAGCTGCAGAAAATACATCCATTGCAATGACGGACATCAGGTTAAAAAAGTCAAATGAAACTACACTTACAACGGTGGACAGAAGGTCAATGAATTCAGTGGATATAGAAGTCAATGAAATGTAGTTTGGCATCTTATGTTGAGATTGATTTTTCCGCACAGATTTTCAGGAACAGCTCCTCCGTGAGAGAATACAGACAAAATAATGTTACTGTGTTTCAATAAATGAAGCCTGTTCTTTATGGGATGTTTAAATAAACACCTTTTTTTTTTTTTTTAACAGTGTGAACGATCACTTTCAGGCTGATCTGCAAAGCTGCCATCGTGCCGCCCCTTGTTCCTGTCCCCCTTCCTCAGTCTGTTTTTGTCTCCATCCGCCACCTCTCTGGGCATGTTCTGACACGATGCATAAATTCAGAACCAATTTTACACCGCATTGCCTTGGCTTCACTTCTCCGAGCTCCGCCAGGCTCTCGCACTCCGGATCCAACTCCACTCTCAACGCGTTTAAGTGCACCAGACCAAAAGAACGACTACAGCTCTCTGTCCGCGCTTTTTACACGGCTTTAATAGAACTTTTAATCATATCTAAAATCTTTATGGAGCAGGCAGATTTTCATGAGTTATGACATAGTGTTTATGAAGTGAGTAAAAGAGGGAAATTGTACCTGCATCGCTCTGCATTTGCCCAGGAATTATGGCTGTGCCCAGTGAACAAGGGAGAGGAAATATGTTGCTCTCTGACAATGGTTGACAATGAGCAACACTACTTTTAATAAGGGAGGTACAATTCAGCAGAAAAGAACAGATTTCATGAATACGAGCAGGCTAACGGAGTGTCCATCGTGTATCCCCTCAGGATTCCTAAGCCTTCCTGTACTTTTTTTTTTGTTATTCATCTGTTTGCCTCTGTGTGAGCACACCAGCTTAGAGACATTTCTAAAAGTGGGTGGTGTTCATTTACTTTTGACCCCTGAAACTCAGCCACGTCTTCGTATTCTCCTGTGTGCAATATTGTAAGTAATAAGTCTCGCCTTAGTAAGAAATCATTTTTCTCCCATGTACCACTGCTCCAGACCACAGCAGCCTGGCTTCACTCGGAGAAAAACAATCCTTGCCTTCTGTATTAGTTTTTATGACTTTAGGTTTTACTTTTGCCTTCATCTGTCATTTGATGTTGATGTATTTCACTAATTTTGCTTTGAGAGATTGTAGGAAAACATTAGGTGACTGAGCTCTCCTTCAAGCTCGTTTTCACACAATGCTATGAACCTGAGTCGTTTGTTTGAATGCTGTTAATCTGCCATCCATCCTCCATCCATAATCCATCCTTTCATCCATCCATCCATCCATCCTTAATCCATCCATCCATGAATTCACCCATTCATCCATCCATCCATCCATCCTCCCCTCCTCCATTATCCATCCCTTCCTACATCAATCGATCTATCCATTAATCCATCCATCCTTCCATCCATCCATTAATACATGCATTAATCCATCCATGCAATAATACATCCATCCTTCCATCCTTCCATCCATCCATCCATCCATCCATCCTCCCCTCCTCCATCATCCATCCCTTCCTACATCAATCAATCTATCCATTAATCCATCCATCCCTCCATCCATCCATTAATACATGCATTAATCCATCCATGCAATAATACATCCATCCTTCCATCCATCCATCCGTCCATCGATGCATTAATCCATTCACTAAATTATCCATCCATTAATCCATCCACTCCTCCCTTCATCCATCCATCCATGCATTAATCCATCCATTAATCCATCCATCTATTTTCAGAAAGAACCCTATGTCTTGCCTTATGTGTGTAACTTTTCCCCCCTAATGTGTACAATCTGCGACTAGTCTTTCAAGTATTTTGTGACAAGCTTCGGTTCGGAAGGGCTATGAAAAACTAGGCGGGGGTTGTTAAAGCTATTTGTCCATCTGACAGGCAGTTCTGATGCGCTGGCCCCTTTACTCACTTCAAGACAAGTCAAGTGTGCCGTACTGAAGACTGACTCCTAAGCAATCACATAATCACTTGTGTGCTCTGAGCAGGAATAGTCAGTCAGAGGATCCTGGATTTACCCTGTGTCTGCTATATTGTTTATTCTTTAAAAAGCTATCCTTCCATTTTACTCAGTGGTATTTTTTAAGTAAGAATCTTTGTTTTATTTGTCCTAATATCTCCACTAACAATTAACATTTGAAATTCTGTTGCTGGGTAAAAGGTACATTAAAGACAAACATTATAGGAGATTTAAGCAGGCTTCCACATTGACAAGTGCAAACAATGAAGATGTGTGGATGAGTGATTGCAAACAAAAATCAATGTAAGCTTTGTTTGCGTTGTTTGTACCCTTGATAAATGCAGAAAAGCAAATGTTCAAATCAAGTGCGAATAATAGGCTAAAATGACCTTATTCTCAATCATGCTAAACAATAATGTTTGTAGTCTAAAGCTTGTGAGTAGAAATGAAGGATTTTTACTTTGTTTTTTGCCCAAGTTTTACTTTTAGCAGATATTTGATAAACACAGGCCCAAATCTGACTTTGCAAGAAGAAATTCATTACCATATGTGGCTAAAGGGAGTCCAAACAATTATTTTACCCTTGGTACCCCCCTTCTTCTCAGTTGCAGTGTATTTTTATAATAATGTGCCATGAAAGACAAAATTACTAAGATCTTTGCAACTGACAGCACTTAGAAGTGTAGCCAGGCCCTGTAATCATCCCTGTGGGATTTAAGCTTTTGCCTCTCACGGAGGAGTCGATGTTTGAGCCATTATCACCTGTCCTCATCATAAGGATCACTTTTTTTTTGATGTGCCGACCCTATTGTGCATTTTCATTTTCTGTGCCTCCTTGTTTTAGTTTGCCGTCAGCGGGTGAGGCATTTCAGATGCTCCTTCATAGCCAAGAGAAAAACATTGATTTTCTTTCTGTCCATTTCCCCACCTTCCACTACGAGAGATTAGAAGTGTAATCACTGTGATCCTGTGGATTATTCAAGCAAAACATATGTACAACCATGAGGAAATTAGATTGATGTTATTAGCATTTCTTCAGGGCATGATCAAAATGAGCATTAAAACGATGCTGAAAATGTGTTATGTAATTTACAGTTATAATATACACAATTACAGTCTTATTCTCTAGTGGACCTTTTATATCAGGTGTAGAATGTGGTTCTAAGCTGTCCACATAGGTTCTTTTAGATTAGTTATTTATTCATCAGGGAAGAACAATTTGCAAATTTTTTGCAATTATCACTTCATGGCACCCCCTGTGCATTTAGCAGGTATGTGTGTTTTGATGTTGCAGTTGCAGGGCAGGACAAACAAAGGTTGTTAGCTCTCACGGCCTCGCTCTTGCTATCAGCCTGACTTAAACACAGACATGCACGCACAGGAACATGTGCATGTGGCGAAGTGAGCTCCAGAGACGACGTAACAATGGACGAATAGCCCACAGTGGCAGATCAGGCAAGGAGGTGGACGTGAGGGTGAAAAGGACAGGAAAATCTCATCAGTAGGAGTTGCATATGACCACATTGTGTGTTTTTTTATTGTTTCAGGACTACGCATGGACATTACAAATGAGTCAGCAAAGTAGAGTCACTACTGTCAGGGGGAGTTTGAGAATGAGACCCGAACCTAGAATACAGACAAGAAGGCAGATGAAAGTTAACAGGTTTATTGAAATGTTACGGCTGGTGGAGATCGGGTGAGGAGATGGGATGACTGGTAGTGGCGGAGGGAAGAGGAGGGATGGAGAATGGCTTGGCGGTGTGGCTGGTGAAGGTAGGAAGAGCGGGTTAGCAGGCAGGCAGAGACTCTGGAGCACAGGAGACAAAGGTTTTATTCAGACTGAAGGCAAATGTGCTCTGTTATTTGCAAGCGATCAGATTGAATTTGTGTTTCCAGGCATCACCAACCGACCTGCATGACTTGGCGTGATAACAATGTAGTTGCAAGTTACTACGTGCGCTGGTGACACGGCTTTCAAATGCAGAAGCATGAGAAATGGAGATCCATCATCTCGCCATCCAAACAAGAGAGCTGTCAAGTCTCCATCCAACCCATTCTCACTCCCAACTCGTCACATATTGGTCGCACTTTAGTTGGGTTTAGCCACCAAAACTACTTGGTTAGATTTAGGAAAAGATCGTGGTTTGCCTTAATGGGCTGTCTATACAAGCCTATTGGACTACCCTGCAATTTCAAGATGGAACACCCTCCCACACACACACACACACACACACACACACACACACACACACACATATACAAATGTACACAGAGGGACATGGAAGACACAGTATGATTGGACAACACAGGAAAACACAAGGGAGAGACGGAGGCACAGCTGTGGCCATGACAACTACTCATTCCCCTTCCCCTAGCTATAACATAATTTTTATAAGTTTGATACAAGAGTCAGTTTTCACTAAATGTCCAATATACAGGCTAAAATAGCAGAATAGCCACGTCAATTAATAATGTATTTCAATGCAGCAGTGTCATCAGCATATCAGTGGAAACTGATCGTGTGTTTATATGTAATGAACACATCGAAACAGTAAAAGTACGAAAGCAAGTACAAGTACTGTCAAGTACCTAGAATAGACCCCAGGAGAACACCAGAGAAAACTTCAGAAAGTTAAGAATAATTACAGTCAGAGAACGTAATGACAACCTAAAAATGGTTGATGGATTTAAATAATTGCAATCAACGGTTTCACTTCAGTTTGATTCGATTTAGTAAGTAACAGTAAACATCTGTAATATACTGGTTCATACCTCTATCTAAGATTTCAAGTTAAAACTTTAATTCAGGCGACAGATATTTTCAGTTCTTAGAAAATGATACTTGTACATAATGACACCTGAACATATACGTTTGTCTTTGCCATCTGAAGTGGATACTGTATTTTCCTAAGATTTAAATGCATCAGCAAAATTGAACTAGCAACAATAAACTAATGGTGACACAAAAACAAATATTTGTATTCTTAAGCGACTGAGAAGACTTTGACTTTGAACAGAATTTGAATTAAACTGAACTTTAGTTGAAATTGAATCCCCTTTGTGCTTTTGTTGTACCATATGGCCACGACTAACCTAAATCACTGTCATACACTCATATTCGTACAGATCTCACACATTTAATAAGACGTTTCTCTGCTGTGGGTTCTGTCTAATTGAGTTTTCAAGTATTGATTCCTTGAAAAACTTGCTGGTTAACAGTTGCCATCTGTTTTTTTTTTTTTTTTCTTCAGCATAATTGTATCCTCAAGTACTATAACTATTGATTGATTGATTTCTCTTGGATTTCTTTCCACTTTTTTTCCTCTTATCTTCTCACTGCCAGCAACTGGAGGTGTGTTTGGTCCTCAAGGGGAATCAGGGTCAGAGCCTGAAGATGACAGCCAGATGAAGTTTTACACAGAGCAGCACAGAGGACGAAGGCGCAGCAAGGGTGAGAGGGAATGCAGGTGTATTTCTTTGTATATTGTTATAGATGTGTTACATTTTAAACACATTAACTCTCACAGGTGGGGACCCTCTTTTCTATGGCATACTGCTGAGAAGGCAGTAAAGTAAAACAAGGAGTAAGACACAATAAAACATTTTAAAAACAAATGAATTCTGACCTTATGCTGGTTGAATATGAGGCAGAATAATGTAAGGGCAACCTCAAGCTGAGTGAAATGAGGCTGGACATTTCTGGAATTTTCAGCATAGCTGGAAGTAGGGAGGAGCCGTGCACATTCCCGGTGGGGTTTTAAGTGCCGTTCCAGGGCACAGCTCAGTGACGCTCCAAGCAGATACAGTATGTGAGCTGATGTAAATGGAGGCTCAGTGATGAGCAGAGCTGAGTCAAATTACTTTGATGGGAAGCATGATTTTAACTTCCCTTACCACACGGTGATATGCGATAGTGAGGACTGTATGTGGATGTTGCATTTGTGTGTGTGTGTGTGTGTGTGTGTGTGAGAAAGAGAGAGAGCGAGTGACCTGGAGAAAGTGAAACGCAGAGAATTATTCTATGTGTGTCCCCTTTGGTGTCCATGTAGTGTTTGAAAAATAATGGAAATGTGTGTTCCTATTATATATTATATTATAACAATAATAATAAAAGCCACAAGTGGAAACTAATTTGTTGCACAGAAATGTTTATCAGGCAGCTTTTTTCCTCAATTCCTCAATTCCTCAGTTGCACAATGTTGAATTATTCTAGACCATTCAAATAGCAATATTATATGCACTAAGGACAGTGTCATGGCAAACTTAAGGATTTAACACAGTAAAGATGAATGTGCGATGTTGTGGAGGAGATATGCACAGGTAGGAATAAAGCAACGAAGGCAAAACACTGGTAATAGTAGTTGTAGTAATAGCAGAGTGTATTTTCTCTGAGAAATATCCTTGCTTTCACATGTATTAAACGAGGCTGGTTTATGATTCATCAATCATCAGCACTCAGCACTTAAATCTGCCTCTGCAGCTCCAGGCTGGCAGAAAAATGCTTCAGGAGCCGTGACGTTTTTGGGAAGCAGGAGTTACGACCTGGGAACCAAAACTTTTAACCTGGTTCCCAAGGTTGAAATGTTCCAGATAGCCGCATCACTTAAAACTGTTATATGTGTGATAGTTAAATGCTATGACTTTATTTTGAGTTCAAGAAATCTCTATTTTTAATGAAATCAGCACTCCAGAGAATCTAAACAAGATAAGTGGCTTGTAAAATAAATGAATGGATGGATGGATGCCTTTTGGGCACTGACATTGAGCCTGGAAAAATAGTAGTTATTCAAGTTTATCTCATAGTTTAAATGCAACCTTTTATGGAATGGAGGTAACGATTTTTAACCCAGTTTTATGAAAACAGTCAGCGCTCTTAAATTGCCTTTATAGGCTTTATAGGATTCATTTAGTTCTGAATTGCATTCATACAAGTGTAGTTTGCTGAGAAATTTTGATCACGGAAAATTGTTGATTGTTCACACAATGAAAGGATCCATGTCCAAACTGTCAGCTCTCACTTGGATTTTATTAGAAAAGCCCATTGGCTCACAACAGGGAAAGACATAAAACTCATGGCCGTGATCTGTGTTAAAGTAACAGCTCGTGTAAAAGTTGTGCTTTTTCTAAAAGCTGGCCGGAGGGAAAAGAAGGAATGTTAAGTTAACAAGTTTGCCTCGTTGCCTTGCATGCACTTACGTATTTGTCTCCACGTCCGTCGTTAGTGTTTCTGTGTGTGTACGAGCGGATGGACAAGGTGTTTGTGGCCATAAAGTTAAGTGTTTGCCACCGTGAGTGCGCATGCTTTCGTCTACTCAGTAGGCTTTTATAGTAATTGAGGGACCCTTTCACGAGCCCGGTGACACCACCAGCACCCCAAAGGGATTAGCCGCTCTGCCACTTTGGCTTCAGACAGCTGTTGTTCCTGTCCCTTCATCGCGGCATGCGAGCCAGTGCGGGTGGATGTCCTAACTTTGTGTCCCTGATTTTGCCCTTCAGCAGCGACTCACTGCTTCCCTGCTGAATGCACATCACTTCACCAGCACAAGATTTGCTGCTCCCCCAGCTCAGGAAACAAGAACAGACCTTCTATTATTATTGACTGTTGCAACAAACCTGCGTAGTGCTTGGTACACACTGGCCAGCTCTCTTCCTAGAAACTATTCACACATTTTCTAGTACCCAGGGTATATTTCTGAGAGCTTCAATGAGACCAATGCAGTTAAAATCTAGTTTGAACAGTGTCGCCAGACCAGCGCTGTTTCTGCCTTATCTCTATCACATCCCAGTAAGCCTCCTTTTAATGTGCCGAATTCTCTTCCATGATAAATATCCGTAGGCAGAGGTTAAACGGCTAATTTCATTCTTTATATCCTGGCTTGGAATTGGAGCCCTGATAGAGCCAAAGGGCAACCAAAACAACCAATCTATAACCCTGTCAGTGGCAATAAGATCATATATCACCTCTGCAAATGATTCTGGGCTGTTCTGCAGGAGCTTGGGTATTCTAAGTCGTCCTTCAGTTACACAGGCCAAATTTGAAACTGGGTTAAATTCGTAAATCAGGAGCACAATTAAATGCATTTTCATGGATTGAGGGGGGCTTACAGGCTATGCTTTCAACAAGGTATTGTGCTAAAGTGGATGATTTAGTTTGAGGTTTGCCCTATGTGTCTTTGTGGATTATGTTCCTGTGTGCAAAAGTAGGAACCTGTCACTTTTTCTAAAGGATGTGCAAATGCAGTTATCTGTTTGACACCCTGATCGAAACAAAAGTGCTTCTGTCAAGGCGTTCACCTTTACCTTCTTCTCTTTCTCTACCTCCAGGCCACCCACACAGTCCGCTAAATAAGGTCACCCTGACGCTGATCACCATCAGCACATGTGTCATTGCCATTGTCTATGCTACGCAGGATTCCTGCCCTCTCACTGTCAAGGTTACCCTCCATGTGCCTGAGCATTTTGTCGCGGATGGTAAGTGCAACACATTCGTTCAAGATTAATTTCTGTATTGAGAGTGTAAAAGTTCTTTGGTTTTGGCTCATTGACACTGCAACAGTAGTAACAATAAAACCAACAATAAGGGCATTAAAATGGTGCTTAAAAGTACAATAAAATACAAGTATGGTACTATGAATAATAAAAAATAAAAACAATGTGCAGCCATTAGACTTGGCAAAATAAACTAAGTTGGTGAACTTGCTTTTCTTTGTTGCACTGTTTTGTTTTTCCACTCTTATTTTAATTTAAAGCACAAGATGTGAAAAACCCAGCAGCTCTCACGTTTCTCTCTCACGATGAATCGGACCTTGGAGAGGAAGGCTGTGAAAGCAGTGATACACCCATAGCAACTGCAGATTTCACTCATTTCAGCTGATGCACCTCCTGTTGCATAACTGCGGCGATGTTGCAGCAGCGCACACCTGAGCCCTGGGCGATGCTGAGTTTTTGTGAGCTGAAACAGGAGATTTGTAGAGCATGTTATCATAATTGCCACCATCCATAATGATACTCGTTTCTTATGTATTTATTTTTTCACCAGCCATAATTGGATACAGTTTTCCTTCAAGTAACATTCTACAGCGATGACTGTTAGTAGGCGCACGCTGTTATTGAGTGGTGAAAAGTATTCTGTAATTTGTATAGTTTTTGTCGTTAGGAGGAACACCTAATGGAGCGGGAACAGCTCTGCATGCTTCCTCCGTTTCTCTTTACAAATGGCTCGCAGTGAAATCTCCACCCCCTCAGCCGTGATTTGTGGTTTTCAATTTCAGCCCTATGCTTTCAGTGTCAACGGCCCCTCTCCGCGACTGATAAAGTACAAAAGACGCACATTCATACAACACCAAGTAAATCATGCGCGAGAACAGAAAGATGAGCAAAAATCAGGACAATAAAGCCCACACACTGAAAGCTCCCAATGGGGAAAAAAAAAAGTAAAAATGATTACCACCGCAAACAACTGCATGACATTTTGAGGCATCAGATTGGCAAAGAGGAATGCGCTCAAAACATGATTGTTTTTCTTTGTTCCTGCATTGGAAGCATTCAGTGTGCAGACTTTATTCCATGCTTGCATGCTCCAATCCATAGATTGGATGATACTAACTACTCTATGGTTTGCACTTCCACAGTTTCCATGGCGCATATGCTCTATTCAGCAATGCCTCCAAGGTTAATTCCTGTTTTATTTGTGCCATATACACTAACATGCTATATGTGCCAAAGTTTTTTTTTTTTCTTTCATAAAATTTAGTTTTTAAAGCTGTTTTCCATTCATTCACATGGGGACGGTATACAAATAATTAGCCAAATAAGTGTAAAGTCAGGATAAGTAAGTACGTAGGCACGGGTGCTCAGGGAACTGCTTCAAGAGTCGTCCCACTGAGTCTGTTTTCAGTTCCTTGTTGGCTGTGGGATAATTGCACACTGGGTCCGTGTATTGGCAGCATACCACAGTATCAACCTCACTGGGAGGTAAGAGAGGCCAACGCGGAAAATGTTCAAGGAGTCTGGTGAAGTAAGAGCGAGTGAGGAGCTGAGGCAATTTAACTAATGATTGCCATATCTCTGAAAGCTCTGCATTCGCATGTCGATCAGGTGCTCTTGCCACCGGGGCCTCATTTCTAGTCCGCCCACACACCCACAGTTTGCGTGCACCTGTACACAAAACAGGAATGGAACAGTACACAAAACTTCACTTTCTCCAGTGTGCTACGTGTGAGATGAAGACCTGCAAAATATCATGTAAGCCAATGCCCTGAAAAAGACATAAGCTTTTAATGCCTTGTTTCTGCTTTGCTCTGGATGAATTGTTGTAGGAGCCAAAATGTATGGGTTCTTTATGAGTGTGATATATTTTTTGTCCACTGGGTGGCGCGTGATAATTAACCTTCCGCCAGGTATATAGGTAGGAACTATCTGTTGTTGGTCAGGCGTCCTACCCGGAAGGGCAAAGGGTTTTGACCGCTACGCTACACCGCTACACTGCTACGCTACGGCAAAGCTAAGCGCTATGTTGGCTCACTGCTATTGATTTTGGCTTGTGACTACGGTGCTTAACCTGATGTTGGACTCGTGAAATAAATGGATCACCCTTGACTCAAAAACTACAGTCCTTTTATTTCAGATCACAGTAAGTCAACAGTGTAGTTAGCAAATAGCCTCAGGTAACTACTAGCGCGTCAGCCTGGCCACAACCCGCGTCAGTGACGCCTCAGTAGTTCCGTATCAAAACAGAACTCCTTTAATAATTGTATTGTCAGGTGTTGATACGTTTTCCTCCAACCAATCAAATCAGATATCACTTTTCACGCAGTTTCATTGGATATCACGTGAGCCATTGAAGAGAAGTAGTGGCATTCGCCGACTGTCTCGCACTTCCCCTTGTGTGAGAAATTCAGGAGTGGTCCAGACTTGTCTTATGATTCATGTAGAGATGTGGTGCCTTTCTCCACAGGGCGAAAAACACCAACTTGACTTCAGAATTATAATGCCATAATCTGAATAAATTTGGAGTTTAAATACGATGCAGAAAAATCCTCTCGCTCTGCATTCAGCTGCCTCGGGGTGTGCGCACAGGGCTCTGTCCAGGATCATCCTCTGTTAAAACACTTGACAGCTTAACATCACCTACTGCAGGCTGTAATATTCTCTCGTCTAGTATCCCCGTAACTGTCACATCCTCTTGACCACGTCTCATATTAGTCAAAGGGCTAGTTTGCTTTTAAAAGATGTTTTTTAGCATCTACCATCTAACTGCCTCACAGTACAGTTAATAGCTGTACTATTGCTTACGAATGCTTTTATTAAACTTGCCCACAAATACTTGTCTACAATTTTAGGGTTGTCGGTTGTTGTAGTAATGATGAAATGTGGTGTGTCTCATATGAGCAAGACTCATAGAAAGAAGTAAGAGAGGTTTAGGAGAACAATATGAAATGAAAACCCTTTTTAATATACATAACGCTCAGTTCGCTAGTTTGTCCTTAATGCACTGCAGTCCATTGCAAGATATCTCTACAGACGCTGGCTGCCGTGCTGTGAAATTTAATACGACTACGTGTGGTCCCTGAATGAGAATGGTAACTGATTGATTTTGGTGACCCCCTGACCTTTGCTCGACATTACTAACAAGGCAGAATTTCCACTTACGCACAACAGTTTTCTTAAGTTCGGATGCGCCTTGAGCTGACCTCTGACCCGAAGCTCAAGTCCTAACTTTTGCATAAGATATTTGAAAACAAATGGCCGGACTTCAATGGGATTTTACATGGATGTCCACGATCACCAGAGAATGAGTTATTTAAATTTGGATGACCCCGTGGCCTTTCCCTCAGTGGCCTTTCCCTCAGGCAAACTTCGTTTCCTAGCCTCCCCTACAGACACATAAGTGTCTAAGAACAGGAGAATCATCTTTACATTCTGTGTCATACAGTATTTTTTTTTTTGAACATGAACAGTGCACCCTGAAGCAGCTGTGAGCAGGGATTTTGACTTTTAGTTTTGTCGATCTCTGCAAACTTGTGCATCCTAGAATTGGCCTCAGAAAAACAGACACCTGAGGCTGAGCAGATGTGATATAAAAGGCGACTTAAGCCATTGGTCTGGCAGGCGCACAGTCGGCAGCAGGCAGTCAGAGCAAACAAGCAAACAAAATCCAACAGATAAACAAACAAAGCAAATCTAAACCGGCAAATACGAGTTGGGTCAGGACAGGAGCAGGCAGGCAGGGGAAAAAGGACTACAATGCGGCAGTGTGGCGACAAGGCAGCACATATGAGCCGTCACACAAGACATGTGAGCTGCCCTCTATGAACTTCTCCCTATATGCCAGGGAAATGATGAGCGATAGGAGGCAGAGGTGCAGTCAAGTGATGAAGTCAGGTATCAGTGTGAGCAGTAAACTCAGTAGGTGTGACTAGTAGACAGGTGAGACGTGACAGGAGGGGCTAACAAAGTGGGAGGAAGAACTGGAGACAGAGGATGCAGAGCAGCAGGACTGTTTAATCAACGTCATGATAAACTCCATGCTGAAGCAAACACGGGCGGAACGAAAGATAGCTTTCAGAGGTTAATAAGATTAACACGCATGCCATGAACCTTTTATTATGTAGTAATTCTGAAGATTATTTTAGCACTCCAAAGTGTGAAGTGAATCATTGGATATATATTTTTTATGTCTTTAATATAAAGTCTAGGAAGCAGAGATTTGCATTACATGACATAAAAGACATTGAGAGGGTGGTTATATACAACTTTATTAAAATTACCTTTCAAAGGTGGTAATAACATTTTGCAAATAGACAAATGTATAATTTATGAGGTCATAATGAGAAAAAATCTGTGATGTATGTGTCTAATCATGTATCTCAGATGTGAGGATAAGAGACAACCCAATAATGTACATTATAGAGGAGTACAAAAAACAACAAGAACAAAAGCATAAAGAATGAAAAAATAAAATAAATTAATACATATTATAGCATAAATGCAAGGCTACAGTCGTTGTAGAAAAACAGCTGCTGGGTTTGCACAGTTTCTTTAAATGTCACTGTTGCCATGACAGAGATGCACGGTGCTCTCTGTTCCGCCTCAGCTCCCGAAACAGTTGAAAGGGGATTCATCGAACAAAATAATTTTCCCCCAGTCCCCTGCACTCAATGCACACGATGCACAGAGAAACTGCCGGCAATCAGCCATGTTCCCACTGCTCAGGAGGGGTTTCTACGAAACCAACCCATAATCTAACAATTGCCTCCTCACTGTGTGAGTTGAGGCCATTAGATTTCTCCACTCTCTCAGCAAATGAGGGCTACTGGCAGTTCTGTTCACTAAATTGCAGTGCTGTGCAGGAGGAAATGGCCTTGTTATGCTCACCTTTGGTCAGTCTGACCCGGGCAATGCTTTTAGGGATCCTCTCTGCAGAATTATGTGTGCATTTCAGCCTTTTTGGCATTTTGGTTGGTACCGGTATGGCATAATTCCTTTTTAAGAGCAGCCACAGCAGTCCTTGTTGCTAAGGGATTGGGCATTATTTCCTCATTTTAATTATAAATGATAGATCCAATTTATGACTGTTGGAAGAAAACAAGTTGTCTTTTCTTTTTTTTTCATATTAGGCACAATAAAAACAAGAGCTTGTTCATATATAAACCCATACAGACCCATATACAGAAGACAGACCATTCAAAAGACTTCATTATGTGAAGTAGATGCAGTTCCGCTTCGCCTGACTCCATGCTGTAGGTACAGGAGAATGATGGCTACAATCAATGCGATATTTACTGGGAAACAACACAGCAGGCCTATTATTGGTCGTCACGCTGTAGAATAGAGGCTCCTGTCAAGTTTCCTATGTAGCCGGAAAATAAAACTTTAACATAGGAGTGTATTTTTAAGGCTCTGAGTGGCTGTCCCGGTGCAACACGCTCCCGTCGAATAAAAAGGAGCAGCTGGTGACTTAATGTGTGTAGGTGGAGGCGCATGGAAGTGTATTCGATGAGGACTCTGCAACAGCTAAAATTTTAAGAGGTACAAAAACAAAGAGAGGATAGATGAGGTTTGGGATGTTGTTGCGTTGCGTGTTGGACTGTGTGTGGAAAGTGTTCTTTGTTGGGCCGTTCTTCTCTGTGTTGTGTATTTTACTGCAGGGCGTTGGCCTTGTAGCTTTCCCTGTGACTCAGATTTGATTGCTGTGCTTTGCAAGCTTTTCCATCCGCATTAATCCCGTGTTTAGGAAAAACAGCCTGGAGACCGCCATCGCAGGGTTTTCGTTAACGTAAAGCAGAATAAATGTGCCAACCCTTTTTTAATTTCATGATTGTGAACTTCACGTCCTCGCCTTGTTTTCTAAATACGCTTTAAATTCACTGACACAGAGCTGCATGTAGGCTGCAGATGAATCTGCAAGTTTACCTTCCACTACGCAGCAGCATACACACAATACAGCTGTGTAAGAACCGTACTGCTCACCAGAGAGTTGGAGCACAATCTCCTCACAGCTCCCTTTGGAAGTAAAAGTCATTGGCATCAATTAGGGATAATCTTGTTCAGTGATCTGAGTTTAACGATTGGCCTGGGAGCAGTAAGAAAGAAAGGTAAGTCAGCGTCAATGAGCATAGCCTTTACTGATGGACTCGTGGAACTCTTTTAGCCCCTCTACTGCAATTACCAAGGAAATCCCATCAATACACACATTATAGGTCTTAATTTTCTCATTTAAATTCAGCCTGGTCAGGAGGGGAATTAAAATTACAGTGAGAACAAAAGAATTAGCCACTTTCCAGCTGATTTTGCAATAGAGCCAGCAAAGAGGCTTTTAAAACCACCAAACAATCAACCTTTTTTCTACCTTTATGTTGTTTTTTTCTTCTTCTTCTTCTTTTTTTTTTTAAACAAGCAAAACACTTTCATCCTGTGTTTTCTTTTTTTTTGTTTTCAGGAAGTAGTTTCGTGGTGAGCATGGGCAGCTTCCTGGATGTTTCTAATTGGCTGAACCCAGCCAAGCTTACCCTCTACTATCAAACCAATTCATCCACACAGTGGGTCCAGGACTACTGCGGCCAGAGGGCCACGGAGCCCTGCGAGCAGATTTGCGATCAGGACACAGGTTAGTCGATACACACACATGCACACACACGTGCACACATGCATGCACACACTCGGGTCTAGCAAATAATATAATTTCACAACATTTCATGTAATGTTTTCATCTATTTTGTCCAATAACTGGCAGGGAGATATCAAGATCTCAAAGCCACACGCTCATGTCTCCCATACTGTTTGACAGAACACCATTATAAAGGTCATAAAAGCTCCAAATATCATTAAAGAAAAAATATTGTCAACTATAGGTATGAATTATACAGGACCATTCATAGAGAATGGCTTAATGTCGTCTACAAAAAGCTAAGCTTCATAATTAGCGATTAAATATGTTAGATGAAACTGCAAAATCATGACATTGAGCCAATTCAAAAAAAATCTTTCCACTAGTTATCGTTTAAGAACGTAGTTCAAGGCATATTTCAAGTCATGTTGAATGTGTTGAAATTAGAAGAAAACCTCTTTCAAGGTGCGATAATTGCAAGGACTGCACTGAGGAGGAAAGAAGGACAGCTCTTTTTGCTTCAGGGTTACCTTCATGAATGTCTTTGGAAAAAAAAGCCATTGGAGGAGCCTGATGGAACTGCTTTATATACATCTGAGGCATAAGATCAAGTGAAATGGCACGGATGTAGTGATAAAATGCGATGGCGTTAAATATTGATGCAATGTCAAGCTGTACTGGAACCATTAATACTTGCATGGCTTTGGGTTCATGGAGTTATTACCAGCAGCCACAGAGCTTAATTCAGTGTAAGAAAAATTTAATGAATTATTCTTCGGTATTTGAATAGAACAAATAAATTAGTTTTTACTTTAAGCCTTTCGATATTACTTCAAGTGATGCTGACCAGTATGAGATGAAGCGCAAAGCCGAATCTATCATATGTTCTCTTTCTTTAAGGTTTTATATACTGTATGTAGAAATACCCCAATTCCCCCTCTAAATTTCTTATACACATGCAATTTTGTCTTTAATTTAGAAAAAAAGAAAAAAAATCATTATTTTCAACAAAAAAAAGCTGCTTTATCATATTTGACACACATTTTCGACATATTACAACAAAATAAGGAACACAATTTTTGGTCATTGTATGCTCCTTCAATCACCCAATTGTTCATCTTAGAAAACTGCGAAAATACAAATTCTGGCACAGCTTTGCAGACAGTAGCAACATGTCTTAGTAAGTCACAGTGAGTCGCAATGCAACAAGGGGGCTGCCATCATGGTAATGATAATGAGGGCCTTCTACTTCCTGCATTACACTGATATCCCATTAGTTAACATGTGCAAAATTATATATAACAGAGTTGTCAGGTAATTATTGAGCTTTTTAATGATGTAGAGGTCTTGTTAATGGGCTCCAATTCAACTCTAACTTCCCTCTGATCCTGCCGCCATCTAATACAAGTAAGTGGGTGTACAAAAAGGGCACAGAAGACTGCCTGAAACCAATAAAACAATGGTACTCATGAGTGATTGGCTGAGTTGCCAGTCAAGAGACCACACAGGTGTTTCTCACACAGAGACTCTCAGCAACTCTCTTCCACTCTTTAAAGAAATAAACTCTTGATTTAGCTCTAATGTTAACCATCACCAGTTCCACTGGAGCAGTCTGATGGCCGCAGCATAACCAAAAAGAAGCAGTCAACAGCAAGATGTCATGGAAAGCTGGACTGTTCATGTGCACCACTGCATATTGCCATTGCTGCAACTACCACAATAGCAGCAGGCCTTCTAGCATTGAACAGAAAAGCAGAATATGAGGTAAACACAACACTTTTATTTGTATTGGTTTGTGAAAAAAGAGGAACGAATGAGGCATTATTGTTGAATTAAAAACCAAAGTCTAACGGTTGTTTTGTTCTGTGGAGGAGCTTTCTGCTTAGTGGGAGAAAAAAATACCCTTGGATGAAGTAGCCAAGCTGAGCTTTTAGATGGAGTGTGTTTACTTTTATTATTCAATTGGTGAGTAAATGTAACAGCCTTCTATAGCTGGAGTCCAAGCTTAGTGCAGCGAGCTAGCAAACAACATTGTTGGTGTGCAAGCACAAGCCCTCAGAGCCTGTTGCCTCATCCAGGTAAATAATCACGTGCCTCGACAGCAGTATGTACACAATCAGCTCATACAATTTTGCTCCTATTTGTGCTGACATTAAAACTGTGGCAACAAAAGCCGAGTGTGCGGTGCTATGATATTTATCTTCCTGTGAGTGGCGGGGCTCCCCTGTGTATTTTGTGCCCAACAAGATAAAGTCTAAGCTCATTAGAATGGATTACATCTGTAATGTATGTGAAATTTATGTCACCCTGGTCAAGGGCGTGTTGAGGGCTGATGCATAATGTATTAGAGCTCCAGACACTCAACTCAGTCGGTATACATGGAGATGCCAAACATGCGTGCGGACACGTGCTACGCTATCAGCCACTGCGCGTTTACGCATTGTGAGGCCGGTAATGGTCGTAATTCAGTAGTGGAGCCGTTTACTCATCCAGACCCCAGCACATTCAGCATTCTCACTTTATTAGTGCCTCTGTCTCCTGGTCTCTCTCGATTTATTTCTCCTTTCATGTGTCCTTTTCAGCAGCGGGAAAAGTATGCTGTATCTTCTCAGGGCAACCGCGTCCATCCAGCAGCAAAATTAAAGGTGTTCTTCAAAAAGGCTTTCTGTTCCCATCACTGTCCTCTTCCATGCATTATAGCACCCATACAATAGCACTCCAGAGAGAGAGCGACACACACAACTGTGCTGTTCTTGACGACAGCACACCTGAGACGAACTCTTTCATCCAGGCACATTTATTGTGCTTCCAGAGTGAACCGCTGGTTAAAGGGTAAATCACATAGGGAAGAAAAGTGCACCTGCGCCTGCCGATGTGCAATGAGACTTTCGAGCGCGCTGCAATCCTGGCCACAACAATAAGGAATGTCAGAGTGGGTATTTTACCCAGTGACAAGTGATGGGAAAACACCTGCTTAGTTAAGTCTTGTTTAAACATGAAAAACACAAAAAAAAGACTCAGCTGAGACTATGTCCAGTACGTGTGGCCTGATGGGATGGCTTGCTGTTCGACTACTGCCAGTTGTGTTGACACACGCACACTTTTGTGAAATGTCCGGTTCACCATTGTAAAAATGGTGAGAACACGGATATGCTTGTGAAAGCTTATGCACATGCTGGTGCCAGAAAGTAATCATCACACTCTGTCCAGTTGTTTAGGAGGGTAGAGGTTTTAAAAAAAATGTTGCATAGTCAGCCAAATTTTAGCTTTTTTTTTGTGTGTGTACATTTTTTGCCACTTAAATTGAGGTTTGAATAAAAAAAACAGCACTAAAAAACATGCAAAAATACAAATATAGCATATCTCATACGCCTGAGTGCTGCAGCACTTTCCTCCTTCTCGTGGGTTTGCATCATCCTAATAAAAGCTGGCCTTGGACAGGTTTTTGCACAGAGATCCTAACTTAAAGTTCTTTTGTTGCACACAAGAAAAATGCCAGTCAGGAAATACAGAAGACCTACTGCTGCTCATTTTTCAGACAACTGAAGGAGTTAAATGGCATCTACGCATGTAGGCAGTGTCTTTTTTTAAATGACCACTGGGGCACTGCACAGAGTGGCGTTAACAAATTGTTTTTATTGTGAATTCAATCAATTAAACATGGCCACATTTCAAGGGGAGACGTACTGTTTTAAAATCCACACACTTAGAGATGTGGACCATTTGCATCCATCACTTTTCCCCAGTCATGTACACAAACACACCAGCAGTCTCGCTGCTTCATTCTGTTTCTTTGTGCCCTTTGATCGCAAGCAATCCGCACATCATCTCCATCACACGCCTCCATCCTGCTTCAGTTTCACGCTGGTTGACTGTCGCTGTTAACTACCAGTCATCGTGCCTGGATAATCAATCCTCTCCGCCTTCACCTTCACTCCCGGCTTAACTGCTGCTGTGGAGGTTATTGGATGAGTGGCATGATGCAGCTGTTCCCGTGCCCGAGAGATGCTTGGGACTTTAATTAGACTTGGGCCGTGAGCCGTCATGGTAACAACTAACAGTGCAATAACAGCCTGATACTGAGAATTTAAATAGGTTGAAAATACAATGCACTCATAAATGTAACATTTATATATACACAGTTTGTGAGTATAACTGGAGTTATTACATTGTTAGTCAACCCATCCTATAGTTATACACCCCAATAAGGAGGAATAGTTTGCTGCTAGCACCTTTCCATCTATCATCATAACTAACCTCATAAAGACCTGTGAACCTCCTTAGCTGCTTTTGTTTTCCTCACTTGAAATTATATCTCCCCGGCTCCTCCAGCCTCACCTAATTGGAACTGAAACTGCTGAAGTGTTACCGTAAAGCATTGCTTTTCCTTCCGTTCATGCATACAGCACTTGAATGTGGACAAACACACACACACACACACCCCTATGAGAAAAACATTTATGTTGAATCTACCAAGCCATTCTGCCCAAGGTCTTTGTATAACAAGGGTATAGTTGCATAAAGACAACAATAACTCTTTTCTGTGCCTTATACCATGAACTTTGAAATGTGAAAACCATCCCCGCCGCCGCAGGGAAACCAGAAACCGTTATAATGAAACGCATCATTTGTAACATGAGGTCGGTTATGCAAGTGGACGAGCGAAGAGGAGTGATGTGCGGTCTCCAGTGACTGCCACCGGAACCGTTTTACATTTTTAATTTAGAACAGAAGGATGGTTAAAGTGAGAGAGCAAAGAAAAGAGGTGGAGAATGAGGACACAGTGGCGACATAATAGTGACAAATTGTATTGGCAGTCTAATATCGGTGTTTGTGCTGGATAGCACTATCCCCATGTGTGGTGTCAGGTTGTGTGTGTGGAAACCTGGCTGGGATGTGACAGGGAAGGGACTGGGCGAGCACAGTTAGATAATTGTTGCCATCAAATGGCCATTTCCGATCACAGGTGATTAGCTCTAAATTAGGCCGACAACATGTCCTAATCAGTCAACCATAACTTTTGGCACCACTGAATAGGCTTTATGCATGGCGTCCACAACTTCGGTCGAGTGTACAGCTCTATGCGAGCAATATTAGTCACACTCCAGCTATAAAAGTGACATTTGTGCTTTGTTGAGCCCTCACCTCAAAACGTCTGAGAATAGTCTTATTACGAAGTTTAGCGGACAGCAGCACAAGCCACCACTGCTGAGTCTGACTGTGCGCAGCTTGTGTTCAGTTCAGCTCTGTTCATGCTTCCCAAAGAAGTGCACACGAGGTGGGTGCTTAATATCTGATTGGGCAACCTTAATTAACCGCACAGGAGACTGCGGCCGACATGTTCATAGTACGGACCTGAATGTGCCGCCGACTCCAGCCGGACGCACTTTGATGTCTGAAAAATGGGGCTGTCCGGGTGCTTTTTCAGTGCTTTGGCAAAGGAAAGAGCAACCAAATACAGACAGAGATGACAAAGATCATGGCAGCTCTGCCACTACTGAGTCTACTTGATCTTGCTCTGGGTGAAACTAAAGATTTCTGTGCAGAGATGGCAAGGTTACAGAAAAAAAAAGATGGAGGGAATGGCCTCCCAGCTAGCAAGAAATATCCTCCTCTGCAATGTGACTGCAGTTCTGTCAATGGGATTAAATACGGGCCAACTTTATGGTTCACATTCTGTATTGAAGGCAGTACAGCAGGTCGTTAGCGGCTCTAGGTCTGCAGCGTGTCAGCATGCTGTTAGGAATCCAAGCATTCAGCTCCACCTGCTTTGTTATGCCTGTGATTCACACCCACCTCCTCGAAACCTTCCCCTCACCTTGATTTCTTAAACGAGTTGGTTTGAAATAAATGATTAGGCCACTAGTTGTGTGTGTGTGTGTGTGTGTGTGTGTGTATATGTGTGTGAGCTGGGGCAGCCAAACCAAACAGTGACCTACATCTATCTATATGTAACCATAGAGAAAGGTAATGTGCAAGTCTTCAAAGGATCTTTGGAAAACACAGAAAAGTCAAGCGAACCAGTAACAGGGATTTTTCAAACACTACCTGACTTGAAAATAGTCCCATTATTGGATGTTTATGGTGCATCTCCAAGCGAACATGGAACCTGAGAGGAAACTTAAACAGTGTTGCCCACAATGAACGTGATTGGCCACACATCCTGTTTATTTTCTTCGTGTTCCCTTACCGTTGTGTGGGAGGTTAACTTAGAGCTCCTTATATTCATATAGCAACAACAGAGCAGGGGGAAGCAGCGCTATCATTTCAATTTCAGACGCCTCCATCACCATACAGTTTTCCTCCTCTACAAAAAATATATATATATTGGCAATTTTTCCCGCTGGGGCAGGGAGAACAAATGTGTAAATGGGACTCTTGTAAATGGACGAGCCATTGAAGCACTGAGACACATCCTTTCAAGCTAAAGAAAAGACGGATGTAAGGACAGCCCTGAGTTGAGTCTAATTGCTGTGAGCTGGGACTGCAAAGTATAGAGGAAAAACATTTTATGGTAAAATGCTATAATGAGCATTGTCTACACAAAGCACCCACATTTTTAAGCCATTTAAGTCAGGGAGACAATCATTTTGCCTAATAGAGGACCACTAAAAACTAATGTTTGATGTTACTTTGTGCCTCTGATGTCTGGGAATGGCTACTGGGGCCTTAGGTATTTACACTCCAACAATTTAGGGGGAAAACAACATTAAAGCAGCTGCAATTGATATATTTATAATAACAATGTGAAAGGGGTAACTCTAATTGTGACCCTATAGAGAATTATCACCTGAATCTGCAGCTCCCCTCGGCTTTATGGAGCTTTATAGCGGGTTTCAGCTCATTGCTTAGCTCTCTTCACTGTTTTGGTCCTCACCCCTCTCACGGCGTTCTTTTCGGCCGCAGCAACCAGCTGTTTCTAGCGAGAAAACTCACTGTTCAGTAGCTGCTGAGCACCAAACAGCAGACAGACACAGTTAGAGACTAGCTGGTGAACATGGAGGAGCATCTTAGCAGAGGAAGTTTTGCGAGAGACCAAAAGCAGAGCTAAGAGAGAGTGAACGTTAGAGTTACTCCATCAGGTGAACGGAAACGTGACTCCAAAAGAATGATGTCGTGGCTCCTTAACTTCCGGATGTGCAAATAAGAAACTGCTCGCTAAGAGTTCACCCAGTCAACTTACAAAGTGATGATATGTCGACTTTGTGATTGAAACTTCTTTCTGCTGCCCCCAAGTGGCCCAAAAATCAGCTGCTGCAGGTTTACAGCTCAGCATCGTAGCTCTAGCAACATTGTACTGATAATACTCAGTTTTGACTCACTGTCTTTATTAAAAAAACACAATTTACAGTTAATGTTTGCCATTATGGATCCCACAGTGGGTGGCAAAATGCTTATCCTCAACTACTTAACACAGCGAAAATCTTAATTTCTTAATCAAATGTAAAGAAACAATTCTTTAAAAAAAAAAAAAAAAAAAAAAGACAGCTAAAAATGTCTAATTAAATTTAACCATCCAGTTAGAGAGAGAGCCTCTGGCCAGAACTTTAGGAAGATTTATCATTACACTTGTTAATACTTGTTTAAATGTGTTAAAATCCAAATAAAACAACACTGAATTTAATCACAAAATCAGATGAGCTCACAGTTAAATGACTCATGCATGACTGAACTCATTTCTTTGGCATCGCAGCTCTTCAGTTACTGGTGCGTGGAGAGGTATTTTGGGATTTGGGAGCTATTTGAGAGATATTTATATATATATATATATTAAAAAAAGAAGATGACACCTCTGTTTTTGGATGTTAAACACATCACACTGGTCCATGATAAGGATGGCTTCCCATCAACTTGCTTGTGGCGTAGTCAGCTGTGAGATACCTGCAGACAGCGGGGCTTACTGCATTTGGGTGTTTAATTTCAGTTAACGGTGTGTGTCTTAGACCAACTCATCAAACTGAATCACCAGTCGACATATTCTTAAGTTCAATTTTTCAGAGTTGCACAGTCCTTTTAATGCGCCCATCTCCAGATCTCCAGTCCCGTCTTCGTGAGTGCTGTTTGGCGTGTGCCTGTTGATCCTCTCCGCCAGGTTTCCTGCTTCGCTAACACGGTTTCCTTGCCTACATGCTGAAGCAGTTACCCTCTCCTTCCTTCATGAATTCCCCTCAGGTGCTACACTTTGGCATCTTGTTGCTTCTTCAATCTCCTGTTCTCGGTTAGTTGGCATGTGCTGTATTTTGGGAATGAAGGGGGAGCTTCCTCATGGGTAATGACACCGTCAGACGTAGGAGGTGGATGCCGTTGCGAGAGAATGCTGTCAGCCAGTATTTTATCGGAGATAGAGTCCAGAAGTGGTTTATCAGGTGAGATATGGGGAGTGCAGGTTAGTGGTTTGAAGCCAGCATGGGATGCTGTAGTGTTCACCTGGGTTTGGAACACAGTGTAGTGTAGTGTACCTATTTACACTGACGTTCCTAAATACACCTGTTAGAGTAGCACCATGTTTGGACGTCACTAACACAATTGCATCCACAGGTCCCAGCTTCACCTCATTATTTCTCCTCTGATGTCATTAATAAACAGTTTCTAGCAATCAAACATTAAACATATATAAATATCTAAATATGTCTATCTGTTGCCGGGGGAAATGCTCTAAAACTTGAGTAGGATGGCCATTCAAATGAATGTAAAAACCTCGGAGGCTGCACAGCATCCAGCTTGACATCATTGCATAGGCCGACTTTCTCTCCGCAACCCCGTAACTCTGATTGACTTCCCCGATGAAAACATTCAATTTGCTCTTGCAATCCGCCTAAAACAAACAACTGATTTATTAAGGCGAAGTGAGGCGATCAGAGTGGCTTGCAAAGCAGAGTTAAGTGCTGAGATTTGATGAAGATTAGCCGGAGCGGAAAAGAAAACGAAATGCTGCGATGCCGAAATACAAATTCTCCTCAATTACAGAATGAGATTCTCAGACGTGTGAAGTGCAGCTCTACCTTAGAAAAAACATATCTGGGCGTCCTTTACTCACCATCATCATCGTAAGAAGTATTTTTAATTGGAGCCAATATTTGCAAGTGGCCTCAATATTTTAAAAATAGTATGATAGAAAAGCACACATAAAAGAAAATATAGCATATGGAAAATAAATAGGTCAATGAGCCGCCGCATCAGAAACCGGTCCAAACTCGTAACATGGCAGATGGAAGGCGCTGATACGGCTGGCACCTCACTAGTTAACTCCCGCCAAATGCACACTGTAAAGGTAAAAGGAGTGCAGTCACCGTAGAGCACTAGAAGTTCAAGTTTAATGACCACACAATCACAATCCTCCCATCCCCCTCCTTATGTTGTGTTTTCACTGCCGGCTGGATCTGTTAGAGAAGCGCTTCTTTACAATCTAACTCAGCACAGCCCCTCCTCTTCACACGTTCGTATGGTACGCTCACCTTTTGTCTGCTGTCGTCGGGTTTTCTGAAGAGCAGCTCCAGTCGCTTTAAAGTTTCTCCTCCCTTCCTGCCTGCACTATGTCTGAACCAGGTCTTTAGAGATGGAGAAAGTGCCGCACAAGGCTGATTCTTGCAAGTTACGTAAAGGTTAGTGAATCCAGCCAAATTTGCAATCAGCCAGCCGCATCTCTTCCCGTTAATTGCTTGATCCTCCCTTAAACACATTTGCATAAAGAAAAGAGCCGCATTTCACTGATTACTCGCAAGGTGTGTCTCAGATTACAGGCAAACTGTGCTTGCGGGCTGATCTGAAACAAGGTGGAAGAGACTTGGTAAATGTGTCCCTCTGCAGCCTCCAGGCCTGCACACATATGGCTGTACAATGGGCGTAACTCTGACTGTGCAGCTAGACTGCTTTATGTACTAAGAGCTATATATCTAACTCAATTATCCACACTTAATCAGAGTGTGATTACTCATTTCTGCCATTGAACATATTTGCCAGTCTTAATTACAGTATGTGAACACTCCTTTCAGGTGATAAAGGCACTCTGATATAGTGAATAAGAGGCTGGTTGTATTTCTCAAAGTTGCACTGGGCTGTTAATATTGGGAGATAGGATTGTACATTTCCAAAAAAAAAAAATTAAAATAAAAAAAAATGGATGTTGACCTTTTGACACCACTGCAACATCACAGGAGCCAATAAGAGACTAGCAGCGCTACTAGAGCCAAGCTGGAACAGGAGGGGACAGGGTTGCCTTTTGCTTGTGATCAAAGCTAAAATGAAAGCTTCCAGTTCACAGCGTTTCCAGTTTCCACCCATTCCTTTCCAAAACGACTGCCGGCACAGACTTTGTCTTTCCTGCCGTTAAATCAGGACCCAATATCTCTCATTCAAAACACTTTGAAGCAAAGATGCAAATCAAAGCTAAATATAACATCAGTATTTTTGGTAAGATGCGCTAATCACTGGTGCGCGCTCAAGCATCAACTGGTTCAGTTGTTAACAGTGTTATCAGTTTTCATCCGAATGAGCTCGGAAACATTGGATCGACCGAATTTGAATCAGAATTCACTCCTATACAAGCTCTTCCACTTTTGTTGTGGTATCCATGAAGAATCTGGACATGAAACAACATTGGATCTGCTGGCAGAAATGATCAACTTCACCTTTGACCATGAAAGCGAAGGCTCTGCTTTGATGCGTCATTACCCTGAACTACATCACCTTGGATTAGCCCTCGGCCAGAAGGAATAGGCTTAAACTGGCATATGTTTCCAGTTGTTTTCTTTAAGCTGAATAAGGTAAAAGAAACCTTTAAATCTGCATTCAGATACATCTTATACTGTATAAAATAATCTAGGACACCCAAAAAAGTGTCCAAATATAAACAGGTGTTTGGAGCATCAGGGGAATGAATTGCATGAGGAAATTGAAGTGTAGCATTCAGCTCTGTTAGCTGCCCATTCAGCAGAGAATCAGTAGCAATGCCGGTATCGATTAGCTTTTTGTGTATGAATCCCTAAAACAAAAAAAAAAAAAAAAAAAAAAAAAGAAGAAGAAGAATGTCGGCCATGTCCTATTAGATGTTTCTTCTTGAACTGAGCACAAGCGGAGTGTAACAGTTGTCAGCAGCTGGCACAGTCTTGTCAGCGGTGCTCCTGGCTGCAGCCTGCATCTCTCCTCTCCAATCAATCAGCGGCGCAGTCGGGCATTTTCACCTGCAAATCAGAGTTTGCTATGTAAATCTTTCCACTTGCATGGAAGAAAAAAAAAAAAATCTCAAGTTGGGGTACTATTGTTAGCGTAACCACTAACACTGCTAATGAAAATGCCAGTTCTGGTCTCTGGCACACCGAAAAGGGAAAGAAAGGTGCAAAAAAAAAAAAAAGAAAAAGAAGCAGGGCTTATTGCAATTTCCTCCCTTCCTCTCCAGCACGTAGCTGGTAGCATGTCACCTGACTGCACATGAAGAAGAAGAATTAAAATAGCTAGATATAATGAGGTTAAATGTGTATGTATCGAGTAGCAGTGAGAGGGTGTGTGTGTGTTTTTGCAATGTGAACGGGATGCACATTTGTGTGGCCGCGAGTGTGAAAACAAAGGTCTGAGCAAGAAACACGACAGCATCAGTCGTCAACTTGCAGCCATGGAAAAGAAGGAAGTAGTGCCACGTTGTCACGGAGCGAGACCCTGCAGAGGGGAGGACAGCTGGGGGGGGTCTTTTATTTTGAACTTTTCTTGACGATTACTTGCGTCTACGATTTAAAGTGCAGCCATCTCAAAAGCTCTCGCTCTTCATTTAGTAAGGCCACATGAAATGGCCGCAAGCAAATAAAAACATTTGCTGCTTCTTCTCTCTGACTGACGCCTGGCGGTGCATCACTCCATGAGTGCGTCTTAAATTATTAAGCACAAGGTGATAAAATGTGACTGGTGTTGCCTGGGTGGCCATTACACATTTTTCCAGTGTTATGCCTCCATATAGGTCAACAGAAAGCAGTCAGTGGCATTTATTTTAGGAACACTGCTAATAGAAAAGTTGCTAAAGCTATCAGTGACCTCAGATTTCTCGAATGCATCCAGTCATAAATGGCATTCTGCTTGCAGCCTGTTCTAAATATTTTATTTACCGTACATGACACCATAAAGGGAATCTGCTTTCATGAAACTGATAGAATTAGCCCACATAAAATAAACCAAATACATGTCCACTCATTTGTTTAATACCTAACAGCACAGCAGAGCAACATACTGATTCTTTTACAGTGTTCAACGATAATTTTTACAAATTAAGCAAAACAGAAAACTCAAATGGTGCTTAACCACTTTCATCTTTAGCTGTAGCATTTTTATCAGCGTGTGTTGTTACACACTGGGCCTATAGATATAAGAGTAAGATCCAGCTTGCTTTTAAAACGTCCTGCAGTTGATTCAGTGGATAAGTGCCGCACTTACATCTGTGTACACCATCTAAGGTAGAAGTACACATTTTCCACAATAACATGCCAGGCACTGTTGATGACCAGGCAGCGGATGTATTGTGACATCGCTGTCCATTCACCTGCATGTTACATTACATAAAGCCATCGCCTTTTGAAATCTTAATAGCGAGCTGGCGATTCAGCTCCACCGGTAGCCAGGAAAGGTGCATAATTGGCGGCCTCTTTCCCCAAAACAAAGCCGCTGTGCTGCCTTCTGAATGCCTCCGCTCGTTCTGCAGTGGGAGCTGCCCAGTCAAGAGCGGAGATCTTGTACCGAGATACAAAACTCTCAAGGACAAAAATACCTCAGTGAGAATGATAGACTTCTGGTGATAACTGGGAGTAAACAGAACCCCAGTCAATTTTTGTCAGATTCTAGCCAAAGGCATCTTGTGTGGCAATCTTTATGTCACTGCTTTCTCATTTGAGGGCTGACTGACCTTGGAGCTGTGTTGTTAAGCCTTTGCACAGGACAAAATGTATGCAGTCGTAATGTTTAAAGCATTATCTAACGGGTTCTTGACTTAGCCAATGGCGCTTATGTGTTCTGGGAGAAAAATCAATAGTGGAGACATGCAGCTTCATCCATGTCGGCTTGAAGACGAACAATCAAAGAGAATAATTGCTATTAAGTTTCGTGAAATATTTCAGGAAATAGCTCAGCTAATGGCACGGGTGTCATTGCAAATGCACTCGGTTTTGTTCGCTGGAGGGAATTAGCTGGAAAATTGGCAACTGCTTATTTGATAAATCTCTAATGAATGAGCAGGGCAGGGTCACTTACATGGTAATTTATTCAGCTGCTGAGGATAAATAAATATCTGCCACTGTGCCCCCTTCTTGTTCTCTCCGTCGCAGGAGAATGCAGCTGTCATGAGGGTTACTCCCCCGATCCTGTCCATAAACACCTCTGTGTTCGCAGCGACTGGGGTCGAAATGAAGGGTAAGTCCTGTCTGCTCTATCCGCTCATATCTGAAAACTCACTTGTACTTAAATGACCTCACAGCTGGCTTCGCAGTCCCTTCTCCCAACTGCATTAACGCACAGTATTCACTTTACATAAAGTAAAGGTGAATTGTTCGCTGTGATGGATTAGCTAGTTTCAAGTCTCTGCAAGTTGATCCTCAGAGTATTAAAATGAATGGAAAGCAAGGCAGAGAATCAATCTAATAAGTCACTGTATGCCTTCAAAAATGGCCACCAGGAATGTAAAATATAAGCAATTTGTAGTTAATGGGCTAAAACATGCAAATGCACCTATGTGGTCCTTTAACTCGAGGAAATAGACTTAAGAGGTAGTCAGAAGTACAGGTAGGAGGGAGAGATGGGAGGGATGTTATAGAGTGTAATGAAACAAAACAGCAGGGGAAGGTCAGAGAGTGAAAGAGACAGCATGAAAAAGGAAAGACAAATAGAAGAAATTGACATTATCGGGAAAGAAAAGTAAGTCGAATTAGCCTTCTCGCTGACTCTGACCTTGTTTGATGATTAGCTGGCCTGCCCAAGCTTTGGTTCAATTAAAAGGTCCCACATTGTTATTCAGCTCCACCTGTCATATGCTGGATTCGGTCCAGGCGTAGATCAAATTTCCCTCCGCAGTTTTGTCGGAGTAACAGCTGCTAACACAAGGAGCAGAACAGTAATAGTTCTGTGTCTTCTTTTAGGAACAAAAATAACGTTATCCTAGATTTTTGCTCAGGTTGCAACACCTTTAATGTAACTTTGTTATGAAATGTGTACATGACATTATTTTGAACTAGATATATTTTTTTTCATGTATCCCTCTCTTTGATTTCCCTCCTCTCTGCCCTCAAGTCCCTGGCCGTACGCTAACCTGGAGAAAGGCTATGACCTAGTTACAGGAGAGCAGGCCCCAGAGAGGATCTTCAGGTGAGTCCTTCACTTCTGGTGCGTCTCCAGAGTGCATGACTTCTGCCGGCCATCTGTGACTACGTGGGCGTGGGTGGTGTTCTTGGCGTGTGTGTGTGTGTGTGCATGTGTGACGGAGCGTGCAGACGAGCAGCCGGCAGGTACGCATAGACACAGCTGGACGGACACACAGACGCACCCCGTGCTGGCGTCGAGTCTTACCCACGGGCTCTTGTGTGGAGAAACAGCCCAAGGGGCAGTCCTGGACGGGCTCCTTTCAGATGCTTTTACTGCCATTTTTGCTACACTTCTCATTCTTGATGGGCTCAATGTGTCTGACATTTTTCAAGAAGTGCAAGGCTCAAAGGACCCTCACCCACCTGTCCTTTTTAAAAGGTTCCATAATATGATCCTAGTTGTATGTTATTTCAAAGTTGTATTTTATCTTGCTTGGTTGTGAACAAAATTATCCGAAGTATTCCCCACTTGTTTTGCTCAAGTTAATGCATTTAGTTTAGTCGCCTGTCAGTGTCCCCTTTACCACCTCTAACTTCTGAGGAAAAGACCTGAAACATCAGGTGATGCATCAGAGAGTGAGGAAGGAAGTTGGCGTCCTGAATAAAACTTTAATACATTAATACCAAGTTAGTGAACATTTGTGGGGCACGTCAGATTTTCACTGGCAATGCTGGTTGTTTAAGACAAAAGACAACAACTCCAATGATCCCACGCTACCTCAGGACATCGGACTGCTTCTTCTGTTGTCACCTTTTTGCAGCAGAAATGACATACTGTGTGTTTAAATAGTGCAGATCAAGTTACCTGGGAAAGTAAATTTCCTTGTAACTCCAAACACCGATAACAACAATTATAATTATCTGTAAATATGTACAGTGCCCTTTTTGTATATACCTTGTATATAACCTTTCAAAGGTTATTGTTGTTATTTTCTTCATTCAGGTTTATATAGCTGTATAACTTAAGCGAGGTAGAGGACAGGCTTCATGCTCACTGACGCTCCAGTATGTAGGTAGGAAGAGGTCTTTGTCGGAGCGATCTCGCTCCTCTTCCCGCTGACCTTGCAGCGTTAGCTTCTCAGCGGGAGTCCACTCTAAGAAATGAGGTGCTAAGTCCGCAGTCTTTGTTGCACACAAAAAGAACCACATGCAACCTTTCAGCTGTTCACTGCCGGCTAAAAGTACTACTCGAACGGCGCCGGTAAACACACACAAAGGCAACAACCAAATCTAGTGCTCGGTCGAGGCGCTGTGTCGGTTCAGAGTTTGAAAGATGGAATGACAACTGGGCGCACACACAGACACACTGCAGAGCGCGGGTACTTTCGGCCGTGTGCGCACTCATACAGATCGCAGACAAAGTGAGAAAAGATTCAGCAGCCAAGTAGAAACCCTTGCTGGGTTACTGTTGGGAGGTTTCTATATCAGTGCCCTGTAGGGGAGGGTAGGAGAAAAGAGTGCATTGCTCTTCAGCTGGACAGTGTTAGAGTCAGGCCTGTGGCGGTGAAAAAGAGGAGCTTAATCGTAGCAGGGATTGGTTTCGCGGATGGGGGGCTTTGTGGGAAACCAGTGCTGCCTCTCACTTTTTTTTCCCTGGTGCTCGGGAAAATGAGAAAATAATCGTCCTGTGATCTGAAGGCGTGTGGCTCACATAAAGAATAGCTGGATGAGAGTGCGGTGATTAAACGCGATGATTAAATTGTTACTTTGGTGCGTCAAATTCGGTCTGAATTGTCAGATAGTGATGGGAGGTCAGAGTGAGTTCAATGGATTCGGATTCTGTGATCCTAATTAATTTACTGGCAGCAGCAGTTTTTAATGCTGAGGTTTGGCAGCCCAGAAAACAGGGTGTTCCACTCACATAAAGGCATGTTTGACAGGTTGGATGTCAGCAATATTTGACATACATGATGTTGCAAAGGCTTTATTTATTTATTTATTTTTTTGCAGATCTTCTATGTGGGAGTCAATAGACAGATTTTGATTGAATGCAATGCCAAGATTTTAGACAAAGCCAGTCGAGCTCGGCTTCTAGGAATTTGCGGCTTTGTCGCCCACCTGCTCAGATGCATTTAAAGCATGTGATGCAAAGCACAGCCATGTTCTGCGCTATTCGTGAGACCTCACCAGGTGTTTTTATTCCCAAGCGACGAGTCTAGGCCCGCTGCAGGGCATCCTACTGAGAATATTAATCTTCGCTCCAGGGGAGCATCCCTGGCAAAACCAAATGGTTTTGTGAACCAGTTTGAACAATGGTCATCAGCACACACGTTCTAAAGCATTGAACTACAGTGCTCATTACATTTGAAGATAAGATAAATTGTTTTGTATTTTTTAATTAGTAATAAAAAAAAAAAAACGGGCCACCACAGCTATACTAATGTATTTCTCCAGGTCCAATTCTGTTTCCAAGTGTGCCATAGACATACCACATGCGAATACCAATTAAATTAGTTGCCACACAGGATTGCCATCATTATTTACTAGGCTCAACAGCTTTCCTCGACTCTAACATATTTCTTTAGATGCAGTCTTTGTAGCTAATAAAATTACTGGCTATTTTTTTTTTTTCCTTTTCAATGTGGTTCTACTTTTGTTACAGCGTGTTCTCGAAATTAAAAAAAACGCCCGTAGCTCAATGTGAACTTTCTTGAATCTTGAATATCACATAAGAAGTAGAATTGCGAGGCATATTTTTAGGTGAAAACTCAGAATGTTCCAGTCTCTGATCAATTTGTGTCCCAGACTCTCTCTAAATCAATATTACCTCACCTTATCTGGACTTTCTCATTACCCCGAATGCAAGAAATGAATACGAGGAAGACCACACTGCCCATTATACGTATTAACCTCAATATATAGAATTATGCAATATGCCAGCAGTAAAAGCTTTTGCTCTCTGTCAGGCCTTCACCACCCATGTGCTGACTCTGTACACTCTTCATTGTGCTCATTCCTGCAGTAGTATCAGTGCATGCATACATGCAGCGTATGCGTGTTATTACGAGCTGTTATAATCTGATGGTAGCTTGACTGACATTTATGTCTTTCGGTTGTGCCAACACAGATCGTTCTACAGTTTGGGCCAAGGACTGTGGCTGCCAGTCAGCAAGAGCTTTGTGGTGCCACCAGTGGAACTGTCAATCAACCCCATCGCCAGCTGCAAGACGGACGTGTTGGTGACTGAAGATCCAGGGGAGGTCAGGTCAGTCTGACTCAGCTCAGAGCTCTGTAGCTGTGCTCGAAGAGAAACGATGCCTAATAGTCTCTCTGCTCTCTGTTCCATATACAGTGGCATGCAAAAGAGGTCAACATTTCTTCTAATGTGAATAGCTAAGTGAATAGAAGACAAACTGATCTCCAAAAAGCTGAAAACTTAAAGATGAAACATCCTCTTCAACACATCAAGTTAAGATTAGTGCATTATATTTGTTTTGTACAAAGAGCACTATGCAAAACTTTGGTTTCTCCCAATAGATTTGAGCTCTCAGATAATTTTTTAACAAGGTCTCTGACCTTAATGAGCTTTGTAAAGCTATGGCTCGTTCACAATCATTGTTTGCAAAGGCCGGGTGATGCAAATTTCAAAGCTGTATAAATACTGCGACTCCTCAAACCTTGTCCCAACAATCAGCAGCCACGGGCTCCTCTAAGCAGCTGCCTAGCGCTTTGAAAATTGAAATAATTGGTGCCCACAAAGATGTAGAAGGCTACAACAAGAAAGCAAAGTGTTTTCAGCCATTTCCTCGGTTCAAAATGCAATTAAGAAATGGCCGTTAACAAGAATGGTGGATGTCAAGTTGAGGTCTGAAAATCCAAGAAAACTTTCTGAGAGATCTGCTCCTAGGGTTGCTAGAAAGACAAATCAAATTCCCAGTTTGACTGAAAAACACCTTCATAAAGTTTTAGCCGACTCTGGACTGGTGGTACAGTTCTGCATGACCTTCATGGAAGAGTCATCAGAAGAAAACCTGTCCTGCATCCTCACCACAAAATTCAGCATCCGAAGTTTGCAAAGGAACATCTGAACAAGGCTGGTGCATGTTGGAAACAAGTTCTGTGGACTGATGATGATGTTAAAATAGAACTTTTTGGCCACAATGAGCAAAGGTATGTTTGGAAAAAAGAAGGGTGCAGAATTTCCTGAAAAGAACACCTCTCCAACTGTCGAGCATGGGGGCAGATCGATCATGCTATGGGCTTGTGTTGCAGCCAGCGGCACAGGCAACATTTCACTGCTAGAGGGAAGAATGGATTAAATTAAATAGCAGCATATTCGGGAAGCAAACATCACACCATCTGTAAAAAAGTGAAAATGAAAAGAGGATGGCTTCCACAACAGGCTAATGATCCTAAACACACATCAAAATCCATAATGGACGACCTCAAGAGGCGCAAGCTGGAGGTTTTTGCAGTGGCCTTCACAGTCCGTGTCACTGTCAGAGCAGTGCATGCTAAACGAAACTGTAAAAAACAAAAACAAAAGAAACAAAAAAAATTATTAGAGAAATTTGTCATCTTTTACTCGCTTAACTATACACAGTAACAGAAATGTTGACCAAGGGTACCCAGATGTGCGTGCATGCACCTGTAAACTTAACGTCCCATAAATACCGTAAAACCAGTGTTCATGGAATTCTTAATGAAGCTCCTTTTTAATGTGTGTAAGCCTAAATAAACGGTGTATTCACTTCAATTATGAGCTGTTTCCATGACACTAACATTCGTGTTGATGCTGCTTTTCTGACATCAGCACATAACTTCATTATATATGACATTCCCACATGACTATCAGGTATATAGGAATGTCATAGCGCTGGCTCATTATTTTTTGTCAGAGCTGCCGTCTTACTGTTTGTCTGTATATCTGGCTGTCGTCACTATACAGCCATATGCTTCTTCCTGGCAACTGTAATTTTGATTTATTTGCAGTGAAAAATGCAGGTTAGCATTAGATGAGCATACTGTATGTACATGGAAAAAAGGTTTAAGCTTGAGAAGTTATCACAAACATAAAGCTTCCTTTGCTTTAAAGAATTACTAGAACAGTGTAAACAAATGCAATAAAAGGCAAAACACCCATTAAGCATTTAATCAGGTCATTAAATCTTCAGAAGATCTCAGATTTAGAGGATTGAAGTGACAAAAAAAAGCGGAATAACAAAAACGTAACTTTGGGCAATGCAAATAGGCATCTAACAGACAAATCCAAACAGGAAAGTAGTGTCAACAAGGTTACGGATTTGGCAGTCCTGCACTGAAATAACAAAATATTGGCAACATAAGACTTCCATCCAGCCAGCCAAGTATAGGCTCTGGCATGCATCAGCGCAGCTCAACATCAAAAAACATGTCAGAGCTGCAGATGAAGGCAATCACCCATCTATGGAATCCAGCTGACACCTGCCTGGAAAGTGACATTTGATGTGAACAGCCTAATTGTCTGCCACCACTGCATAAAACATGTTGCAAGTTTATTGTCATATAATATAAAGGAAAGAATAAGAATTGTGATTCAGGAGCACAAGCCATTATTTTACCTCATCACCACACTAAGTTTGCGACATGTTTCAGCTTTAATCATCAGCACACATGGTAGCACACAATGCAAATTTATAAATACTGATGCAGTGATGCATTTTTTAAACACAACACTGGTTTGGAGAAGATTCTTCACTGACGCACTGCTTGGATACCCGAGGCTGTGCAGTACACACTGCGGTACAACCAGCCACATCTGGAACCATTAGAGGGACCTTTGAGAAATGTCATTGTGCAAAAATGCATGCACTTAATCACACTGAAATTTCATTCAAAACATACATTTGTCACCGATCAAATAATAATCAAATGTTTTTTTTCGGATGACAAAATATCGCATTCTCAAGACTCCATTAAATTGAGAGTCGACATTTAAAAAATTTGGACTCAACAGTAATAAAGCAAAAACAAAAACATCACTTTCCACCAGCGGTGCATCTCTGCAACCTGAATTACATGAAACACTAAAGGTGCATGATAAATGCAGCACACAAACAAAGTGAACTCTCACAGATGGTGCTGTAAACAAGGACTTGTTTATCCAAAGATGAATTTCCCAAAAAATGCTTTGGGCTTTTGCACCACCCTCAAAAGCCACCACTAAACACATTGTATTTTCTGTCCAATCAGATGCCTCTGTAATCTTTGCATGGTAAGAAGGTTGTCTTGTCTTCATATGGAACGTGAATCTAATTCTCAGAATGAAAAGGTCAGATTTCAAGGAGCCCCGGCGCCGAAAGCTTTCCAGCTTGCAAATGCTAAATGACTGAGTGAACGGTAAGGTGACGGAGGCAATGAAGACTTTGCTTGTGAAGAAACATCATCCTTGCAAGGTTTTTTTTCTGGTCAAGTGTCTGTTGAATTTGGTTGACTTTTATGTCAACAGGGAAAATATTTGAGGTCATGGGTACTCGACCGTCTTTATGAAAGGTCCACACATGAATTAACATAAATCGAAAGTCTGTTACAAACTCCTGTCCCTGTTATCATATTTGCTTTTATGTTTTGACTTTTTCAACCTCGGTGGCTTGACTCAGTGCCTTGAGCACGGCAGTCAGACCGGTGGGCACATTTAGGAGAATAATACACTTTCTCTCCTCCTCTCTCTCCTCTCCTCTGAATTCTCTGTCGCCCAGTTTCCCTTTGCTCTGCAAAGCATGTGATAATGACACCTTGCTGCTTGCAATTGCAATAACTCTCTCACACCACTGACTATGTGCGAAGGTACACACAGGAACGGGCGAGCGAGCACACACGAAAACTTGTTCAGGACTTTGAGATGCCCCGTTTCAGGTATTTCTGCCTTAATGGGTAAGATGGCTAATGAAAAAGACCCTGACATGCACACATGAAGAGTGCCCAGACTGAGGGTACTTTAGCAGTGATTACAACTGATCCCTGCTGATTGGAATCACACTTAACATATCTGAGGGGGGTTTTATGCCCTGACAAAGTACATTGGTAAGTACCTGTTGCATGATTGGAGCAGCGCAAACGTCAGCGCCCACATTGACCCAACAGGAGACAATCATAACAGAGGATGTTGATGATGTAGCTAATAGCATAAGGCTCAACAATGATCACTGATGGCTCTCACACTGTAAACAACGTTTTAACTCTGTAGAAAGCGTCTCATCACCCCAGCAGGTTGTGAGCTGCACTACAACAACACATTTATGCAAAACATGCTCACTTTATCTGACTGATGGATTTCTAAGAATCTTCTCTGCACCCAATACTCTTGGGTGTTTTTGATACCGAAATTTCAATGAACTAATTTGTAATTCAGAAAGCCTAAATCGCACTAATCTGTGTCTAACGTGCATCGTATAAATTGTTGTTGCAAATTGCTGTTTCTCCACTACTGCAAAAAAAAAAAAAAAAAATCCAAACTTTTAACAGGTTTTATGAAATTGCCTCAGGAGCAAAAAACTCCCAAGGCAATTGAACACATCTGCTAATCATAGTTAAACGGGGTTTCTGCACGCCTCACCATTAATTAGAAAAGGTATGTCACTTACTTTGAAAAAGGGTTGTGATCAGCGACGGTGAGCTAAAAAAAGAGGACCTGTTTGCGAGCTACAACAGTTTCTAGCTATGCATCTGCTATAATCGGAACGTGTATGACTGAAAATCCTGAAAGATCTCCATTTAGCTTTGAGGTAAAGCAGTCATTTCATAGCAATTACTTCTTTTGTGCATTTTCCTTTTCCTTTTTTCTTTTTTCTTTTTTCTTTTGACTTTGACAAAATTGCCGCCATTTTTGCATGATGAATAGGCCTCGCAGGGTTACAGCACAACTGCAGGTGCAAAGTGAGCACTTCAGTAGAGAGCAAGAACTGAGCTTTGTTTACTTTGCGGCGGAGAAGCTCCATTTGGTTGTTGAGCCGTTCACCAGTGGAAGGACGAGCCTTCGTGGAAGTAGCGAGCGCGTCTGCTGTTACTACCTGAAATTATACCAGCGTTCTTCCTGTTTTTTTTTTTACAATGCGCTTGTTCTGCCTCAGCGTACAAGCTCCATTTAGAGACTGGCATGATAGTGTTGTTAGCTACAAGTGAGATATCTGACACTTTATGGCAACATGACATCTTACATATAACTGTTGTAACAGATAGAAACAAAGGCATCTTTCTTGTACAACAATGTGAGATGAACTGCTGAAAGATTAAACAACTTTACACCAGGAAATAAATAAGACGTTTGAAAACGGGAAGGAAGAAATACATCATACAACTGATTAATACCCAACTTCAATTGGAATAAGTTAATGTTCTGCATTTGGTTAATGATTAGCTCCTGTAACATAGGAGTATCTGTCAGATTGTCATGAATAATGCAGACGACTCATTATCCAAAGCATTTTTGTGGAACCGAATCCTCTGGGACCTTGTGGAGTGTCTGGCTGATGCACTTTCCCAAAGTGTTTATGCAGACATTGATGTAGTCAGTCAGTCATGATCGACATGTTGATGCGGGAGGTGGTGAGATGCACCGTAGCTGTGGCGTTTGAAAGCGTGCACCCCCGTTTCACTTGTGCCCATCGGCTGAGTGACAGAACCAAATGAAATTCTAGTTGAAAAAATGTGAGCGTCCTGATGTCGTCACCCGACGTCACATCGTTCAGGCTTCTTTAATCAGCCTTTTAAATCGTCTTGTTTTAGAATTACACACTCATTATGTTAAGATTTTTTTTTTCCATTATCAAATGAGTGGCCATTACAACATTTCATCAAAATCACACACACACACACGCACACACACACACACTCTCTCTCTCTCTCACACACACACACAAAAAGATATATTTTCCACTTTCCTGATGTTGTATCTAGCCATAGTTCAGTTCACTTTAACTGCAAAAGGCACTTAGATGGAACTTTCCGCACACATGTTTGTGGTGCTAAAAGCACTGAAAGATTACCTTGGGTTGGTCTCGTGACAGATCCACAGACCTTGCTTGGAGGTTTCGATGAGAACTATTTTATACTGGAATTGTTTTCGCTTCTTTTGTTTGTGAGTGTTTTATAAAAGAGGGTAAAGGGGTGGCCCGCCTGATCTCCTCCGGCAAAATCATTCCAGGGTGACGGGGCCCTGAGGATGGCCCGGAGGTAGAGAGAGGCCGCCCGGTAAACGGTTCGATCCCCGGCGCCGGCAGCCATCAGCTCAGTCCGGCTATGAGCTGACGACCGGTATCACATCTATCGGTGCTCACCTAAGTGCCCTAGAGCAAGGCTGAACCCCTGTGCTCTGACCTCCCTGATGAAAGACACAGGAGGGCCAAATAATATACATAAGTGTAACTAGGAGAGATATGAAGGACACACTGAAATTGCCTTGTGTAAATTGAGGGGGAGTGTTGCCTCAGATAAGCAGAGTGAAGGCCAGCCCTGACCACAGGTAATCATGTTTTTTTCTGGGTACGCTTTCATTTCCTGAAAGAAAATGAATTATGTTTTCGGATACAATATTTAAAATGCAGCAACATTTGCGGCGTCCGTCCAGATTGGCTTAACCGGTGCATGCACATTTCAGTGCCGTGCTGCACGGGGGTGAGTGTGCAGAGCTGATTTGAGGGTAAGACCTATGTGAAATAGAACGTGCCACCCTTATTTCTCTCCCACTACATACTGTATGTTCTCGATATTATCCTTTTGATACACAGTATTAACCTGCTTGACTTAAAGGTTACCAAAAACCACTTGTTCAACCATTTACCTATAAAAAAATGATTAAAATGCTGCTGTAATTTAGAGCACAAGCGATTCTAAAGCCATCACCCTATATCTAAAAGATTTGGTCCCTTTATTCCCATTATATGTAGACCCAAATGACTTTACCTGTTTGGTCTGTGACATTTAGATTCAAGAGTCTTTATTGTCATTGCGCATGTCAATGAAATTTTCATTGCAACCCCCATTTAAAGCCATGCACTGTCCATACTGCACCAGAAGCCATACTGAAATACAGGAAACATAAATGGGATAAAAAGGGTCATAAAAATAAAAGCAGAGCCTCTGCTTTTGCAGTGTTCAGCAGTTTGTTTGTTTTTTTTATTATTATTTTTATTGCTTGTATGAAAGAGATTATTTACTAATTGAGACATTCAGTACATTCTGCACACACCACATTTATACTCACTCCCTATCCATTAATCAGTTTATCTGTCTGATTGTCCGCATTTCTTTGGGAGGTAAATGCGAGGCCGTAAAGCCCACCGCCGACACACAAGTGCACTCATGTCTGTGAATTCGCCTGCAGTAGACGCTTGCCTTGGCAGTACCTTTTGTTCAAAGTAAACATTCACCCACTTTATGAGATTTTCATTTCAGCGGCAGGACTCTGTACAGAATGCAAAGCATGAAATATGTTTTGCTGTGTTCAGTGTTTGGTCTGCTTAACTGATCGATAACTGCATCAGTGTTGGAATTCAGGCCGAGCCTTTTCTAGGAGCCATTGTATATGCTGCACCTCCAAGCCATTATTATAATGCCCGATTTAAGCACTCCTTGCATTTTTACTATAAAAAAAGCGACTCTTTTCCTGCTCACAGCTGTAGAGTGGAGAGCTTTGTTATCTGTTTAGTCCCAAACATTTATTTTGTCAAATTGTCCTTTTCCCAGAATCAGTTCTCTGACTCACTGCCCCACTTGCAATGATTGAAATTTAATCTTTCCTAATATTAGTCTTGGTTTTCTGCTGCTTGTTGTTGAAGTCAATGTATCAACAAACACCTCACGAATATCACAATATACATTAATTCAGGCGGTCGGAACTGCGCTTGAAAACTAGCAATTCTGTCAATAAGGAGCTGTTAACCCTGAGTAACAGCTGGCGCGCTGGTGATTAATGACCTCACTCACCGAGATCAAGTGAACCATCACAATGTGCCGTTGCCAGTAATCCAATGCAACTGCAAGAACTTGACACCCGGAAAAAATTAAGCGCATAAATCCCCCTCCCATTACTCCAAATCTCCATCGGAATGTTTTACAACTCCACACTCAAACCAAAAGAATTGATGTATCAATCTTTATTTTATCACTTAGCTTTACCTGCTCTTCTCGCCCGCTAGATTTTTCCTCTGTGATTACAGCAAGCTTAAAGAAAATGCACTCTATTCAATGACAAAAGTGCTTGATGAGAGTCAGCATATTTGTGGGAAGCTGGAACAAGAGCATTAATCAAGTGCTGGGGCAGACCAATAACGGGCTCTGTAATCATGCTGGAGCAGCGCTCTAACTTTGGGCTGCGCCGCCTGGTCATTCATCATCTGGGAAAGCAAGAGGCAGAGAGGGAGATTAATAACAAGTACATTAGTCAGTGTTTAGATGCAACCAACGTGCTTCTGGGTCAAGCAACAGAGTCACAGTGCCAAAAGAGATGATCTTGATTAGCTAATGATTTTGAAAAAGAAAAAAAACACTCTCACACCATTGTTGATTTTGGTAACAAATAATTCCTGATCTCCAACAGAGTAAAATGTGTTTAAATGTCTTTGTAGAGTGATGCATGGGATGCTTTACTCTTCTGTACACCTGCATGAATCAGTTTTCAGGCTCCTGTTCATTAAAGGGTGAGAGAGAAACGTTGCTGCAAACTTTCCGCGCTCTGTGTCTTGATATGTTGTGCAACATTTGAGAAACAAACTTACCAGCGGCCTTACTGAGAGTGTTCTTCGGCATTTGTTTTCCCAATTTCCCCCCTTCCGGACTGTCTTGCAACAGGCGTCTTGGAATTGATTGTTTTTTTCATGTTCGACTCGCTATTCCCTCTATCCAGAAAGAGAGCCGGTTAGCATGCACCTCACAGCTGAGGCAACCCATTATTTTTGTCTGCCTCACCTTCCCCACCCTCTGTTTTCCTCTGAATTAAGGAGTCATTTGTCAATGCTTTGAGTGCCTGCCAGAAAGAACTGATGCACAGAATGCCATGTGTTGCCTGTCTAATTCAGAAAAATTGAGTTGCCGAATAAAGAGTAGAAGAATAAGACATGGGAGACCGAGAGAATGGGAGAGACAGCGAGTGAACTTTTTTAGATTTTTGTACAGCACAAGAACAGCGCAATCTTCCTTTGTGGCAGTGCTGAGCAAGGGTGCGACCCGGAGGCAGTGACTGAACAATAGCGAGGAGGTTTTAAGATCGCCATGAGTCTCAGTTGCAACCTGATCCACTTTGTGTAAGAAGATCGCCATAGTGAAGGTCATCCCAAACCAACAAGTGCTGGAGAAGAGTGAATAAAGCCCTTCAACAGCAGGCCCACACTGACTTTTCCAGCACCCCTAACCAGAAGTCCCAGATAATGAAGCAAACATCATGCAAATTTAAGCGCTGTCTTGTTACTTGAGGCACATAAACCCATAGCTATACTTTCCCAGCACTGCTTTTAAATCGCAGAATGTGTAGTCAGGCTAAAAGTACCATCACTTTGACCCCAGCAATCTACTTATTAGTACATATTGTGTTATGTATGCTACACATTTAGAATTTAATAATACACATAAGTATACGGTAATCTAAAGCATGCTGACGCTTCCTGCACATGGTGGATTGTAGAGAGTGCACCCCAGCTGTTTATTAATACCCTAGCCGCCCCCTTAATTCAGAGTGCTCTCCGGCAGGGGGTATTTGATCTAGCAAAAGGGGATCAGTTTGAAAAAGGGCAAGTCTTCACAGAGTCGTGTTAAAAGCAGATGCCGTGGAGATTATCCTCAGGAATACTCTCAGTTTTTGCTCCAAGATTAAGCACGGTATACTGACAAATCAATCCAAGTAGATAATGAGGCCAGTCAGCAAGAGTGTCCTGATTATCTGTGACTCATCGCTTCACAACACTCTAGATCCTTATTAGCTGTTCAAACTAGGTGTCCCTAAAGTCAGGCGCAATTCAGAAATTGCAGGCATGGATTCGGTGCCCCAAACATAAAGCTTTCTAAGATATTTTTATCCCTCATCAACATTCAACATAAATCCGCACACTTTGTTAATAAAACAACGATTCAGCTTCTGTTGTGTTCAGCTCCCGTGTGTCAAATTCAGGCGTGTAGTTTATGTAGCTATGGGATTTCCGTGTGACTTGGGCCGCTGTGCGTGACGCCTTACCAGCCATTGTTGCCTCGCAACATGACATAAGCGTACATGCGCAAACAACAGTAATAGTTTTTCTCTCTGCATTACCCAGCCACATGATGGTGACCCTCTCATCCACCGGGAGAAAATCCAACTGTGCAGCGGCCAGCCACTGATTTGTCAGTAGTCCCACAGCTGCCTGGCAGGTCTCGCCATGGACAATGCCTGAGTAGGAGAGAGTCTCCCGTCTATCAAGGAGTTTGGTCCCAGAGCCAAAGCTGTGCATAGAGGTGAGCCCAACTGCATTTTGTTGGTACCTCTCAACTCCACGCACCAAATCAGGCACCGTCCCCAAAGACTGATTGAGTTCCATGTTCTAGGGGCAGGGTTTCATTGCTGAGGTCCTTGGCTCTGGAACTGTTTACGAGCTTGTTTGTCCCAAGCAGATAATGAAGTGGTCACTGCTTGTCTTGGGTCCTTGAGTTTTTTGGTTCGGACAAAGGCGGTGCTCCTTTCAGTATCCTGTGGGATGTGCTTTGGCAGCGTCAGGTGCCAGAGTCCTTGTTGTGGCCCATTGAGTTACGACACACCGAGGAGACGTGTTTCCCTTTTTGTCATTAAGTCAAGCACAGTGAATGTGGGCATCAGAGTCTGACGGGCGGGCGGCAGCTGTGTGATTTTCGTCAAGGCACAGCTGAGGTTTTGACACTGTACAGTTCGTTCATGAAGAATTTCCACTGTGTTCGGATGATCTTTGCCCTTTGGCTTCATTGGTCTGTGATCTCTGATGTACATCAGAGAGTTTGCAGCTGAGTGTGACAATGTGACACATCAACATCTTCAAGTCTCAGGCCAATTGGTCGTACACCTGAGTATTAGTTCTAACCACAAGAATTAGACTGAGAATATAAACAGCTGGGTTCTCCACAAGGTGGCTGGCCTCACTCTGCATGGTAGGGTCAATCAAAGAAGACCCAGGTTTTAGGCGCCTACTCCTCCACACTAACAGTTGAGGTGGTTCAGGAATAGAATATATTAAGATTGAGGTCGTCTAAACAAACAAAAGCTGGATCTTTAAACTTCACTTCACTTCTTCGTCAGCTTTCCTGGGAAAACTTTTTGATTCTCGAAGTGGAGGTGGACAACGTTCCTACAGAAAAGGATCTAGACAGTAATCTAGACCGTACTGGACTTCTCTCACACCAACTGCCCAGGAGACTTTGGGCTAATCCATTTTGTTTCTGTTAACTGAATAAAGGCATGTGTAATTATTGTAGCTGAACGACTTAATTCTGACCTATGCCTCATGAGAAGATCTTACTAAAAAAAAATGATCGATTTCATGCATGTCCTAGTGGTGATTCTACAATTTAATTCTACAAACTATCAAAGTAAATATGGAACACCACACGACGAGTGTGAACTTTGTTGCACTTTTGGGGCACTCTCATTTAATGTATTTGGAGAGTTCAGTTCACATATCCTGTGGCTATCCTTGAAATGCTAACCCAAACAAAGCTGAATAAATACAATTAAATACAGGAATCTGAGATATTCTCCAGTGACTGTGGCTGGTTGACCGAAAGGTTAATTTCACACCCTGTGTACAAATACTGTTTATTTGGCCTTAAGAAAGACATGCTTCTTCCAAAATGCTTGACTGCGGCAGAGCTGCTGATGTGGCCGGCAAAACATTAAACTGTAATATACTGCCAGAAAAAAAAAGTTTGTTTGGAGGGTTGCATTAGTGCATTGATCTGGAGTACTGGGAATTACTGGGTGACATCAATACTACTAATGCATAATGGGTCTGCCATAACCACATCAACAGCTTCTATTAGAGGCCATAAAACATTTCTTAATTCAATGCAAACAAAAGGTGACATTTTAATTATCTTAAAATGTTTTAGTCTGATCGTGTTGTTTAAACAAAGGGTCTGGTATCTAAAATGATTAAAATAATGTAATTGTAACTGCTGTTGTCATGTCATGCTCTGTCTTGGTGGTGAACAGACTAAAACTATTCTGAAATACAGTTTTTCCTGTTGAGTTGATGTCATTCATATCTAGATTTGCATGAATTCCCAAAACAGATGGACCGTAGGAATAGCTAAATAGATCGCCAATAATAGCACAAAGCGCATTAGGGCTACCATATACATAGATCACAACAAACAAACTAAACAGACTGACTCCATTAATCAAATAGAAGAAAATCCACCATTTGGACTGTGTGACTTTCTGGGCTCTTTTGCTTGATATCGGGGGGGTTTGATAATCAGAGTGTCTGACAGTGACTGATTTGCCGTTAGCACAGCAATGTGTCAGGAAAAGTTTGATTCTGCAAAGGGGACAGTTCCAGTGTGCTGTCAGCGTGGTAATACTTCACTGCTCGCACAGGCAAGACGTGCCAATTATGGGCCGGTGTGCCATAAATCTAACATGAAAACCAAATATTTAAAATGAAGAATCCTTCGCTCAAAACAACGTGAGGTGCCGCAGCGCATTCCGAATGCTGATCACACATGGTCAGACACTATGAAAATGAAAAGGATACTGTTTTGTAATTGAAAAGGTTGGTAGTCGGTGTTTGCCCACATCTTCCTGCAATACATCCCTGCTTGTATTAATAAGATATGAATTTTGAAGGTATTTTTTTGTCAATGCTGTGCACAGAGCATTCCTGCCTTTTTGATGAATTTTAATGTTTTGCCTTTCATCTTTGCCTGAAGCCAATGACAAGGTCACAATGTACAATTCTTTTCACAATTCTTTTAACAGTGAATACTGAGTCAATAAGAGTTCCCTTTGCTGTCTGTGCTCGCTGAGGAAACTTTGCAGGATAAATAACTTTGTGATGGTTTATATCCGGTTTGACAAGAGGTTACTTGGGGACGTTTTTAATCAAATTAACTGCAACATCAATATGTATATTGTTGGTTCAGTGGCCCTATTTTCAGCTTCTTCTTTGAAATGACATTGTCACGTAAGCACCCCGAGTACACAAAGACAAAGACGCACGCAAACAGCGACAGTGACGGTACTCCAGAACCCTCCTTGCTCAGCAGGGCATCTGTCTTCCCATCATTCGAGATCTTGTTGCTGTTTGTAGAGTCGAGTCGCCCTCGCAGCACAGTGTGCTCCCTGTGGCCCAGACAGTGCTTTTGTTTCTTTGCAAAGAGAAACACTGGGGTTGCTTACCCCTTCGTTCAGTCTGACAGTGGGCACGCAGAGCTCAGTGTACGGGTATGGCTGAGCATGCTGAAGTGAACGCAGCGGCTGAGGTACACAGCATTGGTCAAGATGACATTTCTCAGGAGAAAGCACCAAAATCCAGCATTGAGAAATTATGGAGTCCTCCTTTGTTTATAATGATTGAGGATGATGATGAGACACACACACACACACACACACTTGTGCTTCTGTCCTTATGAGGACGCTCATTGACATGATGTATTCCCATGCACCTAACCCTAACCACAACCATCACGATGAAATGCCTAACCCTAACCTTGACCTAAACCTAATTCTAACCTGACCCTTAGAATCAAGTCTAAATCCTGAAACAGCCCTATGATGTACGTACACACACACACACACACATAAACACACACATATACACACATGCTAACTCCATGCCTATCAGACTCAGTTGTTTGTGTTTAATGCTGATTAGCAAATGTTTCACTCAAATCTAAGAGGATGAACATGATAACATTACCTGCCACATGTTGTCATCGTCATTGTGAGCAACTTAGCACGCTGATTTTAGCGTTTACCTGAAAGTGGCGCTGTGCCGAAGCACAGCCTCACAGAGCTGCTAGCAAGCCTGTGGTCTTTTAATGAATCCAGTTCTAACTTCTGTATAAACGAACAATACATTTGATTTGAATAAAGTTTCATCATTATGCAGATCTAATACAATACTGAGTTCCACTCTGTCCAAAACAAAAATTAAACGCATTAATTTAATACAGTTAAATTAATTAGAAATAAAGAAATGAGGAATGCATTAATTTTGCTATCTACCTTTCATTGCCTCTGTTTCTCTTTGAGTGTTGGTGCAGGCGTTTGTCTGTGCTTTTCCTTTGTTGTTCTTCTGCCAGCTAGGGCGGGCCTGGATGCCTCGGCCTTGGATTAGTCATGAGAGTTTATGGATGGAGATTACTGATTTTCTAGCCTCTCCACCAACACACTGTGACAAACATGTCCAATTAATGCCAATGAGCTGATTAGTCCCAGACGTGACCCACTGTGGACCTACATGAACCCCTGCATACGTCATTCCCCTGAAACCTTTGAAACAGTCGTTTTAAAGAGCGCCTTTTCCTGCTACAGCGCAACATAAGCCCTAGGGTACATCCAGTCTAAACTGCTTTTGGATTGGGTTTATTAACGTTTGCCTTTGCACTATCAGTCACAAAATAAAGCTCACAGAGGAAACCTGTCATATCAAGAAACAAAAACCTTTCTGTATCCAATAACAGGTCTGCTATTGTTAGTGCTCATTTTCGAAATTTGCATTTCATTAATATTCTAGGCATTAAAGTGCCTTTCATACCCTTTTATAAAAAAAAAAAAACAAGTTGCAAATATTAGAAGTAGTCATTAATTGCAGGTGGAAGGGTAAAAGCCACCAAACCACTGCAATTTTGTCACATTATGTACAAGCATGAATAGCATGTTAATTGCACTAGAAACAGTAAGGTTATGAGAGGCTGCTTTCCAGGTGGTGAGGGATAATGTTCAGCTGCTCAAGCGTTCTTTTTCACGAGTCATTACTTGTACTGTCATGTCCTTATTTACACTGAGGAAACATATGCAAAGGCATGTGTGTTTTTCTTCATTTTAACATTGTTTTCCTCCACACCAGGGAAGAGGCCATGATGTCCACTTATTTTGAGACAGTGGAGGACCTGCTGGCATCGTTTGGGCCCGTCCGTGACTGCTCCAAGGACAATGGCGGCTGCAAGAAGAACTTCAAGTGTGTGTCTGACAGACAGTTGGACTCATCTGGCTGCATGGTAAGTGTGTTGAATCCACCTGTGATAATAAAGGGCAGTGCTTTATTCAAATGTTTAATGTTTACCATTTAATGATTGATTGGTTCAGAGGTATAATATCTATAATGAAGTTGGATTCATTGCCATTGGCAGTAAGGGTGTGTGTGTGTGTGTGTGTGTGTGTGTGTGTGTGTGTGTGTGTGTGTGTGTGTGTGTGTGTGTCTGTGAGACAGATGTGCTTGCCAGTGATAGACCTTCTGATGAAAGGCCTAGTGGTTACACTTATCATCCACCCTGTCAGCTGAATTGACGCTGAGCTGTAGCTAACTAGCTAATCAGAGCGCAGAGAGTGCTGACTAGAGCCCAGTAGCAACGCTGCATTCGAACCTTGAGTCTTGCTAAACACACAGGAGCTGCAGATGCATGCTGTCTGGGCACGCTAGCATTCACGCCTGTCGCACAAGTGTGCGCCTTAAATTCCCCATAGGTTTCAGGCACTATGGGAGACTCTTGGGAGTGGCAATGGGACTATAAGTCGGTCAAAAAGCAACACATAAATCGCGACATAACTGTGCTGCTCAGTAGCTCTTGCAGGACTTTGCAGCTGAAAGACTGAGCGTTGAAGTGATACGAGATATATATATTTTAAAGTCTGCATAATAATCCCTTTTCACTTCTTTCCCAGGATAATACAGCTCATTAAAGTTGTATGCCATCTGCTATATAGCACTGTGTTTGAGAAATTTCCAAGCAATCTATAATATTTTATGTGCAGTTTACAGCCATAATTAGTGCGCTTTGGTGTTACTGCATGCTCTTTAGTGCATATGTGGATACTGTGGAGCCCATGGTTTGAAGCAGTAATGACTCACACTGTTGTAGTGCGTGCCCCTTTATTCACCATACAAAGACTTAACCTGTGCTTTCGTGTGGTTAAAGTACATGTGAGTATACTGTAAGTACTTTGCCAACTTACATTTAGGGAATACACAGAAATTGCCTTTTGAAAAAGATAAAAATATGAGGTGTTTGAATTCGATGGCTATGACAGGGATGTTTTTAACTATATAACATGGATCAATAGGATCTGGTAAAGTGACAACAACAGCAAAGTAGCAGTAGTGCCACTAAAATACTTTGTAATATGCTTCTTTGCCCATTTGAATACTCCTATTATGTGTGGAAAACGTAGATATGTAGAAAATGAAAAGGTATTATTATATATGAAGATTTATTTACGTCCTTTTGTCATTCATAAACCCGTGCTTGATTTTAGATGCAACGTTGTAAACTGCAGTGCAGAAGAGATTTTCTCCTGGCATATTTACAAGTACAGGGTGACTGGAAACTTCCAGTGCCAGGCTTTTGACAGCACGGGGCGGGCCTGGGTTGTAAAGTAATTAAATTGATGAGCCATCTCAATTGCTGGAGGATGGTTTGGCGAGTCATTAAGAGCTTGGACGGGGCTATAAATCGACCGGTCCTTTCGTTGTTTGTGTCGACCAAAGACAAACACTGATACAGCAATTTTCTTGTTTTTCTTTCTTTGTCCTTATCTTACTGGAAGTGGAGAAAGGATTTCCTCCGTTCTAACAGAAATCCGTGTTTACTGTTGTCGAGAAAACCCACTCAGCAAATCTGGTCGTAGCTTTTGGTACGTGCTCATCACACAACTGGCAGACATTGATCACAAATAAGGAATACTATACCTGACTCAGTGATGATATTTACTCTGAATGATAGACTCAACAGAATAAACTAAATATTTTAGCAGTGCTTGCAACATCTTCAGCAAGACCCTTTTTAATCTTTTTTATATATAGATGAAGTAAGTCTGCGCCCTGCCACTCATCCCCCATGATTTACCTCCTGCTGCGTTACCATGACGACTACTCCATATTAATAAACCTGAGTCATATTCCCCATCATTCATCAGAACCAAGACAATTTCCACCCATGAGATGTTTAGTATCCTGTGGCTGTTTGTTTATGTCTAAGATACATTTTTCGTGAACATATATATTTTTAACTTTCTTTTGTGCCAAACGTGTTGACAGCATTATGTTTGTCATTAGGTTGCTGATGATGTAATAATATGTTGTGATAACCCCAGGTCTCTTCAGCTGTGCCACCCGAGCACCTGCATTATGGATAATTTCTAAAAAAATATGCACGGACGGCGATGGTGCACTGTGTCGCTCGTTCCTGCGCAGCAAGAGTAAATGTGGCCTCCAGTGGATGCAAGTGCTTCACGCATCTCAGACCTCTTTTATGTTTGTTTTGTGACATTTTAAAGGCTTAAGTTTATCTCCTGCAAGAATTGTTTACAGAAGTGGCATTATTTAATTATCTCTACATGCAACATTGAAATGTGTAAAGGCGTTTATGATATTCACAGTTTTCACATTGGCTTTTTGTGCCAACATCTAAAATGCGTGTTGTGCTTAATTTAACCAATTTTATAGTGTGTTTGCATTTATTAAACTAAAATCTTTCACATGGGGGCTTTGCTATATTACCATACATACAGATACAGTCATTTCTTATGCACATACGTTAATGTGTAAAATAACTGATATCTGTAAAATAATTTACAGTGGTGTCTGTAGCAGTGGTTCTAACCATGTTTTATGTATTTTCTAGCTGGTAGGCGCTTTTTGCATCCTATACAGTGCTGGAGAAAATTGAACAGGCAGTTCCCTATACTGAGATGAATCCCTATTAGACCCAGAGGTGGAAGGTAGTAGACAGTGGAGAGAGTGTGTCTAAAATATGAATGAGTAAGTGCTAATAAGCCTTTGGATTGTTTGTCAAACTCTATCCCACATCAAGCCCCTGGACATACCGTGGCATATTTTATTAACAGGTTTTCACACACATGCATAAGCAAATACACGACCACAATATGTTTTCTATCTCCCACAGCTGACCATCAGCGGAAGCAGAACCATATTAAAGACCTGACGGGATTCAGCACCTTAAAAGAAAGAAAAGAAAGGACAGGGAAATAAAGAGGACGCATACGCGCTCGTGTCCTATTCAAGCCTCTTCTCCCTTTGGACCTCACCTACGTGCGTAGTCGGCTCGGAAGGATTTAGCTTCGACTCACATTTTCAGAAAGCATAAGCGCTGTGTGAAATATTTCTGCAAATGATTCCGAACAGTCTCACGCCTCCGTGTGCAGCTGATTAATAACACAGACAAAGCCTTCTAGTCCTCAGATTAACTCGGAGGATCACAGACACAGTGGCATTTTTCTTTCCCGGCTCTTCTGGGTTGGTGTTATTTTAACCACCCTTGTCAGAGTGGGTGCTAACACAGAGCGGCGACATGCCACACAGGGGGGCTTAAAATCCATTATCAGAGTCAGTCCCTCAAGGCTGTCTGCTGCTCTTAAGACAGTTGAAATGCATTTGCAAAGAATTAAATTAGTCAGAGCCGGTGCTGAAGTTTTCAAGGCATTGCTCGTTCCATTTTTTCGCCCGCGTTCCCTCTCTGCTGCTGCTCAGCCGGAGAGGATGACAGGTGGTTTATTCTCGTGCTCGCTAACCTCAGCTTATAACAACAGCTGCTCTAAGTGCAGGTTAGTGATTTTAGACAGGTAATGTTTCCTTCCTTTCCTTCCTTCCTTTTTCATCACTTGCCTCATCAAACACCGGCCGTGTTATACGTTACAGTGTACAATGCGCTGGGTAAAGCTGTATATCGCTCTGCTGTTCACATAACAGCCTGCACTGCTGCTTCTGTGATCATACCTGCCTTTTTTTTGCACTGTGGCAAATGGACAGCGGTGATGGAAATGTTTCAGAGCTAATGGTCGCTTAAAGAAGGACGAGCAAAGCAGCAAATACAAGTTGCACTAGTAGACTCAAATCTCATATTCAGATGGTATTAAAAGCAAAAGTTATACAGTCTGACGTAATAACTATGTGCTGTGACATGATGAAAGGTAATGAGGCGTAGAGCAGAGCATTACTGTAGGCTAGATCCTTGTAGATCATGCACAATAAAGTATATATTTACATATATATACGACTTAAATGCTAGACATTATAGGAACATGATGTGTATCTCAACTAACCCAGCAGGAAGTTCAACTTGCCAGTGACTATAGTTACTACTCCACAGTAAATCTTTCTGCTGCAAATCTTTCTTCATAAAAAAGATGCCTGAAACTGGAGTTTAAGATGTACCGACTCTTCGTGCACTGGAAGAGGACGAGAAACTCTATGAAGCCGCAGCAGGTCGTCTGCGCTGTCTGCCATGTTGAATGCGAAAACTGGAAAAACAGAAATTCAAAGGCCCCTTTTAATTAGGTTTCAGCACAATGGCAGAGAAGTGAAGGGAACTTCGCTGAGCAGGTGTGGGCCGTGCAAACAGCAACAATCTAGCATTTACCCGCTGGTGCGGAATGAATGGTCAAATTCTCGTTGAACCTGTGGTCAATGTGCCGTGTCATCCACTGTGTTTGTGTGAGAAGGGGGTAATACTGATGCACTCGGTGAACTCTCCTGAGGCTGCTTGGTGAAGTTCAAAACTCTGTAAACATGGATTTTCCTGGTAGCTTGCCATTTTTAAGTTTAAGCTTGACAACTGCAGCACACTGTGGTTTCTGTGCTTTTAGGAAACGGTGTAATGTTTTTCTTTATGGCACGTTGTTGTGTCCTGCTATAGTATCTGTCTTCCTAATGGAAGTACTCAGAGGCTGAGCAGATGGTAGGATATTAGTGGCATATCTTTCATCAGTTGATGTCCCTTTTGGGACATCTCTGGTAAAGTTGTTTGTATGCAGCGTTGGCAAAGATGTATTCTTTAACTTCAACTACCATCCCAAGGTTTAATTTTGGCCCGTCATACTCCTGTAGTTTATAACAGTTGAGAGGAGACAGATACTGTTGTCTCCAATCCCATTTTAAGGCGCTTGTATACTCTCCCAGTATGCAAGAGTTTATTAAAATGTGTGGCACACTCCAAAAGTCAGGAATTAAATGATGAGTTGTCAGTGTGGAGCCAGATTTCCGCTTGGTTGCCTCTGGTTTGCATAAAGAGTCAGCAGGGAGGAAAAAATGGCAACTCCACTCGAACAAAAGTTTTGTGCAAACCCTCGTCCCCCTAATCGCTCTGCCCACCATCCACTGTATGTCCCCGCAGTCCCGTGTTCCTGACAACTGAGCATCATGACTCCCACTGCTCCGCTGCACAGCACAGCTCAGTTTACCTCATTACCATTGGATTTCAGTGCTTTATGATTTAAAGCAAATTGCAATAATTCTTTCATCCTTACAGTCTGGCACTGTTGGTTAAATGCCGGATCAAGTGTGTCATTTAGTGCACCGCAGAGATCCAAATAACGCAGCTGCAGCGGAGGACTGGAGCTCAGATCTGTGTACAATGAAGTACAGTTCAGCAAGACCTCAAAGGGGAAATATAAGCAAGTATTTGCATCACAGTGAAATTAAAACATTGTCTAAACTAAGTCACTGACTACCCAACAGCTGCAGCATGCATGCATCAGAATCTGCTCATTTAAGGGAGCACATGCAGTTTTTCACATAAGTTTTGAGTTGGAATTCAGTCAATTCAACCTGGCTTTGTTCCAAACCCGAGTAAACAACGAATGTGTTAAGAAAGAGTATTAAATCATCCCCAACTTTCAGGTTAGATACCCAACAAAATTTCCTCTGCCTTCTAGTAATTTAATAAACATAGGTGAACTGGGTTTTGACAGGAACTACAGATGATATCTGTTTTTCTTTGTGGCAAGATTGAGTGATGAAGGGGAGCAAAAAATGTTTATTGCTCACATGTAACAGTAAAGTGTATTACTCCTGGTTTTGTATTGGAATCTGAAAGACGGTGCATATATCTCTCTGTATATGTCTCTGCCTGAGAGGCTCATTTCAGAAATCCTTGGACTCTCTCTCTCTCTCTCTCTGAATGAATGGAAACGATCCAATCAAAACAAACTGCTTTTACTCAATATCCCTTATTTTCCTTCCTGACATGAAGAGATATAACTAATCATTAACAGATAGGGTCTCCATGGTCTTCATTATGTGCTCAGCAAAGAACTGCAGCTCCTAAATGCCTTCGGCCGTCAAGCTGGGCTCATAGCTGCGTACTCTGGTGGAGTAGCAGGACAAAGCCATCCTTCACCTTCATCTGCTGAATTGAAAGCTAAACAAAGGTGATGGAGCAGTAGAGACAATGTGGCCTTAAATGCATCCTGTCTCCATAGAGTAGGATGGACTTGAGTGGATTTGCTGAACGCGTAAATGCAGATTTGATTCTCCAGGTGCAGTGATGTAAAGCTCAAGACTGAATTCATCCTGCTGGAGAGCGAAGCCCATGTGACATAGATGAAGGACATCTGTTTTTATCCATCCATGCATATAGACTGTATTTGTACGTTGCAAACCATTAGCATGCAAAAGAAAAGAGGATCAAAATAAAGAATCCGGAGCTAAATCTTTTAAATAGCAACGTCTATTTTCTGCCTTTGGGCAACACCATTCCCCATCGCTAAAGAGATAACTGTGAAGATGAAGTATGAATTCACAGGAATATGAGGAACAAACAGCTGGGTGGAGATTTCTCATTTCTCATCTGGGACTGTATCGCACCCTCGCAAGTTTTCTGTTTTCCCTTTTTTTTTTTTTTTTTTTTTTTCTCTTGGAGCGATGAAACTGTTGTGCCTAATTTAACCCATTTAAGCAGCAGTGGAGCTGCAGCGCATCCATCCCTGCCACCTCTAAACCAGATTAGGTTGTCAAATATGCTTGTAGAGTGTTTGGGTCCCCCCCCCATTACCTGTCAGTGTTGTTTAGAGCTGGCTGTGCCGTTTCAAAATACTGTCTTTGGCATGTGTTGTTTCGTAGAGACTCGGCACACACATTCCCTATATTGTCTCCTAATGATCCATCTTTTTACAACTGAAAAGATCCTCTCTTGCCTTTTGCTTTTTGCGGCATTTCCCCAGCCGTGCTCTGTTGTTAACTCTAAAGGTCGCAGTGGGACTGTTTATAAATCCTTGATCGCTGACTGTTCCCACTTTTCTTGCTATCTCTTCTAACTCTGAAACATGTGATGTACGAACATCTGGCATATTAATTCTGACAAGATCATTAAGAGACAGAGTTCTCAATAGATTATGCTCAGTTCCTGATTAAAGCTGAGGGCGCTAATGGCTAATTAGGAAAACGAATGGCAGCCATTCAGAATGTGGGAACTTTAATTTGTGAGGTGATCTATGTACATAATATGTAGGGAGATATGTGTGCATCCATCATACGTACTTAAGTTTTTTCATTTGTCTTTTTTCTTGCTTACCTTGTATATTTAATTCCCTCAAGCACAGTATATAGAGGAGTGAAATACCATCACTCTGGTACTTAATGGTGTCATAAAAGTCTCATTTGCAATTGCCCCCAGACAATACACACATAGTCAACCCTTGGTGTTGTACGCTGCTGTCATACAGTGTGCCCACACTCAGGGATGCAGCAGACAGACAGGTGCAAAAGAGAGAAGATGATATGTGAACATCCAGTTAATCAAATTTAATCTACTAGTTCAACCTATTAATTATATCTGATTGAACTTGTAAATTTTTAAGCACAAACGCGCATCCACGCTTGTGTGCAATGCGCCCTCTTCGCTGCTTCTTTGAAATGTTTGATACATTCGATGATAAGTAATTACTCAGCTGTCAGACTGAAATGTTTTTTCATGTATTTTCAATTAGTGATTAGCTGTCGAGCCGGCAGTTCGAGTAACAGCACAGCAGTCAGTAAAGTTCTGCGCGCCGTGAACACGTGTTGAGCTGTAGGGCTCCAGCTCTCATTGTGCCGCCGTGGCAGAGTCCCCTGACTGAAAGCATTCATCTGAAATGCAAATCCCCCCCCCCCTCCCTAGCCCTCATGTCTTTGGAGAGTTGTCCGAGCAGAAAGAGCAAGTAGCTAGCGGGCAGCGCTAATGGCTAACCTTAAGTCCTTTAATTCAACCGTGGAGTGCTGCATGACAATTCTGAATTACAGACACCTATTCCCACAGCTCTGCCTCGGCGTGATGAATGGCCCCACTCTCATTCTGCTGAGGAAGTAAGCATTACATTCATGAGATACAGTAAATGGATCTGATACCGGACAGCTTTTCCACTGAAGGCTGAACATATGGGGCTTTGTCCAGGACACACGTGTGAACAATGCGCATGGTTCATTGTACATTTATCTCTTTCAGTGTTTGGCAGAGGTTCTCCGAAGAGATCAGAAATGCTATTGCTCAATTTGTTTTGCAGGATTTGAAAATATCTACAGCCCAGAGTGAGCTGACGCAAGCATGTATCAGGATTCATTCATACCCCTTGTGTGAAACCTGCATTTATTCAATCTTATATATAGTGATCTTAACACAGTGACAGAAGCCTGCACTTATGAGACCGCTAGCGGGACTGAAATCTCATAACTAAGGCAAAAGAATACCTTGATTGCAGTTAGCTGATTCAATACTGGTGGTGGATTGTGAATCATGCTGTTGATCATCAAACTAACGACTCATGATGACATCAAGGAGCCCTGTGACATGAGTGTATTAAATAAAGAGAAAAACCTTGAGGTGAAAATTAAAGCCGGGCATGAGTGTGAGCGTCTTCAAAATGTCAGCAGGCGTCATTTGATAAGCTTAAGGTGGCGTCCTCAGCTCCTCTAGCTCTCCTCTCTCTGGTTTGTCCCTCGGCTGCGTTAAAATCTTGTGCTTAGTGATTTTCGCAAAAAGCCTTGATAACCTGAGAGAGCGGCTGCTGCTCTGAGGGCTTTAAGACTTTGGATGTTGCACATTTGCCAGTGGTGTGCATTCCAGTTTGGAGATTTTATTGCTGATGAGATGTTACCAAAGAAAAAAAAAAAAAGATACTTGGATGCATGGAGAGTGCAGACCTCTGCCAAGACCAATAGTGTTTTATGATATGCAAATGCATATGTCTGGACATGGCTGTGCCCAGCCCTACCTGAAAGCCTCATCTTCTCAGCTGTGCATTTCTTATGAACTTGACTGGAAATAATTCAGATGCTTAACATATATTTGCAAAAAGCGGAAAAAAACTCTTCGTAACAACTGCTTTCTGTATGAAGTTTGAGCAGCTACATGTGCAGGCTACCCTCCTGGTAACTTTACTGCCACGTTAACAAAAGTGAAGAATAATTTGTGTGTCCGCCCCCGTCATTCGTATCCACTCCAAGATTTAGTGGGTTCTTCCTTGGCCCATGCCCTTCCACCAAGTTTTATGAAAACTGGGCCTGGAGTTTTTCTGTATTCCTGATTACAGACAGACAAACAGTGGAACCAAATCAAAACCACGACCTTGGTGGAGGTAAAACTGGAGAAAGCATAACAAAGAATGCTCAACACAAGTTTTAAGCACCCAGCAACAGATTTTATCATTTGAGTGGCAGAACAGCTTTGTCATTACATTTTTCCCCTTAGCTGCTGTAGCTTTAAAGGTCTTGAATGAAAAGGCTTTCTGTTTTTACAACTAAAAACATTCAGGCAAGCATCCCTATTTCCTTTGTCCATGTAGTAATTTTCATGCTTTTCCAAACATCTCTCACGTCGCTGAGCTCCGTCTCAATCCTCTCGTTGGATCTCAGGTTGGCTTGGTTTATTCCTGACTTGATCCCCCCCCCCCAATTTCCCTGTCCTGCATTATACCTTTATTAAAACACACCAAATGAGGTCTTTAATTGCTTTTGTGACCCGAGCTTTATTAAAAAGGAAAATTTTAATTTGTTTACTGCTGATCTCGGGGACCTGGCAGAACAAGATGTATTGACGTTCGAGATCAGCTAGTTGGGTTTTGTGAAAGAAGGATTTTAACACCGTCCAGTGAAAACGGCGCTGACGGGCAGGAGCGCAATTTTTGACATTTTGACCTCTGGGCGCCGTCTTTGTGAAAGAGGAAAACAACATTGTCATCGAGTGGAGGTCCCACTATGAAGCCTTTATTTTGGTGATATGTGACATGTGTGATAAACCTATTAATCACTCACTGTAGTTCACAGTAAAATGCTGGGAGACATGATGAGATGGACCGCAGATATTGACAGTCTGCACATATAGAGTCAGCAGCAGGTTCAGTGTTTGCTTTGGGGGTATCTCTACCATATATACTGTATATAGTGATAAATGACTGTGGGAGATAAAAGGGAGATGCTCAATACCTCCATGTGCAGGAGGCGGAGAAGTACACCTACAGTTACTGCACATTACTGAACTGACAAGAACATACAGCACCTCCCTACCTGATGGTCTTACTCAGTCCAGTGAATAGCTGCAAATGAATGAGTCTTTGCCTATTGTATATCAGCCAGTTAATTAGCTTTTGTTCATAGCAAGACACAGCCTTCCCTATAATTGGCATACGTGAAGGTATTTGACCACTGACAGCGACCTAAAGCTATTTCTCACACAGAAAATAATGAGTGGTAACCCACTGGTTTAGCAGACTTTAAGCAATGGTGGTCTGACTTTATTTTTCTATATTACAAGTTCGCTATGCGTCATCATACCGCACACAGGCACACACAGAACATAAGGAATCGCAGATGAGTCAGAGTAGCCGTCAGTGAAAGTGGGAAACAGTGCTCCACAAACTGTGAACTAACCTCGCGAGTCTCTTCCAGTCTTCATTTTAAACCAACAGAACCGCCACAGCCGTGCTCACCAAGAGGAAATTACAGCAGCACTCGCCGCTCCGAGAAAAGCGATGTGTTGCTTGGTTGATGTCTGGGTGTGTTAATTGGTTGTTGGACTCCGGCCCCAGCAGGCGAAACCCATCAAATATTCAAAGATGAGCATTTTTCCAGAATGACAATAAACTGCTCACAGTATCAATAACTGTGGACGGTGTGCATCCATCTCTCCCCTTCATGTGAATAGTAAAAAAAAGTGCTGTTTTCTAGCATCTGTCTCACCTAGCAGGATATAATATATAACATGACAATCACAGCAAAGACACTGCACCAACCTCGAGACTCAGATGCTCCTACGAGGGGAGGAATGTGCTTCAGTAGCACAAGCTTCTACTCTTAAACATCTTCTAGGTATGATTCTTTGACACCACGGCCTCTAATTTGGTGGTGGTAAACTGGACGAGCCTTGTCAATGTCATCACTTGTGCTTTATTTAATATAGTTGATGTTATTATCATCATTGTTTATTAATTACATGTTTATTGTCTTGTTGCCAGCATCTCTAGCCCTGCAGGACACTCTTGTTCAACATAAAATCACTGTTGAATAACTACATATTTATCATTACTTGATATGATAAAATGAAGAAAAAAATAACATAAAAATGCTAAAATGATATAAGGTATGCACATAATACTAAATAAAAAATTAGAGCAATGAAATATTTGTTACATATTAATATTGAATTCTATATGTCATGATATGAACTGATGAACTAGTTGATCTTGACAGTACTTGTCAATAGTGGTTCCCATCAGCGTTCTGCCTGCCTCTAACACATTAGCTGAGCCGGCAGAAAAGTTTGTCAAGTGTAACCTCTTTGGTTTATTTGCTTAACCATCTTTTGTTTGCATCTGTAATGCATAATGCAGCCCAAATCATGAACAGTAGGCCATTAAGTGTACAAGTTATTAATGGTAAGTAAAATTATTTTTTAATGGAGCCCAGCTTTGTTATAAAATCCATCTGCCGCTGTTGCATTCGTGCTTAATTACTATTTCTTATGCTGGAGGAAATATGATTCATTAAAAGAAAAACACTTCATAAATTAAATGCTGGACTCTAAATCATCCAATCTGAAGTTATTGGACCCAGCGCTCCCCTTTAGATGTGTGTAGTCAGGTGGATGTGATTTGTTTTGCGTGGAGGGTGGCGGGGATCGCTGCAAAACTGATGATGAACCAGAACAGCGTTTCCCTGTGATAAAAGCTTGTGATATCAGCTGCTTACTCCTGGGTCAAAGCGTGCATTATTTTTAATTGACCCAACCTTCGCCACTCTCTTCACCAACGCTGATAAGGTTCATCGCCTCCAATGTCATTTCAAAGTCCTGAGTATGAGAGGAGAGCACTCCCACGCTTCGCTGGTTAAAACTTTACTGCAGACACAATGTTTTGGTCCTCAGATCTTCATCAGGTGAACCTCCCACACGCCTCTCTGCAAGAAACTGGAGGTGTGCGTGTGCTTTTGCAGTTAAAGCCCTGAGTATGAAATTGATGGCTCTGCTCCTGTTTGATTGCATTAAGAGTTACACGTTTTCTGTTTCCTGTCAAGTAAGATAATTGCCATCTTTCATTCTTCTTTCAAGTCTCTCTCACCTTTTTCAAAATCCCACCGCCCGCTTCCTCCTCTCTCATCTTTCCCATATTGCTCTCTTAGCCTCCTCAGAACCGACTGGTCCTGATTAAAATGCACATGCTGACCTATGTTCCTTCCTCTCTTCTTCTCTCCCCCTAATTTATGCCTTCCTCCACACCCTCTCTCCACATTCCTCTCCCACCGCCTCCCCTTCTTGCTCTGCCTCTCCTTTCTTGCAGTGTCCTGAGGGGCTGAGGCCAATGAAGGATGGCTCAGGTTGCTATGACTACTCCAGGGGCATTGACTGCACGGATGGCTTCAATGGAGGCTGTGAACAGCTGTGTCTCCAGCAGCTCGTGCCCCTCGAAGATGACCCCAGTTCCAGCAACGTGCTCATGTTTTGCGGGTGAGAATAACTAAGAGTAAAAAATGGAAAGGTGTCCGCAGGCTGGAAGTAAAGCCTCCTCGTGAAATAAGCTTCATGAATCATATTTCAATCAAGAAATTTTTCCTCATGCGAATATCTGGGATGAAACACATTTGTGCAAGATTACATTTAAAAAGAAAATTGTTTTAATATACACATGTTTAAATACAGTTTAAATAATTAAATAGCATTGGTATTGGTATTTTTTTTCATGCAGGTGTGTGTTGGATCAAATCTGTTTTTACTTCCTGCACATCATTCTGTGATACATTCAATCCATCAATGCCCTTTTCCTCACCCCACGTGTGTTCCACTGAGCTGGTACACTGCATGTGGACAGAGGAGGTTTTTTGAGATCTAGATTGTGTCATGTGGCATAGTAATCTGCAGTTTTACAAAAGGGGCCTAATGTGTGGCAAGAATGTTCCACACCGTTACGCCAAGTGAGTGAGAATCCCAAGGTTGGCAGGAATGGGGGAGGGAAAAGGTGTTGGCTGGTGCAGGTACTGTACAGACTCAGGTTCAGGTTTTAGGTCTCAGAAGCTGGAAAACAAAGGCATGAAACAACACTGAAGATCTGGAGCAGGTGGAGATGGGCTGGTGTAAATACTGTGAGGGGTAAGGGAGAAGGAAGAGGTAAGCAGGTGGATATAGGAGTCGAGTGACTGGGACTGGTGGAAAAGTCTGAGAGCATGTGGTGGATGGATAATTGCAAGTCTGGAGTGTTCCAAGGAAATGCATGGGCCTGGGGGAAGTGAAGTGTCTGGAGACAGGGACAGAGGGGCAAAGTGAGTGAAATAAAAACAGCTGAGGCGGCTGTCATGACAGAGGGAATTTCACCTCAAGGGGTTGGCCAATTTGGAGATACTGATTTAGTAACTTTGATCATGCCTCGTTGAAAGTTGTTTAGTTCATATGCCGTTGTGAGCCCAGTGATGAACTATGAATACTCCTATATGCAGCTCCAGACAGTGTTTCTGGAAAGTGGGAACTTAGCAGAGGGAGCAGACTGACAGGTGAAGCATAGCCTCAGTCTCCTTGACATGTGTCAGGTCCACGATGTGGAGTGACATATTTTTCCCCCAGAGCATGAGACTCCCTTACATGATGGGTGAGAGGGCCAATAGTAACATGCAATTTGCAGCAAAATCCTCTAAAGCACAATTTACTTGATCGGTCAGGTGTGGGGGTGCAAACATGCAATGACTAGCACAAGAATACTGCATAGTGACATAGTTGGCCTTGTTCTGTGGCTGAGCAAACCGTTGCTTCATAGAAAGGGAAGTGGCTTTGCCTTCATGCCACACCGCTCCACCAGGTTTGCTGCATTTTCAGTGCTGCCAACAACGGCAGAGCCCTCCTTCCCGCTGAGCTGCTGAGACCCGATCGGCTGCTTGAGCCTAAAACCTCAGCGCCAGCCAGCCTCTTCTGTAAGGGAGCGCGCTGCAGATAAATGAAGTAGATAGGATAATTGTGACTGATTGCACGGTCTGCTGAATTCTGCCCCGTTGGAAGCTGCTTCCAGCAGAGCTTGTGTCCACAATCTCTACAATGACAATGGCAAGTGCACAGCTTTGCCAATGTAAAAGACATTTTGGCCAATGCTACAACAATCAGAGCCAGATTGTTTAAGAAAATAATGATTATATAGGACCACGTTGTGTACATACTTTTGTACTGCTATATATTCTGACTTGTGGTTGCATGTAGCTGAGTGGGTGGTGTCCTTAGTTCGGCAGTAAGTCTACAGATGGCAGGAATGTCAAAGAAAAGGGCTGAGATTTTGGCTTTGTCTGTTTTTGCATTGGTAATTTGTCAATTAAAGTAATAAAGTAGGACCATCTGGTGTGGGTTTGGTTGGGTCATCATCTCATTGTGTTGTGCATTATCAACCTGCAACATTTTATGCCGCAGTGCCTCTCTGTCTTCTAATGTTCTCGCCGACAACTATACATCTGTATCATTTCACCTCAGTAGTAACAAGGTCCACAAACGTTACATATTTTACATTATATTGACTGCTTTTCCCTCCTCTGCAGGTGTGTGCAGGAGTACAAACTAGCAGGGGACGGGCGCTCCTGCCTCCTGCAGTCAGACAACTGTGAGGGGCCAAAATGCCCACGGCAAGATGTCCACTTCAATGACACCCTGTTTGGTGAGATGCTGCATGGATACAACAACAAAACCCAGCAAGTCAACTTGGGACAGATATTCCAAATGACCTTCCGGTAACTAGTGTACATGCACACTATTTTACACTTACACAGATGCACGCTCATCATCAGAATTGCATATAGAAATTATAAGAATAGAAGTATTTTCTTATTGTTAGTGGTTATGTAGTATATTGTCTTTGCTTTTTCTCTAATCCTATTTAGCATCTGGTCATATAAATCATTTTTCTGTCTATTCTTCTGTCTTTCCACATTATTTTACTATTTCCATCCGCTATTGTAGGGTGCACTAACAATCTTTGCTTTAGACGTTCACACCTTACATTTTTCTGCGTCTCCAAAGACACATCAAGAGTAGCGGTCGTCTTTTATCGGTTTCGGGTTGCAGGAGCGATAGAAGGGCTTGAGATCTCAGCGGAGCAGCTCTGAGAACCAGCAGGGTTTGCTGTCTGGGTGCTGCATCTGTGTTTGCACAGATGTGTATGTGTGTGTGTTTTTGTGTGTGCGTGTGTGAGAGAGAGAGAGAGAGAGGGAGGGAGAGAGAGAAAGGGATGGTTTGAGTGAGGATTGAGACTTATCCCATGGCAGTTCTCCCTAAACTGTCAGCCCTCCGAAAACCTGGCTCACTCTGATAAGTCACATGCTATTTGCGGTGAAATGCTCCTGTAATCACAGAGAGATGATGAGGGCCTATCTATGCACAAATACAGTACACATAGAAGAACACGCTCAGCCTATATCCTGCTTTCTCTGTGTCAGACTTTTATTTACTCGCACACACACGTTCTATACATCGACACAGTTTTTCTAGTAGCCATGAAATGCTTTTCATCCGCGCTGCCCTGTGGGTCACGGTAGCTGTGCTTGGCTAAACACAGCCACATGATCTGTCTTCTGGTGGTTCTCAGGGTCAGGCCTTTGTAAAGTGCTGTTTATTGTTATGAATTGGGATTTCTGCAGTAAACTTGGCAAACTGGATACGACATTCATGGGAACAGAGAACAAGTTAAGTCTTTTTCTTCTCACATATTTGTGTCCCTGGTCATTAATTCATTTGAGAACCGGGCTGATTTTACCGAAATGTATTTCTTTGGGTGAGATCAAATTACATAGCAGAGAAACAGTCGAATTTGCAAGTAGGTTTATTATGACCCATATTCATGGTTGTTGTTGTTAGGCTGCGACCTGGCCATAGTGACAGGAGCAAAGGAGGAAGTCAGGTGACGTAGCACAAAGAGCAAGAAAAAGTCAGATTATGGAGGAAGGTGGGGTGGATGGATGGGCCAAAAACCACAGGACTGTGTCACAGTGGAGACCGATGTTCGTGTCTTGTGTGAAACTGTGAGTAACTTGACGTTATGTACTAATTTGTGTAAACTGTAACCTATGTAACAGTAACATCTTTTCATCATTTTTAATCCAAACTGTTTGTGACTATTTCACGTTAACTTTGGATGATGAAGGTCCAGTAAATATATTGATGGTAGTCTAGAACGGTCGTTCTGGCAGCCACTGTCAGGTGACCTTTTCAGCCGTCGAGCATGTGGACCTGTCCTAGGAAGGCCGTAGGTAAGTGTTTTCTACAGTGGTTTTCTTTCCAATTCAAAGGAGCCACAAAGAAAGAAAATCTTCTCTCAGAAATGTACTATTATTCAGGGACTGCAATTTCACATACTTTGTGGAAGCCGTCAGCATTCAACATTAGCAATCAACAGAAAAGTGTCTGAAAAAGGCACCTCTGCCTTTATATTAGCTTATTCATAATAGAAACATTTTGCAGATTAAGTTGTTCTAAATGACAAATGAATTGTGTCGTCATCTGTCCTTAAAGATGCCTTGCTGATGCCCTCAACTACCCAAGTAGTCTGACTGCAGCATGTATGTATGTACGACTAGAGCGAGTTATTGCTTAAAGAATGCTAATAAACATACATTATACTCAAACTGTAGAATAAAATATTATTTCCATAAGAAGCATTCATGCATTAAAGAGATGTCAACCATTCAACAGAGCATCCAGCACCAGGCAGAAAAGGTTATATTGTTTTACGTCTCTGACTTGTCTTTGCATGGGTGTGTATTGAGGAACCACCATAAAGTGGGACATGTTGGAGCCATGGCTGAAATAAAGAACTCTAGTACTTAGAGAAGGATTACTAACTTCGATCACCTGAAGGGCTACGAGCTGAAGGGGGCTGAAAATCCATTTTAGGAGTATTTGTTGGAATGGCTGACACGTCTGCAGCCTTATATGGACTAAGAGCCCCATGTTCCCAAAGCTAAACCAGTTGGGGACTACCTTTAAATACACCAAACATGGCACAGTTTGACAGATAAAACAAAGGCACAGCATGAGGATTTTAAAATCAGGGGAAGCAGACAGTCTTGATCCATTTGCCCCGGAGCAGCGGGGAGCACAGTGGGTCTCCTGCCTCCAGACTGCAGCTCTACACGCTGGGTTACATCAAACTATGGCCAGCAAAGGGATTTGCTCTCGAGCCAGGGCTCCGGTGGGGCTATGCACACGACAGGTTTAAACTAGTCAAATACCTTGGCAGCCCAGAGACACACTAGACAAGCAATGAAAGATCTGAGTAGCTTTATATGGGGCAAAAGCACATAAAGTACATGGCGCGCTAGGGGAAAAAAGATCCTAAATTGAACTGAGCTGCTTATTCACAGACATGTTTTGGCTCCTGCTGTTTTTAACACTTTGGAAGAAAAGTTACCCAGAAAAACTCTGAATACGTTGGCCTGTGAAGCAGGAGAAAAAGCCACAAGTGCATTAACTTTTCCATTTCCAGCATTTCAGTGATAGTCCCACTTCCGTCCAGCCAAGAACCGCTCACCGAGGTCTCAGTCCAGACCCTGAAGAACGCACTTTCTTTCTGCTCCCATCTCCTCTCTGCCGGCTTCCCTCTCCTTCTGCTGCGAGACTCACTTCAAATCATGCACATGTTAATGATAACTAATGCTGATTACTGACCAGACGCTGCTGATATCTTTCACTCTGCGACAGACGTGCGTCGCAGCTGCAAAGATCTAGTCCAGTGGTTGGCTTTGTCCTGGATCACCTATCTAAGAGAACACATCAGCGTGCTGTGACCCCGCAAAGCAAATCCTCGTTAACTAATTAACAAGATTTCACAGCATTTACTTTGAGAGAGGTTTGTAAAAGTGGAGTCTACCTAGAGTACAATCTCAAGGTAACTGCAGTCAAATGCACTTGATAAATTTCTTATCAAACAGCTTATCTACAGCTCCCCTCCACCCTTTCTGTGGCTTTGTACTTTCATTCTGAGAAAGATACCTTGCATATGTTTTTTTTCTTCTCCTTCTTTGTGCACTCACACGTCTGCTGTGAGATTTCCGCAAAAAACAGACCAACTGAATCTCCTCTTCCTCGCCTCGACCCTCATTTTTGCTACACCTGTTCAATTTGCACCTGCCTCCTGGAAGCTGGGAAAAAATTTCCATGCTAATTGCGAGATGCGTTCCGAGACGCACTTACCATGTTCCCCGCAGTTACAGGCACACTTCACTGATTACATGCAGATGACAGGCGAAGCGCGCCGTCAGGCTGATGTGCCTCTTTGGATAAACAACACACGTGTCTTTAGGTGCAGAGTGCGTCTGCAGCAAATCGCTAAAAAGCATTTATGCTAACCGACCTACTGCACAGAGTTCAGCAGCTGTTGGAGAGGATCTGAATCCATGATTGAACTGAGTGCCAAATTAGCTTTGTTTATTGTTTACTTTTAGGCATCGTGAACAGTTTGCATCATCATTTTGTTTCCATCTTTGCAGCGCTGGTGTAATCAAATATATTTTTCATGTGACATTTTGAAAATCACATTTTTCTTGAGCTATTCATCATTCTAAGTCAAACCAGACAAGCTAAGCACACAGGAGTAGACTCCCCCTGCCTCTAATTAAACATGTGTATTTCTGCATGTCATCTCACCAAAGTGCTCATTCTGCTTATCAAATCATCTGTGTCTTTTGTCAAATGACTCGCTCGCATAAGATTCTACTTGACGCTCGCCACGTACGCTGTACATATTGATGGCCATATGTTGCAGTTTTTGTCCTGCTCATTTTCCCAACGTTCCTATGCCGATGCAAGCCTCATCCCGCAGCTCCGTTTCTCTCACCTCCACCCTCCACTGATTCCCTCACACCAACCAGTTGCATCAGCAGCTCAACGTGACATATCACATGATTGAGACGAATTGTGTGATTTGACAGGTAGTGCTTTAATATGAAACGCTGCGTGTGATTTTCACATTTTGTTTTTAAATTGATCTCACGATGTTCAGCCTCACAAGATAAGACATGAGGAAGTTTGCAGACTGCTGTCATGCAATTACAGAATAACACATTGTCATGCAGGCATGCATTTGTGTAATAGAACTGCATGTGTTAAACATGAGAATTATTGTGATCACACCCATACAGATAATGTAAATGTAGTTCTCATTTTCAAATGGATAAAACTGTTATTTCATTGAACTGACAGCAGATGCGGGCTAATTACAAACCTCTGCATGTTTTCTTTTCCTCTTAGATATTTAAAAGCACACCAGCCTCTCCATCTGACTTTCAAATCAGTGTGAAGGAAAACACTTGTTTTCTGGCACATTCCAGTCCTTTACAATCCATGTTCGGTGTGGTCCTTTTATTTTCCTGTATGTACAGTTACCACATCTGGCCTCTCACGGAGGCATGAAGACACACACATGCACACAGACCAAATGTCAATAGGTGGAGAGTAGAGGATGCGGATGTGTAAAAGGCGGTGAGGCAGCGATAAAAGGCCATTCATCAGTCCTAAAGAGTACATTTTTGGCCCCGTCACATGAATCACCACATCTATATGACACACACACTCAGTAGTATGCACACATACAGCACTGAAGGCGCTATATGAGGATGTAAATTGAAACCAGGCGGCGTTCAGTGGTGGTCATTCACTGGAGAGAGACAAATGAACAGACACATATGCACGTAAAGCATATTGATGCGCCGATGCACCGAGCAGCACAAAGTTGAACTGTTACTTAGGAATAAATTATTAAAAAACAAGGGTAGGGGGCCTGATCCAAAAGGGACCCGAGAACAAAATCACCACATGATGAGAGCTGATAGCGAGTCCACTTGAATCCACTTGGATACTGGACAAGCTGAGACCATCCGCAACAGAACAGAACCTGACCCGGACCTCACAATTGATAATGATGATAACTGTATTCCTATCTAATATAAATATATTACTATTAACTGTCATGCCAAAATGAGAAACAAGCAATGTTATTATTCAAATGCAAATGGCAAGCACATTTGTGTATTGTAAATTTAAAAGTTGCCCTGGATTAATATTTTATCACACGCTTCACCCTGAGGATCCTGTTCAAATCGCGCTCATGTGTTCGGCCTTGAACAGCCACTCCGTCATGAGTGTTTCTCATCCCTCCAAACAGTTGCCCTGCAAGAATGCTCCGCCGTCAGCCGCTGTTTAAAGTTCGGGTTGGGAGAAATGGGGGGCAGTGGTTTGGAAGAAGAAGAAAAAGAAGCTTCACCTGCTCTGTGAAGGTGATGCTGCCACCCTTGTCACTATGATGCTGTAAGACGCTTTTCACTAAAAGGAAAAAAAATCAAATAAAAAATATGGCGAAGAAGAAAAGAGACAAAACCGCTTTTGATAGGCACACTCCTCATCGCCACTCACCTCTCAAACTAAGACGACACCACAGCATGAATAATTTGTGAATCTGGCAGCCCACAAGGCTCGCAGCCATAAACACAGCCACATTTCCATGTTCCTCTGTAATTTTCAGTAATTATCTCCTTGGTGCGCACACGGTAGCTTCTGCTGGGTAGTTGAGTCAACAAACATTATAAGGCAATTTCTACCCACATAATGAGTAGCCATGAGACAGTGAGCCAGACTGCTAAGGTGAAGGGTTAAGCTGCTCAAGGTTGATGAGAAGCCTCGTGATTCTCTACCTAAAGTAAGTGCTCCTTGTTTTTTTAAGGTCTGCAGAGGTCCTGTGTGTTGAGTGTGGGGCGGCAAATTTATGATGAGGTGAAGAGATGAGGGCGTATCTGTGCTTCTGGGTAGTTTTGTCTCAAAAAAGTTAAATTTAGCACTTTGCAAAGATTTACACGTTAGGTACATACACGCATTGTCTGTAGTGTCTGCACACGTTTGGTTGCTTTTAATGGATTATACTGTATAAGTCAATGCCAGATAGGCCAACACTTTCTCACTCCCAGCACGTCACATACGGACGCTTGGTCAGGACCTCGTGTCGTCACCTTTTAAGGCACTGGGTATGCCTTTAGCATCATTTTTTCCGCATGTCTATAGATGGCCCATTCTCACTCCCAGCGTGTTAAATGATGTAGAAGCCTTGCAAGTTGAAAAATGAAACTGAACGGGAACCCATTGCTTTAAAAAAAATGACGCTGCGGGGTCCTGACCAAGTCTCGTTTGTGACAAATTGGGGTGAGAATGTGTTGATCTGGCTTGTTGATACATCAAGTTGCTGCTATTCTAGCCTGAAACACTGAAAACTGGGACGTTTGCTAATTCACTGCAGTGGTTATAGTTTATAGGGTAAAGTTTAAAGGGCCACTCCATCATTTTTATGCATTATGGTGAGTTTACTAATACTACCCAACCTATTAAAACAGCAGAACATTTTTGCACTCGGGAGTGTCTCTAGAGGGATTTTTCTGGTGCTGAAAAAAACCCTTAATGATGCCATCAGTATGTTCTGAGACTTGGAGTCCATACATTTTTCACAGAAAGCCTGCATTGCAGACTTGAGTACTGGCATTTTAAAGATGTGGTTGTTTACTCGGTTGGGAGCATGTATTGAAAAGATGCTATCAAGTTGCATTATGGGAAGTGCAGAAGCCTGTTAATTCATCTGTAAATGTACCCAGAGTGTGTTGTGAAAAGGGATGCTTGGATGGAGCAGACCACATCTGGAGGTGGTTGGATCTTAGCCAGGTGTAAATACAATCTATACAGTATGGCCACATCCCAGATAGTATCTTCCCATTTTCTACAGCCAGCCTCAGAAGAGGCTACAGACAACCCTTTCAAAGTGAAAAGCAGTAGAGCCTGAACGGCTACCACACAAGAAAGCTTATTAACACCAAAATGTAAATGAATGGATGTCTTGTCTAGAAATGCATCCAGATGCAGATTGTATGTTCATGCCGGATATCAGCAATGGTCTAAAAGTCGTCTTATCTCAGTCTCTGCTGTGGTGATATTCTTTTTTTTTTTTTTTTTTGTCTGGCTCTTGGGAGTTTTTGTCCAATTTTATTCTTTATTTCGATTCCCATCAGCTTCCATAAAGTGTTTGCTTGTCTCTAACTGTATTACGTACTTGAAGTGTAATGCAAAATTGCTTTAATAGGCTATTTTCGATCCAGTCTGGTGCGTTTTTATGTCTTCTGTATGTTTTTTTTTTTTTTTCTTACATCAGCACAGTTTCTGACACTCGCTGTAAAAATGTCTTGATTTCCTTGGATGCTTACTTCTTCAGTTGGTTTAATATTTTTGGAAAACGCAACCCTCGCCTGTTACTCCATGCACCTGCAAGCTTTGTGGCACTTTGTGTCAGGAGGAATGTGGAACAGAGCGTTGAGGCTTCTGTTTGATCTACCGTGGGTTGGATCGTACCTCATTTTTACATTGCTTCAGACAGAAGCGTCTGCCAAATGAATAAATACAAATGTAAAATGGTCAAGTCTTGACTGTTTGATGAACTAATTTACAGACTTAGTGTTCACTTATGTTAACAGCAAAATTTAACAAAAAAAAAAAAAAAAAAGCATGTCTTTTCTTCACATACTGCAGCAGCGGCCCTGCAGGAAAGTTTGGCTCCTGTTCACAAATTGACTCCCAAGCAGAATTTAGCAAATAAAAGGGACGTGTAAGAGAAGATTGTTAAAGCCTGGTGATTCCTCCGTCTTTGTGACTTAGTAGACATAAGGTGAGCACGTTTTGGGGATTGCGGAGGCTTTGCATGTGTGCGCTCAGATGTTGGAGTGGGTTTGTGTTTACCTTTGTGTGGGTTTGTTTTTTGCTGGTGTGAGTCAGTGCACATGCATATGTGAGCGTGATCATTCCTGAGGCAGTCACACGCTGCTCAATAACTCACATGGCAAGGCAGGACCTAATAGACCCTAGCCTAATATCAGCTAATGTCAGAGAGGCTTATAGCCGGCTACCTGCTGTCTGACTGGAGAGAGTGCACAAGAAAAAGAGAGAGGCGGCAAGAGAGGTGGGATTGGTGGATGGAGCGATAAGGTTGGGGAGAGAAAACGAATAGGAAAGTAAATGGAAAGAGAAAAGACTAAATCAAAAGAGCAATGCCGAGCAAAATTTAGAGCGTGAGACACTGGGAAAGAATAGTGTGAGAGAAATGCAAAAGAGGAAAAAAACAGATAGCAGCGGTGCACCAAATGTGACTTCTTAAGCATGCTGGACTGTGAGGCAGCAGTCCCACAGATGTGGTTAAACCATGCAGGGCGGTAAATGTATGCAAGGCACATGCAGCTCGAAGAGCAGCTTCAGGTAGAGTCTGCACATCAAAACGCCTTTCAAGATTCAAGATTCAAGATTCAAGAGTCTTTATTGTCATTGCACATGTCAATGAAATTTTCATTGCAACCCCCATGTTAGATGGTAAGAAAGATAAGACTAGAAAGAGTGAATAAAATTAAGATAACTACAATAAAATAAAATAAACCAACATGCAATAAAAAAAAAATTCGTGAAGCAATTAAAAATATAACAGAATGAAAATATACTTAGGCAATAAAATATACTAAACAATAAACAATAAAATATGGAAGTGAAATGTGCAAACAGAATAAAATATACAAGCAGAATAAAATATAAAATATACACAGTGAAATGTTCTGACAGAATAAAATATGCCAATGAAACTGAAATGTGCTGATATACTAAAATGTATATAATTATAGTATATGTGTGTACATAAAAGTCAAGTACACAGAAGGTGCAGGTGGAGGTAGAGGTGTAGGTGTAGGTGTAAAGTGCGGTGTGCAGTGTTCACAGTTCACACAGTCTCTCACTGCAGTGAGGGGCTGCTGGGGGTGATAGCTCTAACAGCTCTGGGGAAGAAGCTGTCCCTCAGTCTGTTAGTGGTGGTGCGGATGTTCCTGTACCGCTTTCCTGATGGAAGAGGTACAAACAGTCTGTGGCCCGGGTGGCTGGGGTCCGTGGCGATGGATCTCGCCCTCTTTCTGACCCGACCTTCATATATAGAGTCTAGGTCAGGGAGGGGGCAGCCCACGATGCCCTGTGCAGTTTTAACCACCCGTGCCAGTTGTTTCCTCTCCTGTGCCGTGCAGCTGCCATACCACACTGTCACACTGAGGCAGAGGATGCTTTCAATTGTGGCCCTGTAGAAGTTAACGAGCAACCGAGAGGAGAGTCCAGCCCGTTTCAGCTTCCTGAGGAAGAAGAGCCTTTGTTGTGCCTTCTTCACCAGGCGGGAGGTGTTCATGGACCAGGAGAGGTCAGATGTGATGTGGAGGCCCAGGAACCTGATGTTGTCCACACGCTCCACCACTTCTCCGTCCATGAGGAGGGGGGCGTGATCTGTCTTCCTGGACCTCCTGAAGTCCACAATGACCTCCTTGGTTTTCCCTGTGTTCAGCACCAGGTTGTTGGCTGAACACCACTGGGTGAGCTGGTGTATCTCCTCTCTGTAGTGGGTCTCGTTGTTATCTGAGATGAGACCCACTACTGTAGTGTCGTCCGCAAACTTCACGACTGTGTTGGTGGGGTGGATGGCAGCACAGTCGTGAGTAAACAGGGTGAAGAGGGCTGGGCTGAGCACACAACCCTGTGGCGTGCCCGTGCTGAGGACCAGAGGGGATGATGTGATGTTCCCTATTCTCACCACCTGAGGCCTGTTGGTGAGAAAGTCTCTGATCCAGTGGCACAGAGACGCAGGCAGACCCACCGTGTGTAGCTTCAGCGCCAGCTTGTCTGGGATGACGGTGTTAAAAGCTGAGCTAAAGTCTACAAATAGCATCCTGACGTAGGTGTTGGGCTGCTGCAGGTGGGTCAGGGCTGTGTGCAGGGTGATGGAGACAGCATCCTCTGTGGACCGATTCCCTCTGTAAGCAAACTGAAGGCTGTCTAGGTCCGAGGGGATGAAGTCTCTGATGTACCTGAGAATAATCCGCTCAAAGCACTTCATGATTACCGGGGTCAGAGCAACAGGCCGGTAGTCATTCAGGCAGGTGATGGATGTCTTCTTCGGTACCGGAATGATGGTGGAGGACTTGAGGCACTCAGGAACCGTGGACAGCTGCAGGGACAGGTTGAAAATGTCCAGGAACACTCCTGCTAGCTGGTCAGCGCATGTCCTCAAAGTCTTGCCTGACACCTTATCCGGTCCTGCAGCTCTGCGGGTGTTGATCCTCCTCAGGGTGGATGACACCTGGTGCTGCTGCAGGACAAGGGGCTGGTGCTGCTCCTCCAGCCGGGGTAGGTGTGTGACTTCTCTGCTGCCTGATGTGTCGAAGCGGGCAAAGAAGCTGTTCAAGGTGTCAGGCAGGGCGGGGTCGTGGCTGGTGAGCTGAGTGTTCGGCTTGTAGTCCGTTATGGTTCTGATGCCTCTCCACATGCTCTGTGGGTTGTTGTTCTTGAAGTGATCTTCAATTTTGTTTTTGTACTGGAGCTTGGCCTGCTTGATTCCTTTCTTCAGCTCTGCTCGAGCCCTGCTATAAGCCAGCCTGTCTCCAGATCTGTAGGCAGTATCCCGGGCTTTCAGCAGGGACCGCACTGTGCTGTCCAGCCATGGTTTCTGGTTGGGAAACACTGTGATGGTCTTAACAGGGAGGACAGCATCAGTGCAGAACTGAACATAAGACAATACAGATGATGTGTACTCCTCAAGGTCTGCCTCTTCTCTGAACACAGTCCAGTCTGTCAGTTCGAAGCAGTCCTGAAGTGCAGAGGAGGCCTCCTCAGTCCATATCTGTACTGTCCTGGTGGTCGGCTTTGTTCTGCAGGCCAGAGGCTTGTAGGCAGGAATGAGTTTCACGGAGATGTGGTCTGACATGCCCAGGTGTGGAGCTGCTACAGCCTTGTAAGCAGCAGGGATGTTGCAGTAAACTTGATCCAAAATGTTACTGTCTCTGGTAGGAAACTTTATGTACTTATGAAATTTGGGAAACACCGCCTTCAGTTCAACGTGATTAAAGTCCCCCGCCACAATCACGGCCGCCTCCGGGTTGTCGTTCATCTGCCCGCTGATCAGGCAGTACAGCTCCTCTAATGCTAACTTAGCATTAGCCCGCGGTGGGATGTAAGCGGCCACAATAACAATAGACGAGAGTTCTCTAACCAGCTTGAACGGTCGGCATTTCACCACCAGGTATTCCAAATCAGGAGAGCAGAACGTGCTGACGGTGCGTGTGGCTGTACACCAGGCATTGTGTACATACAGCGCCAAGCCTCCGCCTCTGCTCTTACCTGAAGCTGCAGTCCTGTCCGCCCGGAACAGAGAGCGCCCCGCTATCTCCACCGCTGCGTCCGGGATGTTGTCGTCCAGCCAGGTCTCTGTGACAACGGTAACACAGCTGTCCATCCGGCGAGAGACTATCCTTAGACGGACCTCGTCGATTTTGTTGGTGAGAGACCTGGCGTTGGTGAGGAAGAGACTGGGGAGAGCCGGTCTGTGAGGGCTAGCTTGTAGCCTAGCACGCACGCCGGCTCTCTTGCCCCGCTTTTGTTTACGGTGCCTCCTCCGTCTCCTTGGCAGCAGTGGGGGGATGGTGGTGGGCTCTGGGGTCCGTAGCAGCTCCGGTGGAATAAAGTCCAGTTTAGGGCGTGTGTGAAGTCCGAACTGTACTCCAAAGTTCCACAGTTCAGACCTGCTGTACTGTGTCAGAGCTTCCAGAAGAGAAGTAAAAGTGGAAACGAGTAAAAACAAACAAACAAAAACGTAAACACGGGAGCTACGAGCCGCTGCGTCTGCACGCGCCGCCATCTTGGAAGGCGTCTTTCGCGTCTTTATGTAACATCAAATGACAATGTTTCAATCCATGATGGTTCTTTGTAAAGTCAAATACCCTCACTGTATATATTGATAACAGGTATTTGCCTGATGTGGATCAGCTGCTGTCTATTTACATTTCCTGAAAAACAAGTCCTTATTGGTTTTCATTACAAATACAAGCGATACCGGATCCATAGCCAGTCAACCAAAGTCAGTAAGAGTGTCTTCCTTTTGGAGATCATAGGGGCTCCTGAGCAGTTTGGTACTTACTGTCATAAATAGTGATTTTAGGAGACAGCATGGAGGTAAATCCTGGTCTCTTTATAGTCTATTTTAATTAACATTTTATGATCATTTGAAATTTACTATGTAGCACATCCCTAAAGAAATACGATTTCTGGACGTTTTGATAACAAGATTAGACAAAGATCCGGCGTCTGAGCTGTATAAGAAGACAACAGATGCCCTCGTTTACATGCAAACTCATTCTATCACACATAAAAAAAAGCTTTGCCTATCAGTCAGGAAGCAGAATTGGTTTCTCGCCATGTAGGTTTTCACATCAAAGGAATTTGCCGCGGTGGCTTGGTCACAACAGGCGTAGTAAGAGACAATAAAAATAAGCCACAATGTAAATTATCTGTTTAAAAGTGAGAGGAGCTGTGCAGCGTTTGAAAGGAAGAGGAGGGATTGTGCGAAAAACACATGAAGGGGTATGCAAACGTTGAGAGAGCAAAGAATACGTTGCACAGTAAGAATATGTGCAATAAAGATTTAGGTTAATGTAATGCGACCTGTTAAATTCAGAGACCTTAGGTGAATGTAACATGCAGGCTTTTGAGGAATGGATCACTGTTCCCCCTTCAGCGAATCATTGCCATTTGATGAACCAAATTTTATTGTTCTGGAACTTCCTGCAGACAAATAAAAAATAGATCCCCGTAAGGTAAACGGCGGTCAAATCAGCTGGACGGTCGTCGTGAAAGGCCATTACAGGAGAGGGTTCTAGCTGTTCTGCGCCTCATCGAGAGCAGAGCTGTTGTCTGAAGTGTTTTCTAAGCCGCTGCTGTGTCTGTTTCATCCGTGGCAGCGTTTGCCACCTGTAGCGCTGGAGTGGTTCTCACGTCTCGTCCTTTTCAACTAAAGGGCTAATTCATCATTAAAATGAAAGTGTGTTTTTATTGATTAAACAGCCTCTTCATTTAGAGACTTTGCAATTACCAAGAAAATTTGACAGCGTACTCAATTTACCCCGTGCGTGTTTTTGTGCAAATCACTCACAAGCCGCTCTCCGAAACCTTTACCTTATGAAGTTTCTAAATTTCTATTTCACATAAATTATGCTTCGGGAGCAACTAGAGACAAGGACAATGATTTTGTATGCCTTTAATTAGCGAGGCTGGTGATGCTGTTGTGCACTCGTGCTAGGCTGATGAAATCACTTGCGTGTGCAGCAGCCAGTGAATCAATAGTAGACTGGAGGGTGAAAAATGAGAATATGCAGCGTAAAGCATTGAACCCTCAGCCTCAGAATGTGATGGAGTTGCCTCACGGGGGGGGCAGCTAACAATGCCGGCCCTCCAGTGGCTTCAGCTGCCTCCCATTTTCACTGAAGGAAAACCGGCATGGAGTCATTTGCAGGCCGGGGCTAAATCCTGAATTAGCGGCTAGATGTTTTTTGTATTGATTAATGAACTACCGCCACAGCAGTGAACTGCAGGGTGGCAGCGCTTGTAATTTCGCATCCCCTCCGGACTCCTATCTGTCTTAACTCTTCTCCCTCCTCATCCTTCTCTCCCTATCACTCTGCCCTGCTTCCCCGAGACTGTTTCCTTATGCTGTGAATTTGCCATTCATAAATTATTCATAAATATCAATTCGTAAATAGATGGCAGCTCCAAGCCATTTTCAGTTTTATTCAACTGTAAGAAGTTGAGCCACATTGAGTATTGGCCCACACTCACCTCCGCAAGGCCATGCTATAAAGCAGTTAATTACCACTTCTGTGATGTGATTTCCGGAGCCTGCCTTTCAAGACGGCGCTGCAAAAAAAAAAAAGAAAAAACACCTCGGCTTCAGTTAGTCATATCAGGTTGACGGACGGAATACCAGATAACATAATAACATTTAATCACGCCTTCATGTCAGTCATATCACTCCGTAATTACAGTGTAAAATAAAGGAATACAAAGACTGCCTCGCTGTCTTGGCCCATTACTGACGATCAAATACAAGGCGATAGCACTGAGGGAGATTTTTGATGAGACTCTTAAACGTCCTTTGTGCATCTTTTCTGTATCTAGATGGCAGAAAATACTTGATAGAAGTGGTCTTTCTCTCGGAAGATGAAGGGCGTTAGCGTAAGTGGTGGATGCACAAGCATGTATACAAAGACAGGCTTTTGCTTAAGCAAACCCACGCAAATGAATGTGTGTGCGTCAAGGTCTCCCATCAAAGTTTCTGAGCTGGTTCGTCCTTAATGCTTGTTTCAGTGGGCGAAGACTCCCCGCTGCGGATATCTCAGTCCACAATCACCATCCTGGCAGGGTAAAATTTGAAGAGACAGTTTATTCTATTGTCTTTATCAAAAAAGATGAGAAATAAATTGTCTTCTGGCTGCCTGTTAAGTTGTCTTTTTTGTCGGAATAGAAGATGGTCAAACTGCTCTCCCTGTTGATCGTTGCGCCAAGTAAGGAAAGATAACCTCCCATTTGTCCTCTATCAAATTCTCGGAAGTGCGGCTCCGCTTTCAGGGTGATGACATGAGAGTTTTTGACTGCCGGTCGGGTTCAGCGTGACACTGTGCTGTCTGTGCGCGAGCGAGCAAGAGAGGACAGGGAGAGGCGGAAGTTTGTTAGGACTGATCGACACAAATGGGGGTGGAATAATAAAAAGTAGGAAAGCAGTGGCTGTAATCAGCTCCACAACCAGCCGGCCTGCATGCCCCCTCACTCTGCATTACCGAGCTTCATCTCTATGGTAATGCTCCCAGCCACCGGAGTTCATTTCCAGAATTTCCTAAGGCAGGCCAACACAGATATCAATGCACAAAAGAAAAAAAAAAAATTCTTGATGCACGCTCACATTGTGTTTCACGGGAATAAAAGTGAGGTTGAGTGGTTTGTGTGTGTGTGTGTGTGTGAGTGTGAGTGTCTAAAGGGAGCGAGAGCGCCAAAAACAATGAGTAATGTAATGATATACAACAAGAAACACTTGTAACACTTTTTATATCGTCCTACTCAACACGTCTCTGTTTCCCTGCACCGAGGCATATTTTTAAATCCTAGTATTTAAAACTTTTCTGGCTGGATTAGATTATTTGTGAAACATAAAATGGATCTGGCAGGCCACCACATTATTGACCACCGGTTTTGATCCTGCCACTTACACATGAGTCAACCGTCGACTGTGCAAGCTTGCTTGCGGATGCGAACGTGCACGCGCGCAATCACTCGTGTACACAAACGGCAACTCCGCGGCGTGCTCTCCATCACGGGCTGTTTCATTGACAGCATTGCCTCACGAGCCTAATCAATACTGACCATGAAAAGTCACCAGATCTCCTCCTCTCAGCGGAGTCATTCATCAACTGAGCCGTGGCTGCAGCTATGATAAGAGACTGTAACACGAGTCTCAAGGTAAACATCTCTGATTGTTTTATTACACCGCGAATTAGCCTGTTTTCGGATGTTGTCCTTTAATAACTATTTAATCCATCATGTGGGCGCTGTGGCCCTGGGTGACACCGGTGTGCTTTATCTTTGCTATGACTCATCCAACAGGCCCCACTCCTGCACCAAGCGTTTATTCAAATAACAGATATTACAGCTATTAAGCATATTACATGCAATCGGACCGGCTACACACCCCAGCACTCATAAATCTTTGATTGCGCGGTCCAACAAATTGGTGGGAGGCTCTCAAGGGCAAGTGTGGCAACACTTTCAAAGCAGTGGTAGGGAAACGACCGGGGGAGAGCTGGCTGGATTGATCAGGAAAGTGACAGCACACATTAAATGTTTAATTCAGAGATTATGTGATGTAGTATATAATTCAGATGTATTCATTTCATTATGAATGTCAATGTCTTACACTTGAAATGTACTCCCTCTCCCTTTTATTACTAAGGAGTCGGTTCACCCGGATTGCACGCAGTTTTTCATGGGGACTACTTTTTCGGTCCACCAAAAGCAGGTTATGGGGATTACTGCATCCGAAGTAATCCGGGTGTTATTTTGGGAAAGGCATGAAATTGATTTAACCTCGTTGGTGTTGGGTCTCAGAGACAGATGTCCAAGAACCTGGGCTGAAAAATTACAAAATGTATGCATGGGGAAGAAACCACTAGAAGTACAGTAAGTAAGAAATCATGTTTGTTGGTCAACCGCCCCTTTAAATAATTGAGTAATATGAAGTGTGCCGTAACAGCTGGCTGTAAAATTTAGGCAAAATTTTGAGATACTGACATTTTTGCGCAGCCTGTGGATTTCACACTGCCAGCTGGCCTTCGCATGACGCAGAATAACAATAACTTTGGATTCAAACTTAAGTGAACGTTCTCGGCTCTGCTTTCAGTTTGACTGTGCCGTTGCCATTTTTGCATATTATGTGTATTTTGTGGTAGAGACAACTGTTCTGAACAAGGCCCTTTTTTTCTCTATTGTCTCTGCTGCCTTTTGTTGCACGCTTCTCTTTCAAATGCAGGGTAATTATCCCAGTTAGGGATGAATCCAAACCGTGCGGCATCCATAGAAATTACAAACAAGCTGTGTCACGTTGGATGTCAAATTTTCTGTTGGTTGTTTTTGCATGTGCGTGGAAGGAGAGGATTTGGAGGAGCTCGCGGAGGCGCAGATGAATGCTCACCACATGACCATAACTGGTGTTATCCACTTGCAGCTGTGCGATGGTATATTGTAAAAACCCTTGGTAGAGCAGTGAGGGTTTTTTAACATCTTGAAAGATGAAGCAAGAGATGGAGCATTGTACATGCTTTTCTCAGCATCCTTTTCATTTTATTTTCAAGGTGAAGGCAAATCAAGGAGCCAGCCTTTGCCAGCATCATGTCACACTTTCTTTCTTTTTTTCCTTATACTTTTAGTCGCATGTCAAACGCAGGCACAAGATCTGATCGAGTGCTCCACTATGAAGTTTTTGACCATAAAAGATTGCTCAGAAAAGTGTTTCTTTTTGTCAAGTCAGAAAGACAGTATCTCCCTCTATATTTCTAGCAAAAGTACTTTCTTCCACCCTCCTGGTCTTCATGCATCCATTCTGACACCCTGACTTACCCAGAATGCAGCAGCCCCGCTTCTCCTGAGCCTCTGCAAATTCCTCAAAATAACCCCCCTCCCATCTGCACTACACTGGCACCCAGTGGCTGCTCGCACGCAGCTCAAAACACTTGTGTTAGCCCACGAGGCTACCGAGGGCGCCGCACCCCCGTATCTTCAGATCATGATTCAACCCTACAGTCTCGCACTCAGCTTCTGCTTCACTGTCCCTCCCTTCTCTGTGGTAAACTGCCCACCGCTCTGCCCTGTCCTGACTTTTCAACCCTGCCTCGGGTTGCACTCCTCTCCCCCTCTGGAGTGCCAGTAGAGAGGTAATCTTTCCACCTGAGTCACAACTGCAATCACTTCCTATCTACCAGATTCTCAGAACTACCTCTTCGGCGTCCAGCTCCACCTCTGAACTCTGAGCTCTCAGCCTCGCTCGCATTCTGCCTCTCTCTCTCACAAACACACGTAATAATTACACATTTGTCCTTACTACTGCTGGGCAATTATGTCATTATATGTGCACCTGTTTATTAACTCAGTGCAACAGCCGAAGGATCAGCGTTTCTTGCAGTTAATGTTGTAGAGTTTTCTGACACTCTGGACCTTCCAACTCACGCTTCTTTATATGATGTGTGTGCAGTCCCATGCCAAAAAATATATATAGATATGCATGTATAGATAGATATATAGAGAGAGAAAAAACAAGACAACCCTCCACCTAAAGTGCAGTAATGTGAGCACACAGAAACACTGACGTTCCAGTAGCAGTCCTTTGGCACAGAGAAAGAGCAGCCTCTAGTGGTGATGATTGTGATTGTGCTTTTTCTTCCTTTTCCTCCCCTTCAGTTATTTATCCATGATTACAGAAGGTGCACACTCTTTGATTCGACACGCACTCCCCAAATCACAACTTATGCACTTCCATGTCATTCTATAAGTGGTCGTTTAAGTGTGGCTGGATGCACTTCAGTGCCGGATCATACAGTATGACAGGATTGAGTAAACGGAGCATGACTATTGAGAGGTAACAGGTTGCCATCAAAATTTAGATATAGAAATATATCTGGCCTTCAGCTCCAGCAATCCAGTAATTGTCAACTCATATCTGCTATAATTCATTTAAATGATTAGCAAGAGTGTTTTGTTTCATATAAAACCAAATCATTCTGGTTGCTCAAATCTAAGCTCTGTACTCAGTGGTTCTTTGTTGATATATTTTAATGGGCCCTGACAGTCGTTCCTGTCATTTGCAAAAAGACCTTGCTTCCGATCTTAATTGTTGAGATATGGCGTTATGCAGACTCGTCACAGCACAGCTTACTGTTTAATGCAGTTATCTACTCTAAATGGTTTACTTGAAACACTTATATTATCACCAAACCGTCTCCCGTAAGGGTCTATTACGTTTCCAAGAGCCACCTCACCTTGTTCGGCTTTGACTTAAGAAGGTTACACGTGCTCAATTAGCAGCTGAGCCAGAACAGAGACTCTAATAATCAGAATATAGCCTTTGTAAGCTCGGCACCAAGGATTTGTATGTATATTCAATACTCATTAACTCAGGGGATTTAGGGAGTCTTTGTTAGTGCTTGCATCAGTCTGCAAAGGCAGCTTCTAAATGAACGTCCTGCATGGCTTCCAGTTCGCTGAAACTGTTCAGTTCCCTTGTTGTTCAAACCCAGGATGCTCAGTCATCTCCGGAAACTACAGATGCACATATAATTCATTTTCCAAACTGATGGGCTGGCTGTCCCGCAGTCGCTTCTGAAATGGAATTTCTGAGGGCCAGACTGTGCTATGCAAACCTACGACAAGCCCACAATTAGTTGCTGGTAGTTGATATAATTTGGCCCCTAAATGATCTGCTGCTTTCCGCTTAATGTTTAGCCAAAAGCTTATTACTGGTATGTTTGGCATCTGGTATGTGTGTTAGCCTCCTGTTTGGTGGATGAGTCTGAGTTTTTAAATAAAGGGACAATCTGACAGAAAAAAATAAATAAATAAGGGAGCCCAGTGGTGCTATGTGATTTTCCAATAAAAGCCACTCTTGAAAAGGCACCATTAGCCTGCATTGTTGTTGAGACGAGCCTCGAAGTTGTGGATAATGAACTGGGATGTTGTGAAATGTCGGCGCAGTTAAGATGTGGCGAGAATGGTTTAATGTGTCTGATCAGCGCCGCGATGTGAGGACGAGGCTCCTACACGGACGGAGCAGCGAAAGAACCAATTACCTGACACAATGTTTAGATAAGTACCACTCAATATCAGTTACACAGTCACAAACTCAGATAAATCTACTCACACAAACATACGCGCCAACACCTGTTCTCACAAAAGTGACTTGTAGCCTTCATGCCCATTATAAATTCAGATACGCACTCGAACGCACGCAGAGAGGCACAAAAACTTCCTTTTTTTTTCTAAATTGACTTGTAGATAGCTCTCATCTGTGCCTATCACTGGATTGCCTGTGATTCGGAGGAGGAGAGAGCAGGTGTAGCTGGGAGAGTGAATAAGAGATTGAAGGAATAAAGGTTGCAGAGGGAAAACCAGACAGGATTATCTCTGGGGACTGGGCTGAGCAAACAGCGAACAATTATTACACTCTATAGGAGAAACACTGACATTGATGCCTGGCTGTGAAGTATGGAAAAAAAAAAAAAAAAAAAAAGAAAGAAAAAAATATTTGCATGTGAGGCTTGAGCTTCGGTATGCTCAAACAACCAGCTGAATCTTTACTGTGTTCGAATCGAAATGGTGCACGCAGAGGGCAGGAAAGAGGCAGAGAAGAAGAAGTGAGAGCTTCACTGTGTATGCATGAACTGGTCTTGAATATTTGTATTCGTCCCGCCAGATACAATTTGTAAAGCTCGTGTTTTGGAGATTCTCATTCAAATGGCAAGAGTTGGCCACTTGTAGACTCAAGAAGGACGGGAGGCCTGTTTGGCCAGGACGGAGCTCAGTGTCCTGCCCTTAATGAACACACATGGGTGCTGAATGAAACATGAGTAAATACACGAGTTCCCCGGCAAGCCCAGACTCACATGTGGTAAGTCTGTGTGGGAGGCTGTGTGTGAGCTTGGTGAATAAAATAATGGGCTGGGTACCTGGAAAAAGTATAGATTAGACCGGGAGCGGGTCTTAATATAGAACTAATCCTGGTTTAAATGTTTGTTTTGTTCTCAATTTGGCAAAAGGGGGCCTTGATGCAGTTTCTGTTAATAAATTTCAGCCGCTTGCGTGAGTCCTCATTAGTGGCAGTACATACGTACAGCTCAAAGGAGGAGTCAGATCAGAAGAAATGATGGAGGCAGAGGAATAGAATTTTCATGGACATGAAAACACATGTTTAATATCTCTTTAAGAGACATAAGACAGCGCGTGGCTAAAGGGGCCATCTCAAGGCAGACATTTTTACATGTCATATTAGGAAAAGAACAGGTCTAATTAATATTATTCTAAGGGATGCAGCCCTGCCGGCTCACTGTCACACCGCCGTGCCTTATAGGGACGCCGGACCAGAGCGGAGCTATCATAAAAGGAATAGTTTGACACTCTGGGAAATGTGCTCCTTTGCATTCTCACAGAGAGTCAGATGAGAGGGTTGATGCCACTCTCAGGTCTGTAGGGTAAATATGGAGCTACAGACTGCAGCTGGTTAGCTCTGCTTAGCATAAAGACTGATAACAGGAGGAAACAGCTAGCCTGGCTATGTGCAACAGTAGCAAAATAAACCATTCTTTTGCCAGGTTTGCCACACATTAGATTTAAGCTTGTTAGGCATTTTTTTCGCGTCAAGGTGAGATAAATCCCATGTTGCATACCATTTGTGTAAGTGGAAAATGATCTTTCTTGGACATCTTGCTCACCACATTGGGATGTTTGCGTCGTTGCGGCGCAGATGAATGTCTCCTCTAACGAGCTGTCCGCAGGATAGATGCTTTGCGCCGACTTCCTGCCACACACGAGCATGCATACGCAGAAACAAACACAGTCCGAGGAACTGTGGTCTCACCAAAACCACGTAAACAGAAATCTTGCTGCTTCACCGCTTAACCTCTGCAGAAAGGGACAGGTGCCACAAGAATATACGATTGCCTTCGATGTTTTCTTTTTTCTTTTCCCCCCCTCAAGGGTAGAAGTAGAAGGACAAGGTTAAGGACAGTTAAAGATTTTACGTGCAGTCAGGGACTGCGAACACCTGAGGTACTGGTCTTTACAATTTTTTCATTCTGCAAACGGAGTCAGTTTGCAGTTTCGTTTGTGAGCGGCTCTGCAGTGCGCGATGATATGCTGCACATCACCCCCGTTTTTAACCCCAGAATGTGAAGAGGTGCTGCGAGCAGAAATGGCAGCGTGTCAAGGGCAGTCCACATCTAGAAATCCATAAAGCTACATTTCGTCCTGGTCCAAACACCTCCAAAGGTTCTCGGAGACTCAGCGTGAAGCTGCCTGATTTAATTTAGCAATCAATATGTTTTCTGTGAGCATAAGCCAGGGTAATCTTTTTACAGCACCTCTCCTCTCCCTCTCTCCTCTCATCCTCTGCCCTTGAGTCAATCCTTCCACCCCTCCATTGTAACACTAAGGCCGTGATTGCGTCTAACAGGCTTTTGTGGTTAGAGGAAGCAAAGAGAGAGACAGAAAGACAGGAACAGGATGAAAAATTGATATCAAGTAAAGTGAAGCTGCCCCCCTCTTCCCCCTCCCCTCCAGTCTCTGTGGCACAAGGTCTGCGCTCTGAGACTTGGTCCCATAAAAGTGGATTATGGGAATTGCTGCTGCTTGCCATGCTCTCCGAATGCAGCAAGACAACCCATCTTTTTGACAGGAAATGAACTGCAGCTGCTTCGGTTCAACCAGAACTGTCTATCCGCCGAGTGGAGCTGCACATACACTGCGGCTGCTGTTATTTATTTGGCGAGGCTGGAAACCATGTTTAGAGTTAATATTCCGACGTATCAGCAGCCTATACATTTATGGCTGTTTTTTTTTTTTGTGGTTGCCTCTCAGCGTAGCGCTGTGTTTGGGTCTTCTTCTTCTTCTACCCTTCCCTCCCGCATCTCACACTTCTCTCATTACCATCCCTTCTTGTCTCCAGCAGAGAGACATTACGGGGTGTCTGTCTTATTCTTGGCTACAGCTCTCCAGTCTGCCCTTAAACTGCGGGGTACAACTGGTTTCTTTACTGGGCTGCTGAGCATCGCGCACAAACCAACATGTTTTCGAGCCTTTTTGTGAGCCACGAGCTTAGCACCTTCATTCTTACCTCTGCGAGGCAGAGCGAGATGAAATTTGTCAGAGCGTTAAGTATTATCATAGAAAAACATGCCAGACAAAAGAACAGTGAAATCTCCAAATCCCTGTCTCTGAATGATTCAGGAGGCCAGCAGCTGGACGGGGCACCGAAACATGTCGGGATTGTAGATGTTTATTGTGAACTGTTGTTGTTGAGTTGTTTTCATGGAGTTCACAATCTGTAGCTGCGCCCCCTGACTGTTAAATCTGTTTGGTAACGCTGCGTGGTTTGGTAACCTCACAGTAAAGTCAAAGGCCTGCATCACCTGACTCATACAGACAGCAATGAAAATCATGGGAGGTCATCAACATGCCGGCTATTTTTCAACAAACCATAATCAGACAGGCCCAAAAAAAATCCTCTCAGACCCTACTCATGTTCTCCACCCTGAGCAGCAGCTCCTCCCCGCAGGCAAATGGTACAGGGCTCCCCTATGCAGGTCCTCTTTGTCAATCACTGTTATATATTGTTGTATGTCCAGTGGGCGATTTGAAGGGGGGGAGTGAGGACGCCATCGCCCTTGTTGACCCGCCAGCCTCCCTCTACATCCCCTAGTGCGGGGGCTGAGGTTGTTTAGTTGAGCTGCCTGACTCACCGACCCTTTGTCTGACTGAGGTTTGTACAAGTTGAATCTCTGGCCCTGACCGTGGCTCTGAAACAGCAGTAGCCTAACTGCGCCATGTATTGATAAATCCATGATGCTGAAGTAGCAGACAGATTTGTAATTGCATCATCTTCTCTCACTCCTGCCCTTCACTGAGTTTGGTCTTGGATCTAAAATATTCCGTAAACTATGTAATATAAATACTCAATTCTGTATTAGATTGCAGTCTATATACTCTAGAGAGTGACACCTTCATGGTCAAAGTGACAAGTGGAAGTGGAAGAGCGAGATGATCATAGAGACACACTGCTGCCTGTAGTGTTCCCATAATATTCCTGTTATTGTAGGTGGTAACATGCCATGTCTTCATGTACTAAAATATGCAGTGGTGGAATGTAAGGACATATACTTGAGTATTTTATTTGTACCAATTTGATGTACTTACTTAGTTGGGTATTTGCTGCTTTTACATTAATGATTCAGTAATAATAATCCAATGATATAATATATGACATTTTAATAGTCACAGATGACAGTTTTCTGCATTGAGTAATTTTACATTAGATACTTAAAATACATACAGTATTATCCAGGCTGGAGTACTCTCACTACGTTTCCTGTTTACAGCTAATTAAAAATGCTGCTTCGCGGTTATCAACAAGGTCCAAGAAACGAGACCACATTGTCTTTACACTAGCTCCCCGTTCATTTCAGCAGGAACTTCAAAACCCATTAGAAATCCCTCCGTGGTCTCGGCCCCACATATATCTCAGAACCCTTTACAGCATCACCAGACCACGCAGATCCTCCCACTGCGGCACGTGGGCTGAAAAAGGCCGGGGACAGGGCTTTTTCTGCAGCGGCTCCTGCAGGACACCATCAGGCAGACTGAGTCTATCAATGTTTAGAAGACGCACCTCTGGGTTTTAATGGTGTTTGAGCAGTTTTTTATTCTTATGTGATTTCTTGGGTTTTAAGGTATATTTGAACCTGATTCTTGTTTAATCTGGTTTTACCTCCATAACATCTATTGTGCACCAATCTGTCTTTACGCTCATATGTGTACACATGTATATTCTTCTTTGTGAAGCAGCAATATTTTTTCACAGTGTCGTATTAGTACTTAAGTAATGTGAATACTTCCTCCACCACTGATGAGGAACTTCACTCTTCTTTTTTTCTTTCTTTCTTTCTCTCTCTCTCAGGGACAACAACTTCATTAAAGACTTTCCGCAGCTAGCTGATGGTCTCATGGTCATCCCCTTACCGGTAGAGGAACAGTGCCGAGGGGTGTTGTCTGAGCCGCTTCCCAACCTGCAGCTCCTCACAGGTGAGGGTGTCTGACTTTGGGGATGTGGCCTTTCCTTCATGTCTGTCTCTCCTGCTGACAGTAATGGACAAGTAGACTGGATTCATTACATTTTTCAGTGGCATCTCTATTATCTCTCTGTGATGCATTCATAGTCAGGGGTGAAATGACTGACTACTGCTCTCTGCAGAAGAAGAAAACATAGCACCCATGTTCATATTCAACAAGAACACGTCTGTGTCTCAGTCCTGAGACCGTTTTAACATTTGTCCAGACCTGAGAGAAGCGACAACATGATTTATATAAAGACCAGTGCTGTTAAAACCCAAACCCCATCTCAAAATACTATCATAAACACAAAGTATTATGTTAATACATGCCCACTCACATACACGCGTGCTAAACTCTAACACCTGACCCCCCGTTTCATCCTTTTATCCTTTTCTTGACTGTTCCAGCCCATTTTGTGGAGGACAGAGTCACTTAGACACTTGGCTTGAAACCTCCACCTCTGCTCCCTAATCCCTCCATTAGCTAAATTGGCATTTGGTCCACATTGACCCCTGAGACTTTTACTTTGGTTCTGCTTTCACCAGAATTGGAGACACACACACACACACACGCACTGAAACTCAATTGCAGTTTTTCAACATGCATGAATGTGTCAGGTGGAAAACGCTTTCCAGACGCACAGGATCAAGGTTCCCATAAGCGGTTCCCCCCCCCCCCCCCCTTTGCTCTTCCCTTTTGTGGCTTTAGTTCTAAACTGCTGTGAAAGTTTGATAATTGAATTGCAGAGAAAGGCGAGATTGCTCCCGCTTCTAATGTCAGCAATCCAATTGGAGTTCAAGTAGCACTATATATCTGCCATTGATCCATGAGCAGCTGGGATATGGCCTTTGATAATAAATGATGTGAAGGCAATAATGTATAACAGTGGATCTGCAATAAACTGTTCAAATGAAATAATGGATTTTATTGACTTATTCATTCATTTGTGAATTTCAGCCGCTCTTTAAGTCTGAGTCTGAGTTTGGTAATTTCTTTTAAATTGTTATATCTGCTGTGCTTCGTTTATCTTTCTTAATTTGTATCCTCATTCCCTTCTTTTTGTCGTCCTTAGGGGATGCCCAGTTCAGCGAGGCAGTGGGCTACCCTATGGTTCAGCAGTGGAGAGTGCGCAGCAATCTGTACAAAGTCAAGCTCAGCTCCATCACTTTATCTACAGGTCGGTGTGTGAGGAGTTGATCTCTTCACATCACAAAGCACCACACGCATCAATTTAACTCTAATCAGTGCCCAAGGAATTATTAAGTTGCTTTTCCTGTACTTACCCGTCTGTGCCCTTGATAGATGTTTTGACATTAATTCTACTACACGTCTAAGCCTAATCCTAATATCCAACCGATCCCTATACAAAATCACCATTCTTCCATCTCCTTCCTGCCCTGATAGGCTTTTCTAAGGTACTGAAGACGCTGTCGGCGGAGAGCACACGTGAGGAGCTGCTGGCTTTCCTCCAGCAATATGGCAGCCACTACGTGTCCGAGGCCCTGTACGGCTCCGAGCTCAGCTGCAGCATCTACTTCCCCAGCAAGAAGGCCCAGCAGCAGCTCTGGCTGCAGTATCAGAAAGGTGAGCGTGCTGACTGACAGACAGGAAGGAGGGAGGGAAGGCCCAAAATGATGAATTCTAGAGGGATAAATTGGAGACGCCGTTCCTCACATATTGATTTTTTTTGAGGGGGAAAATCTGTCAAAGGCAAAGAGATTTAGGTAACAAATCATTTTAAATTTTAACAAGTCCGTGTGGAGGAGAGTGAGCCATGTTTTGAGAAAGGGTAAAATAGTGGTAACTTTTGGGCTGATGGGGCTTCTCTCAAATAAATCCGAGCAACCTGGAACACATACACAGTGAACAGAAGCAGAGAAAGATGGAGGTGGGGGCTACGCTTTGACTATTAACTAAACTGGGTTATGTTTAAAGACTTCATCCTTCCTTAATTCACCTCCTGGTTAAAAGGCAGCACAGTTGCCTGAAATGGCTTGACTTTTCAGCAGACCACGCCAATAAGATGCAGATTTATAATGGTTTAATGCATGAGGATGAGGAGGGCATAGATGAGAAGAATAATATATTAGGATGAGGGTCAAGGGATGAAGGGAAGGTGGGGTGTAGGGAAGGAGGGATTCGGGGAGGGAGGGGTGAATGGATGAGGGTTGAGGAATGAAGGAATAGGGGATGAGGAGCTAGGGATGGAGGGATGAAGGAGCATGGAGCCAGCATGGAGTCAGGATGGAACCAGGGGAACTGAGACTCTCATTTTGCAATCCTGTCAATTCATGGTGGAAAAAAGTGCCGATTGATTGGTACCTGGGCTTCATCATAAACTATTACATTATTACTTGCTCTCACCTGTTTCAGATTTCATTTCAATGAGATGCTGCAGCATTCACCTGGACTGAAACATGTCAGTAAAAACACATGATCAAGTGTTTGACTGCAACAAAACATACATCTTACTGCCCATTGTCTATCCAGGCTGTAAACAACAAGCTGTGAAATAAAGTACATAGAACTTGATAGAAACTAGGACAGTACAATTCAAACAATGTTGGAAAGCAACTGAGTACATTTACTCAAGTACAGCTTTGAGCTACTGATACTTTCCTTGTTTATCTTTCCTTTTCTTTTCCTTGTTTTTTGCATTTTATTGATGCTCTACATTTCAGAGCGTATTATACGTTGTGGTTTTACGACACTACATTTGCCAACTTTAGCGGCTAGTTGCTTTATTGTATTAAAAGTAGCATATGATCATATTAAAAAAGATTCTATAACACTGTTATAGATTTAACTACCCAGCAACCCAAATGGTTGAAATGAGATCGGTCTCAATACACTACATTAAAATGCTCTCATGATAACATCAATACAATGAGAAGTCTGTAATGACAGAGACCATCCTACCGTGTGAGTACTCTTATTTTTGATGCTTTATAATACATATGTACGTCAACTTTAGCGAGTTTGACTTTAATCTGTAACCAAGTACATTATTTCTACTTCCACTGAAGGATCTGAATACTCTCAAGACATGAGAAGGTTATAAAGCTTCTTGCTTTTGAAAATTACACTCATCGAGGGTTTCAAAAGCAGTCATACCCACTGCATAGATAAGAATATCTTTACATGGGATGCTACAGCCAGCCAATTATGGTGATAGAGGCGGTTTGCTTTTACTAGGCAGGGGCCACACAGGAAATTGAAAACTGTATAAATACGCAGATTTGATAATAGCAAACACAAATGTTTGAATGGTATAAAGAAACACTGCTACTGACAGTTTGTTTCATAAATGTTTATTGCACTCGGATAATCAACAATACAAACATGAATTTGACTACACAGAGATGTCTGAAATGTGTTCAACACATTGTAAAATTCACAGCCTGTAAAGAACGAAACGCTTTAAACACATGGGGGTTTGGTTCATGGACATCCTGCGGTATTACGATCCAACGGTGCAAATGGATCAGCTCTGAAGAAGTACGCAAGGACATAACTTCTTTCCACTGACACGTAATTAAACATATTCAGGTGATGTGAGACACTCTGATGCTCAGCACACTGACACAAGGACACTTGATCTTTGTAGCATTTTATGCATTTTTCTGTCACTGTTTAAGTTTTAATTTAAGTTTGTGGTAATGACTACTTCTAGTGACCACTTGACTAAAGTGTAAGCACTGAGAGAAGAAAAGTTTCGATGGTAAGGTCGACATGCAGCTTGAATTAAAATCTATGAGTTTAGATATAACGTGGCCTACCAGTAAAACAAATACATCATGTAAAATGAAAAAAAAAGCACAAAGATATGACTGACAGACTTCACCTGATACTTAAAATTCAGTACTATTTTTTTTTCTTATCGCTTTGCTTATGTAGAAATATTAAAAACACACACTGTTTATGATACAGCTCGATTCTCAGACACATATATTTTGTATGTTGCTGTTTAATAGGGCTCCAGGTGCAGAGTTAAGGTCAGCTTTGTGAAATTGTTTCTTTTAAGGCTCAAACTGAGTCAGTACGTGATATGCTCTCATGAGCAAACCTGGACTGGAAGATACATATGGCCTCAGAGCAGGCATATTTGCTATTTTCGACTTTATAGACACAGAATATGTTACATACAATATTGATGGGTGGTTTTCAATGATTAACTTGATCCCCCATGTTTAGGCCACTAAATATTTTGATTAAAGGTGTCTTTTATTGTTATTTTACCTGAAGGCATCATCTTTCTAATGCTTCGTATGGACTCAAAAATTCAACAGATTTACATGATAAAACAATACATGCGATTATAGATTTATTTAAAGTTGACTAACACTAGCACCAACTAGCAAAACACTGTATATGGCTGTTGTCTTTACCATATCTACCAACACTCGAGAACTCAGGCTGCAAGTTGTCCAGTGCTGAATAAAAACCTGAGGGAGACAAAGCAACAAGGAGGCGAGATCCCAGTGTAACAAAGCCAGGCTTGGTGCGTGATGCTGGAGTTTTCACTCATCGTTATCCTAGCGGCGTTAGTCTGAACACTCCTGCCACTGATCCCTACAAATACTGTGCCGCCACAAGCCAGGCGTGAGGAAATAAAGGCATGGAACAAGTTCTCTGGAATAAACGTCAAGTTTGTAAACATTATTCAAGGTGTAGATGTCTGCTGAAGCCTTATGCTTAATGTGGTCTAGGTGCCGGAGCTATTTAGTACTGGCTGTGCTGGCATAGCAACCAAACGTAATTTAAAGATGACTGTATGATGTGGGAATAGAAAGAAGACAGCCTTGAAATTTAATTCCAAGTTGCAAAGGTCATGTGGGACCTTCGAACTTTGCTTCTCTGTTCGTAATGGACCCACTTCTGTCTGAGATCTTAGACTAAAATTAGGAGCTACAGTGTGATCATCAGTAAAACTGCTCAAAGCTAACGCTAATGCTGCAGCAAGCAGAAGGCGATGTGGAAGCTTGAACTTGTAGTGAGATGTACAGTATGACCAAGCAGAGCATCTGGAAAAAGGATCTGGAGCAGGTGAATTTTAATCTTGCCGACGGCTACCTCAACCTGCCCCCTAGTGACACAAGTGAGGCTGTGGCTGGGAAGTCACAAGGAGGAGGCTGAATGAAAGGACATACAGAGAGAAGCGGGTCTGTATATCAGACAGTAGATGCCCTTTAAGCTGACACTGCTGCAAGATGTCACAACAGGATACTCAGGTTGTGTTTGATGTACACAGGCTAGTTAGGCAGGCAGTATTAATAAGTACTGGAAAAAATCCTAATAATAATAATAGTGAACCTGAATAAATTAAACCTAATTTAACCTAATTCTGATTGCATTAACTCTTTTACCCTCAAAGAAGTGTTGACAAAAATACATTTAACACATGAGGGTGTCTACTTTTTTTTTTTTTTTTTTTTACTATTATAGGCCTACACAAAAGATGTAAACCCACAAGACTCGAGCAAATGACATATCACCGCTGCTCTCTTTCCTGTAGGTAATTTCATATTCTACACTTAATGTTCCCTGAATGTTACTGAATGCAATTCCATGAATGCTGATTCCTGGTTAGTTGCCATGAGCCAACTGCACAGTAAACTTTAAAGCTGCCAGCTGCATTCAGCAACATCGCTGTTAGTCTGTGCTACTAAAACCTAACACGAGGAAACAGTGGCGTGTCAATAATAAAGTGCTTCACAGGCCAAAAGCCTTGGTATGCTTTATTTCATATGTAAATACATGTTTGTTTTCGGCTCTGCTTCCTCCCATTTTAATTCCGCAGAGCTGAGCCAAATCAGTGAAAGCCATGCAACACACAGTCAGGGTGAAGGGTGGATAAAGCAGTCAATAATAGAGGAAGGAAAATCATCTGCACTTTGTGCCTGCATTAGCTTTTACATCAATGGCTTCTTTCACTTATTTTAATGTGACACCTTGTGCCAGTATTCTCAGACGGGAAAGTGTTGCCATGTCTGTTTTAATGCTGTGATCCGTTACGATAATGGGGTGAGAGGCAGCTTAAGTAGCCGATTTTTAATTTGAGGTATTAAAATAAAATCCAGTGTGCTTAAAACCGAACCAAACTGACTAAAATGCTCATTTACAGTTTTTTTCCCAATTGTTTAAACACGCTCCCTGAAACCACAGCTCAGTTTCTCAAAACTCTAAACACACAACTGAAAAGAGTTATCCATTTTGTCAAAAACTCCACAAATCTCCAGCAAAATGATACACCGCACTCAAAACAATAGTCTCTCTTCTAAAAGCGATACGCGCACTGCTATCATACGAATATCTCTTACAGAGCAGCAATTAAACTCTGGTGCGAATAATTTCAAACACTATCATCAAAATAGCATAGATTGTGTCCTGTACAAGCACAAGCTTTGAATCAAAGAAGTATGTCACCACCTCTTGCAGATCATCTGTCTGCTGTGTGGGCTGCACAGATTTCATTAATGCAGGACAGAGCAACATTATACATTTAGAAACCATCAAGTTACATTACTGCAATTACTGATGAGAGCATAGAAGACTAATGAAGTGGTTACTTGTGTACCTATTCACATCTCTTAATGCCTGGATAACTGAGGCTACTGTGAAGCAGTCCAAATTCTACTGGACTCAGTGCCCAGCTTCGATCATTTGGCTCATGTTCCTCCTCCTCCTCTAGCTCTCACTCTTCCTCTGTTCTCCATGCTGCTACTTTTTTTTCCTCAGCACACTAGAGGTCACCTGAGGCCTCTTTTACAACCCCGATTCCAAAATAGCTGGGACTCTGCTCAAAACGTAGATTAAAACCAGAATGCAATCATTTGCAAACAAACTGTGTTTAGGGACAACAGTTTTACAAAGTGTTCCTGTTTGTTCCTGCAGTAATATCCGTTATACAATCATGTGATCACAAAGTGGTGAACCTCTCGCCATCCTCGCTTGTGAACGACTGAGCCTTTCCAGGATGCTCCTTTGTTACAAATCAACCCTTTTTACCTGTGGAATATTCCAAACAGGTGTTTTTGAATCCCAGTCTTTTGTTGCTCCTGTCCCAACTTGTTTGAAACATGTTGCTGCATTAAATTCAGAATAAGCAAGAAAAATCAATGAAGTTGATGACGAAAATCATTAAATATATTGTCTTTGCTCTATTATAATAACTGAATATGTCAAAACTCTTCCTGACAAAATGATCCCCCTCTGTTTCATTCATGTGTTACACAGCATCCCATCCTTTTTGGAACTGGGGTTGTATGCTCTGACACGATCGAAGCGTTTTGCAAATTGAGGTGAATAGGTGAGATGTGAGCGAGACCAGCTGTTAAGTAACTCGCAGTGTTTTCCAGGCGCACAAAGTGTGCTAAATGATGCGATTTGTGCTTAGACTTTTGCAAATATCTAATTTAAAATTAAAAATTTGAATGAAAACAATGAGATTGTGCTTAGAGTTTAGCAGTCTGGAGTCTTGTTGATACATGAGCTTCAGGTTTTCAGAATTGTGTGCATAGTTCCATTTTATTGTGTGTATACAATTGGGAAAAACTGTAATAACCCAATGAAAGCTGGAGTGAGAATTGTTTGGACTGCAGCCAAACTACAGTGACAGATAACAGCGTGTTTCTGCCTTCATCAAACTTCCACAAACACCTACCAACACACAACTACTAAACCTCTTAGGTGGACTGGATTGTTCCTCTAGGACGTGGAGGAGTGCCTCCTCTGGATGTAAGTGTAGACTTTGACACAGTGGTCCCAGCAATCCAGCACCAGTAGCTGTCCTTTCTGGGTGGTGGCCACTCCTACAGGGCAGGTCAGCCCTTCCTGGATGAGAATTTTGAATCCACCCTCTTTGGGGAACTGGAGGATTTCTTTCCTGCCACTGTCCGTTACCAGCAAATCCCCATTGGCATCCACACACATGCCAGTGATACAGCGGAAGTCCTCTGTCTCTGAGAAGAAGTGGCTGAGCTGCTTGCCTAGCTGGCCATCGCTATCCACTGAGCCAATAGAGAAGCCACCTTCCAGGTGGGGTTCATTGTGGCGTTTCTCAAAGTTCAGGGCCAGGCCCTGGGTGAAATAGACTGTTCCAGCTGCATCACAAGTCACAAACTTTGGCCGCACAGCAGAGCACAGTCGGTTGTAGCTGACCACACCTACATTGCGGTCCACTGCTAGACACCACAGCTTGCCACCTTCCACATCTGACACCACAAACTGACCTGATGGCATGGCAGTAATACCCCAGGGTTTAATCAGTTGGTTCTTATGGCAGGCCACACACTGTCCATCCATAGTGTAGACTTTAACTGAGTTATCGTAGTTGTCAGTGACTCCTATCAGGCCTTGAGAGGTGACGGCGATGGATAAGGGGATAAGGTTAGGCAGGTCAGCCCCAAGGAAGCTCAGGACAAAGTTGTCGATGCTGCTGGCATTGCGGCGGATTTCACGCTGGAAACCTTTGCGATTGAAGATCTGGATGCGGTAGTTGCCACGGTCAGCCACCAGGACCTCGCCGTGTGATGTTACACAGATGCTGACTGGTAAATTGAACATGCCAGGTAGACTTCCCTTGCAGCCCATCTTCTTTACAAACTGGCAAGCCGGGGGCCCTGCACTTGCAGCAGCTCCTCCAGGTGATCCCCCACCTGCATCCATGGACTTTGACTTAAAGCTGCCAGGTGAACCACATACAGCCTCCTCTACAGCTGCAACCATGTCAATGTCTCTGTAAATATCCACCGGGGCCCCCGCTGCACCACCCGTAGCCCCTACTGCCCCAGCTACACTCTCTACATCACCCTCAAGTGCAATCTCCAACTCCTCATCGTCTGTACTGACAGTATAAGTATTTGTGGTCACTTGGCCAACTTCTACAGGTTTAGAGTGCTCTGTTCTGACCAGCTCTGGCTCTTGCAGCTGAAACATGGTTGGCAAGCTGCTCCTTAGATCCAGCTCTTCATCATCATCATCACAACCTCCGCCATCATCCTTTAGCAAAGCGATATCGCTCTGCCTCACCAGCATTGTCAGATAATCACAGCGTGACACCACTTTTACCTCTGCAATACTGAGGAGATATGTCTGCTCCTCGAGGACCTGCCCGTTTAGCTTTTCCACTTCTGCCATGGAAGCTGTGAATGTCCTTCGGGATCGCTTGAGCTCCTCTTGAAGACGTAGCTCAGCTTTAGCATAGTCCTGCTGCACTGCCTGGTATTTTAGTCTCAAGGACTTGTTAATGTTTTCAATAGCTGTCTTTTTCTTCTGAATTTCACCCATAACATCACGCAGAGCAGTCAGCTTGCCACCCAGTTCTTTACGACGCTGTTCAGCAGCCACCCTAATCGGCTGGACTGAATGGCCTTGATGCAGGTGGCCCTCTCCTTTGCATAGCTCACAGAGGACTGTGGCGCAATCATGGCAGTACTGTCGAGGTAGGCGGCTGCAGCAGGATTTGCACATTAGGCCAGCAGCAGCAGCACTGCAGGATGTAGTACAATCTAGGATCTTGAGCACAGTGAGATTATCGGCCAGCTGGGAGATACTACTCATACGGGAGACCTTGCTACAGAAGGGGCAGCGCACACCATTGATAGTATTAGCCAACAGCTTCTCTAGACACTGCCGGCACACCGTGTGACCACACTGCAGGAGTTTGGGTCTCATTTGTTCCTGGTTGTAGGTCTCCAGGCAGATTGGGCATTCAAGAACCTCCCTCATTAGATCTGGGTCCAGCGGGGAAGATGCTGCCGCCATTATGGTCCTTTCCTTGAGTGCGAAAAGCAAAAAAGGAATTATGTTTTGTAACATTTCACCATTCTGTGTGAAACCATAATATCATTAGCACCAGTGAGGAGATAACTATGTAAGTATCATGTATCAAGTTGTGATGCCTTACAGTTGTGTTGTGTATTATATTGGATGCACTAGTCAGAAAATCGACACTCAAATTCTTATCTCATAGTCTGACCCTCATCTCATGCACTGTGACTGTGTGACAGTAAATTATGCAGTGCTACCCACTGCCACAAACCTAAATGTTACTAAGCCATTTTGCAGCTCATTTGCAAGGTGAATTAACAAATATGTGGCCAGCTGTAACTCGCACAGCGAGCTAGCTCTTCTGTTTCAGAGTAGCTAGTTGCAGCAGTGTAACCTTAACTGACATAAACATGAGACGAACGTTGCTTAGGAAACCATTCACTCACAACAACTACCTAGTTAACAAAGGGCAACGCTATAACTAGTTACAACCGACTGCATCCTCATGCTAGCAACAAGCTACCACGATGAGGCAGTGACAGGTAAGCTAGCTAATTGGGGAATTGTTTTTTATCTGGGAGCTCATTGGAACACGTAAGGTAATGTTCGTACCACGCAATGATGTCAAGCAGTGTGATAAGAAAGCTAACTAGGTTATATCTCACTGAAGGCACCATGGTGCTCTTTTCATGCTTAAAAATAGCCTGACCTTGCAAACGACACCGACAGACGATTTACACTGCGAATTCACTCATTTTAGATAAGTAAATCGGAGGCCTCTCGACAAAAACAACAAACGTTAACGCTGCCTGCTGACACAACGCAACAATTACATTCATCATCTTCGCGGGACCGCTTCTGATGAACGTGCATTCAAGAATAAGAAAAGCGGCTCGTCGTAATGTTCGTCTTTTTGACATTTGTGCCTGATAGCATTACCTTGTCCTCAGTATTAGCTGGTTGGAAGTACAGCGGTTGTGATGGGCGTGCTGTGTTTCGGCTACTGCAGCTGCTAGTCAAGAGACTGCAGTGTTGACGACGTCACGCACGCAGAGCCGGGGCGTTACGCAATACGCACAGTCTGACGGCTCTTCTGATTGGCTGCTTTGGTGGCTCGTACAAGGGCACGCAGGGGTCCTGGTGATACACATTCACGGTCCTAATGCAGTTTATGGGGATTTATTGATATTTCACTTCCAGCAGCTGGAAGTATTTTACTGTCATTTGCTTTGTTCTTCACACTCTCATAGTCAAACAGTACAGGGTGCGAATGAGTTTTTAAGGCAAAGTGCATTGTATTGATTTTCCATGCACTGCACAACTATAAATACTTAAAATTTAAAACTTGTTTTACACTAATGAATATATTGTAACTTGCAACAGTGATCCTCTTAGTGTTCAGTAAAAATATCTGCATTGTATTGTACTGTATTCTTGTCGTCTGTCCCTGAAAGAATAAACGTGTAAGACCACTGAACTTCAGTTAACAAGTAAACATACCTGTAACTGAGGAAATAAGTCTCACAGAGAGAACCTGAAGTATTGCCCACAGGTTATTATTGTATGTTAGAAACATCCAGATGTGGTGACATGTAAGCCAGTAATGATAGAAAGAAACCACTAGATGTCAGACTTAGTCTTAGAAGATGCCCATGCAGCGCCTGTGCACACAGAATGAATTAGGACCTTCTAAGAAACAGTTTTTCTGTGGCAAATCACTTTTAAAACAAACAAGAGCAGAAATGTGGAAAAACAATTTAGATGATTGTTTAACATACATTAAAAAAGACAAATAATATTGTATTTAGACAGTAGAATAACTGCTGTTCAAATATTTTCTATAGCAAAGTATGAGGCACATTATACATATTAAAATGTGTCTCTCTTGCTCTACCAATATTGTGTTAGAACTGTGTAAAGTGAATAGGTGTTATGTCCTTTACAGGTACTGTAAATAACAAAGGCCAGTTAAAATCAGAGGACTGTGGTCCATGTAGCTGTTTTGATAAAGCAAAAAACAACATTGCCGACAGCATATACATCCAACAACATCTGTATGAAACTGCTATGGAAGATATCTGACACCTTTGCTGTTGTTGCCTGGGCAACATAGCCCTGGCCAGAGGGGAAGTGTCCCTGATGAGTAATTATACTGCAACCAGTCTACAAAGACATTTTAATTAACAATGGCAGTGTAAGATCAATGGCTCGAAAATGCTCTCCATTTATCTCCTTGCTGTGTTTGATGACAGGCAAGTGTTGCATAAGCATCACATTCATTCCACACAGCAAACAGATGTCATAGCTTATAAAAAGACAAAATGACGGGCCATTCCTTTAACTGCGCCAAAATACATGTGGTCCGGTTTAGTTTGTCCTTGCGAAGGGTGTAGCCGTTGGACAAACGTCACTGACACTGTACATTTCACAAACACAAATAAACAGACACTCAGACAAAGTACTTTAGTGATCCCAGGTGGAAACGATATGGTGCAGTCGTTTGCTACCAGCCTCAAAGCAACATTTACAGTTAAGACAGCTGAAGAAGTTGTAAAAGTCCAAAAGTAAAGAAAAGATGGGGCAAAGTAGAAGTAGCAATACCACAGTGCAGTAACACTCTGTTACAAGTAAAAGGCATGCATTTGAAATTCTAAAAAGCAGTAACATCAATATATGCTTAAAGCACCAAAAGTAAGGGCACATTTTGCTGAATAGCCCTTTTCAGAACATTTTATATGATATAATTGGATTATGATCACTGATATGTTCATGTGTACACCACATTAATGCTTCAGCTGGTAAATGTGTGGCTCTTTTTTTAATCTATTTCTATGTATTTTATATCTCACACTTTATATACTGCTGTGTAGCTTGTGAATTCCCCCTTGAGGATCAATAAAGTCTGATTTACATAATATAGTCATAATTTATTTGTTAATCATGCTTTGTAATCTGAATCTGGAAAGTAACTACTAATTAAAGTTATCAAATAAATTTAGTGGAGTAAAAAGCTCAATATTTGCATCTGAATTTTAATGGAGTAGAAGTATTAAGTTGCAGAAAATGGAAATACAAGTACCTGAAAATCGTACTTGAGTAAATGTGCTCTGTTACTTTCCACGATTGCATGTGCACCATTAATGTCAGCTGGCCCTGACTACGGCATTACCGTGGCCGTGTTTGATTGTCTCCACCAGAGCTCTCTGGTGCCAAACCGATCATAAAACGCATTTGTGTACATAGACGTAAACAACTGTAAGCCAGGATGAAATGAGCTAAAGGGGGTGAGAGGGAACACGACTGGTTACCCACAGCCAACCTGAGCTGCTGGGATTTAATGTGAGAGCCCATTTCGACAGCTCTTCTCTCTGTCTGTGCTGCCTCAAGAAATGCATATAATTGGGCTCTAGGGCCACCCTTTGAGCCTGTTTACATACTGTTGCACATGACGTTACCGCCTAACCTTTCAACTGCTTGCCAGCGTTTTGCAGATGTACACAGGGAGTAAACCACAAAGACATACATAAAATAAAGAGAGGTATGTCCAGACTCAGTTCTCTCTTGCACACAAACATGCACAGCGGGGTCATAGCTGCAACTGAGGACACCGGGGTCGTGTCCTTAGTGCTTTCACTGGGAATCTGGAAGTTTCAGCTGTTTTTAAAGCTGATATCAATATATTTTACAACCCAGACTCCAAAAAAGTTGGGACACTGTGTAAAACACAAATAAAAACATAATACAATCATTTGCAAACAAACTGTGTTTACCGGCAACGGTTTTACGAAGTATTCCCGAGCCCATGCAGTCATATCCTTTTGAGGATGTCCCTTTTGTACACAGTCATGATACTATCACCTGTTACCAATGAACCTGTTTACCTGTGGAATGTTCCACACAGATGGTTTTTGAGCTCTTCCCAGTCTTTTGTTGCTCTGGTCCCAACTTGTTTAAAATGCATTGCTGGCATCGAATTAAATGAATAAGCAGATATTTACAAAAATTTGACGAGGTGAATCATTAAATATATTGTATTTGTACTGTTTTCAATTGAGTATATGTCAAAAAGCAGTAGCAAGTTATCACATGTTGCTTTATTTACGTTTTACACAGCGTTTTTGGGATTGGAAATATACTCATGATCCAGATCATCCCTCAAAAATTGTGTACAGCATTTTGGCATTTGTAACATTTTTTTCTCTAGCAGTGATTTGTCTCTAGAGTTTGTTAGCCTGCTAGCCTGTTAGCTATGTATACACTTACTCCACCTGCACATTGTCTTCTTTAATTGTATTTTTAATTTGCTTATGAAATGAAATGAGCAGGACTTTCTGTCCACATGTTAATCAGTGTTAAGGGAATTTGCCTAACTTTTATTAGGCTTTTTAATGATACAACACAACACAGACAGTTTTGCATGCTCATGCCAGCAGCACATCAGAAAACCAAACTTTTTGCAGCTTTGATGAAGGCCTTTCGGTCTCTATTACCTGGTTCGAATGTGAATACTCACTTGAGATATGTTGTAATTAGCACAAGCGAATTTCCCCCTGCAAATAATATTACTTAAACCTGTCCTTGAAAACGTCCCCACCTGCATGATGTTTGTCTCTGAGCCGTTAAACACCTCCCATGTGTCAGCGTGCGTTTGTGTCTGAGAAGCGAATGGCTGAACGCCGTTTTCGTGTCCTCGGTTAACTTACAGCACTGGAGTCAGGAGTGAAATTGCACAAGTAAACAAATTAAGGCTTGTTTCCTTCTCTCATACAAACACATACGCTGTTTGAGTTCATGCAATGTGTGTTGTCCTTTCACTGCTGCCACAATAGTTTGAAGGATGTTGGAGTTCACTGTCATTAAAACTGTTAACGGGAAATAAGCCATTTAGAATATTAACCTTAATTGGTCCCAATTACCCCACCTTAAATGATGTTTAGGGTTTTTCCTGTCTACCTTTGAGTTTAGGCTTTCACTTGTTTTTTTGGTCTGTGTGTGTTTATGTGCACGTATGTAATGCTGCTTGCACTGGTAATCTCATCGATGCATCCATGATTGGGGTTGTGTGAGCGGAACTTAAACATGTGCACATTCTTGTTGTTTTAATACATTTATTCTCATGTATGGAACTGAGGCTTTGGACAAAAAATTTTAGCACTCTGCATGGAGTGTAGGTCAATACTCCGACAACTAACATGCAAGTATAATACGTATTCAGTGTTTAAACATAGGGTTTCTCCATATTTTGTAGCACTGACTGATGATTCATCTCAAAGCTACATCATAAGCCGGTAACTCACTCACTCACTCACTCACTAGCAAGGATCCCTTATCGCTCATTTGGAAAATTCATGTGTGTGTCCTCCTTCCTTGTAAAGCAAATAGACACAACGAGCACATCTTGATGGCAACAGATGGTGGATCTGCTTCACTGTGACATGTGGCCTGATGTGTCCTCCAGGTGAAACACCCAAGTAGCATTCCCTCCTGTCTCTGCCCCTCCCCGGCTTCTGTCGCTGCCTCGTCTTTCTGCATGGTGTGTTGTTTTCTCGCCGAATCCCCCCAACTCCAGTGAGAACATCAAATAGTGGTAATTGAAGCTCAGGAGAGGAAGCCAGTGACACCCCTCCTCCCTCCCATTCATCCTTTGTCTATGAGAGCTGATGACGGTACAGGGTTAGTTGTTGTTTTTTCTGCTTTTCCTGGGCAGCAAGTAAAAGTAAACCCAGATGCGGATGCTCTTCGTAAGTGAGTGACTGTGACTGTGAAGGGATCATGAATATATTGTTTCATAAAGATGAGAGATTTAGGAAGAAGGGGTTGTTTTTACAATTAGAAAACAATACATATGGAAGTGAGGGAGATGGTTTCTCTCCCTCTTCCTGAAATGAATGTAAATATTTATTGTTGTAAACTTCATTTACCTCCCCTCCCATCCATTATCCATACCTATCTTGCCTACCCCTCCAGAGGCAACAGACCAGAGTGTTGGTGGAGGTGGGCGGCGTGAGCTGAAGTCGGTCCCCTTCATCAGCTACCTGTCGGCACTGCAGAAGAGCCAGCTGTTGACTGACGACATGGTAAATGGCGTCGAGATCCGCTGCGAGGAGAAGGGCAGCTGTCCATCTGGCTGCCACCTGTGCCATCACCAGGCCGTGATGGGGGGAGTGTCAGGGAGAGGCCGCACCGGTAACAGCAGGAGCGGAGAGCAGCCTTCCCCCATCCCTGTGCTGCTGGAAGTCAGCCGTGTGGTGCCCCTCTACAGCCTGGTCCAAGACAACGTCACCAAAGAGGTGAGAAAGCAGCATGGGGGTAGGAAGTGCGTGTGTGTGTGTGTGAGAGAGAGAGAGCGAGAGAGAGAGAGCGAGACAAAGAGAATGAGCTCGATTGATGTGATGCATCAACATACCCACTGGAGTTGGAAGAAAAAGGCCAAAATAAGAAAAGAAGAAGACTTTTATTTTAGTGCTAAGTTTATGGTAAAATCAAAAGCATTTTTGAATGAGGGGAATGAAAATGTGCAAAATGTTACTGATGGTGTGGTTGAAGCCTGGATTTCTTTTCAATTCTGACATATTGCGAATCATTAATTATATGACTGTAAACTTATTGTTTGCTTTGTCAACGTCCTGTTTACAATTTTGCATAAAAGTTGGAACGTAATTGTTAATTATTAAGGTTAATTGTAATTGTGGGGCAAATTAACACATAGTGCTGCCCATGTGCAAGCTCTTCTGAAAATGTAAGAGCCATCTGTCTGTTATTCAGGATATTTTACTTACATGCAATCTCATACCATGCAGTGGTGGCGTTATCCCATTGTCCTCTGAAGTGTTCAGCCGATGCAGTTGTGTCAAATCACCTCTAGGTGGCATTAGTTGGTTAACTTTGACCACTGGAAATGAGCACTGTAATACAGAGGGCATAAAAAAGATGACATCATGGTTTTCTCCTCTTGTGGGAAAGTCGATGTGAATATGTGTGAGATATATGTGTGTGTGTGTGTCTGAACAAGCACACACAGCTGAATGTAATATCGTCTTAATGGCCGCGTGTTGTGTTTATGATTCATCCTGTATGAAAAGTCTTGGGGTCTTTGTGCAGTGAAAGTTAATCATATCGGATTTCTTTTCCATAAGGTAATTTAGGAGGGGGCTCTGGCTTCACTTGACATTTAGTTTACCCTTTCTACTCTGTTCAGGCTTCATCTTGACATTGTCTTGCTACCTAATATCCGGTACATGTCTTCTCTTTGCGTGTGCGAACCAACACAGAGCTGTTTGCAGGTGACTCACGCCCAACACACACGCATGCACGCGCCACGGGGAGCAGACTGGTTCACGCTCCCCCCAATCAAGCATCTAATTACCTTACCTTCTGAAATTACTGCAGGCGACAACAATACCGGAGGCAAAAAAGACAAACACGCACACACATAAATATATATGCACTCACAAACTCTCTCTCTCTCACACACACACACACACACACACAACAAAGACCCCTGTACGTGCCGCCCATAACAAGCACCACAGCCCCAAAGAAAAGAAGGCACAATCAATAGCAGACGATCCCTAGTGGGCCTCATCGATAGCTAAACGTGAGGAAGAGCAAAATGTCTCTTTCCCCTCTCTTTCCAAACACCTCGCTATCCATCCTTCTCTCTCCCCCTACCCAACCCGTGGTCTTCTGGGGATGTGGAGAGTGAGATGTATGAGGAGGAGGAGAAGGGGTAGACTGCAGTGGATCGCTCTGGCAAGCCCTTCTGAGGTAGCTTGAGGCAGGATTATTAGCTTCTTATTGATGTCATCGACCTCTTGGGAGGGAGGGGAGTCCATCACTCCGCTCCTCTTTTTCCTCACCGTCTCCTCTCCTCCTGGCCGCAGCCGCTGCTGCTAGCCTGAAAGGCGCATACATATATTGCATTAGAGACGAGCGACACGACAACCTGCCCCTCCACACATACAGTTCTCTCTCTATGTCTTTGTGTGTGTGTGTGTGTGTGTGTCTTTCTCACACATGCTTTAGCCTGAGATCTTTCTACTTGGCCGGGTCTATCGGGAAAGACAGATGCCATGTTGCAAAAGCTTTCTCAGAGATGAGTTTCTTTAAAAAAAAAAAAAATAAGGAAAAAAGGAAGCAATCAGAATAGAGGGTTAGTCATCCCACTTATGATTAGGTGGATTGAGGCCATATCTGTATGTGCATGCGTATTTGTATGCATGTGTCTGTGTATGCCCACTATCGTGTTTACATAGACCTGTCACTCTCTCTCTGGCTCCCCTCCTCCCTCCTTTCTGGGCTACCTGCGTCTTTCAGTGGCCTCTCCCTGCCCGTTTGACAGCACATGTCGTGTCCCTTTCACGCAAATCTCCTCATTATTAAGCCAGAGGGGGATTTTGTTACAAAGTGAAATTACCCCTTCCTTGAAAAGACCCCCACCGGCACTGAAAGCCAACAGAATTAAACGGTAGAAATAGTACACTGGTGCATCTCCCTGCTTCTTAGCTTGCTCTGTGTGGCTCTGTGAAAGAGGGGGAGTAAAGTATTTCTTTGTACATGTGCCCAGTACTGACATCACCAGTGACTAGTTAAGGATTTGGGGAAAATAATACCTGGAAGACTGGTATTGGATAGTTACCTGAGTTCTTCCCAAAACATGTTTTCTCTATTTGCTGTACCCAATAGAAAACATATTGTCTCACTTATCTGTCCATGCTGGTAGTTTTGAAGTGTCCACATTTTAAGATTTCTGTGCTTTCTCTATTTGCCTCCACCCTAATACAATGAAGGTGGATAGAAATTAGTTTGCAGTGCTCGCAGCCTTGAGAAGCGATGTTTAAAACATCTCCTTCGAGAAACAATGCCCCCTCTGGATTATGCACAGGCCTCACTGTCCAACTGTTGCTATAGGGACTATTTCATCAGCAGGAAGACGTTCCAGAGGAAATTGCTTACAGTGAGGTGTGTGGATGCTGAAGAGTAATGGGGGCGCCTTTTTCCAGAAAAGCTGCGTTGCTGTTGAGGTTTTTTCGGTGTAATGTTTCACCACAAACAGAATTAGATTAATAAGATAAAATAAAATAATGTTCACCTCTGTTATAGTTTTATCCCAGATAAAACCAGAACTATCTGCATGGCTAGATAGTGGAGACGTGTGAGATTTGGCTGAACTGTCTCTTTGAAGTACTGACTAACACATGTATATTTTTAAGTCATTATTTTTGTTTGGCTTATCATCCAACTTGCAATACAAACAGATTTCCACCTGTGGAAACCTGTGTATATAAAACTTGCTTATACATTCATCAGCTGCATATGTCTGATTTTGTGCATACTTCACTGTCTTTACTCCACTGTACGAAACGTAATGATTTTGTTTTGCATGTGGAAGGAAAGGCTTGAGGTTTACTCCCCCTTGGTATTCTCAAGTTGCTCTGTTGTCGGGCTTGGCTTGCTTTAAACCTGTTCTTGACTAGAATTGGACTGGAACCGGTCTTGGAATTGGCTTAGACTCGACTAAGGTGGTCTTGCTTACAGGCCTGGTGTGCGCACGCAAACACACACACGCACACAGATACTCCCCTTAGCACATTAGCACAATTCAACAAAAACACATAAAGCAACATACCCTGAATGTTGCTGCCAACTTCAGCAATAGTCTGCCACACAGCTCAGTCCAGCAGCTGTCATTATCTAATGCACACACCAAAGAAAAAATCAAGTTCTGATCCCGGGAACAACACTTCAGTACCAAGGAGAGCGCACGCTCCTATAGAACATTAAACAGACTCATAGAAACTCTGTACAGTTACAGCTGCAGCTACACCGGTTACCAGTTTATTCAGCTAACCTACCTAAAACTGATGCAGTCTAATACAACGGCCGTGATAGAAATCCTACCTTGAGGTGCTGATTCAGGTGTTGATTGATAGCTGTGATTGATTATACAGAGAGGTGTTTCTGTTATTTAGCCTACCCTCGTTGATATAATTAAGGTGGACAAAAAAATCGAAACGCGTGCCAGTCTAACACGGTACAAATGAACAGCACCACAACCTGCATCATCCGACTTTCAGCACGACATGACCATTATAAATTGATTTTATTATAAATTTTATTGCAGGGCTGCTGTATTAGAGTGCGGTAGTTTTAGGTGTTCCTAGTAAACTGACAAATGAGTGTATGTTCTCGTCAGCCTTTGGTCCATAAAGCATTAATTGCATCAGCTGTAGTACAGACTTGTCCTTTATGCCACGGACAACAGTTCAACAGTTCATCAACATCCAAATTGACCACACTGAAACTAAATCACAAAGAAGGACCTAACCGCCCTCTAAAGATGAATGTTCAAAGGCAGCATCTGTAATTATTCCATGAATCATATAGAGGGTAATGTCCAGCAGTCTTTCTTGTTAGTCTCCACTGAAATTTTCAAGTTTAGTCAAATTTTATTTGTTTTCATTTTCTTTTATACCGCTTCTCTGTTGGCTTTTTTATTGCTGGCTTTCTGTGTTGTGTAACACGTAATAAGAGAGCAGACCAACAAATAAGTCAATTTATGTTGCTGGAAAGGTTAGATTATCTGAGAGCACTGTCAGATTGAGTTGGCACACCTAAAAACCAATACCTGCTGTTTGAGGGTTCTCCAGTGACATGGCAACCCCCCATCAACCTCTGGGTGAACCAACCCTCCAGCTGCCCCCAGTGTCCAATTTCCTGGAAGTACTACCTCTGACAAGGTTCCTAGAACCAGCCCATTGGTTCCTTTGTTAACACCATTATCCCTGAATGATTGGAAAGGATACATAAATGCATTCGAGTCTGTGTGTGTGCACACACACGCACACACACAGACGTACACACTTAGGTCACTATTGATGGTGTCCTGTGTGTGCTGACTTAGAGTCTTTACCACCACTGCTGATCATCTTATAAATCAATACTGTGGGCCAGCTGGCCAGTGTTTTCGTGTATTAGCCTCTGAAGACGGACAGTAATATGGTCGGCTTAGACTAGACAAACAGATTAATACATTAAAGAGGTCACAATGGCCTCCCTTGCCTTCTTGTAAGTCACGACAGGCTTCTACGAAAGTGAAAGGTCCAAATAGTATTTTGGTGCCAGTGTGTCTGCAGGGCCTAAATGATGTCAAGGCTTGGAATTTGCGGCCGGAGTTGTTGCTGATGCTCAGTGGCCTTGCCGTTCGCCGATCTCGTCTTCTGTTGGAAGCTGGGGGTGATTACATTTCAGCTCAATTGGTTCAGTATCGATAAAGGTCGATAGAGATGAATTGTGGCATATTTGTGAAACGGTAGAAGCGGGTGTTATTGTAACCACAGGGGCATCACCAGTTCCTGGAAGCAGATCTGTCATGACTGCACAAAAACTGTCTCACACTGTTACAGTCAAGGCTCTGATAGGGCCGTCTTTGTCAAAACACTTGCTTTTCTAATACGAAGCATGATGGAGGAGGTTTTTTCTCACCCTTATGTGGCCAACACAGAATATGTATGGATCTATAGCGTTCTGGGAAATGCATGATCTGTGGTTAATCAATACAGTATAGGGTATCCTCTACCTTACTTATCTAGTAACTGCATTGAGCACAGAAGTACTCTCCCCTGGGCCTTTCACCGTGTCTGTTCATCTCACTAAAGGATTTACCGTACTGACCCGAGCCTTTCTCTTTAACTTGCACCAGGACAGGACCAGGACATATTGCTGTGTTCCTCGCCACACACTTGACATATTATCACTTTACACGTATTAGCTAACAATCACTTTTTCTTGCGTTTCTCCAAATCCTCATCTCTGTTTTACCTCCTGTGCCCCCGCCACCCACCCACCCAACCCCCATCTCATTCTCTAAACCACAATTAGATTCCCTGTTTACCCAGTGGAGACTGGCTTGCATTACTCTTCAAACATCAACACGGCGGTAATCGCTTTGTCTATTTTTCACATGTGCAGCCATGCAATCAAGCGCACAGACCCATATGGGGTTTTTCTAGGAATTTGGTGGTGGTGAACGCATGGCGGTCCTGTGGTCTTTCTCTCTTTTGCCCCTAGCAGCGGAGGTCATTTCTCATTTCTCATATTTGTCTAGTCTGTGTGCGTGCATAGACCTTGAGTCCAGGTTTTTCTTGTTGCCTTTGTCTGTGGCCTGCTTCCCATTGGCATGAGGTGGCAAGACCCCTGCTGCTGTTGTTTTCTGGCAGCAGTTAGCCACATGGGTTCAGGCAAAGGGGGGAGAAATGTAATTACCTTTTTCCCCTTTTTGGTTTTCCAGGGGGTTATTATATGGCCATGGATTACAGTGTTGCCTACCCCCTATAATAACCGCTCATTCAGCATGCTCATTTAGAGGGCCTTGTATTGGAGGTTAAATAATGGGAAAGCCTTGACTGCTGAAGGATCCTGATCCTGTCCCACAGTCAGGTGGGCAATGCTTTGAGACTTGACACTCTCTTTTTTTACACCTTTGTTTCTTTGTTCACCTTGATGCTTTTTCATTGTCTTCTGTCCACTGATCCCTCCAGCCTCAATTTCTCTTTTTTTAAGTTTTGTTACTCCTCTTCTCATTTAGCTCACTTTTACTCTCAAGATCCTTTGCCCTGAGTGAAGGCAAGTGGTATTGGAAGAAGTCAGTTCCCATGAAGTCTGTCGAGCCTCCTTTACAGCTAACAATGCAGTGTTGTGGAAATGCTAACATCAGCTTCTGAGTGCATACCCTGACTCTTTTTTTGGCCAAGCCGTCCGTCTCTCTGGTCAGGACTATGCCCAAAGCCATCTCAGATGTCACTTTCACTAATCAACACGCTGCAGAAATCCTCCCTGGCATTTCTCCAATGAAATGAAACAACCGACTGTGGAAATCAATCTTTAATTGGAGTGCGCGTTTGTGCGTGCATGTTTCGCATGTGCCCGTGCGTGCACCCTGCACGTGTGCAGTTGTCTTAAAGACGTGTGTGGTCTCATCAGTTTCTCTGCTTTCGGATAAGTGAATGTCATGGTGTATTGGAACAAAGGAGTGGCTTCTCTTTGCTTTTTGTTGGATGCCTGGTACCCAGTGATAATGTTTCCGCATGGTTCCAGTGTCCTATTTTTGTGACCATGATCAAGTACATCTCCAAAGTTGTCTGCATGAGGCAGCACTGCCAACCAGTTAGAGCACATAAATAACTGAGTGCTCCATTGATCCATAGTGTGACAGGGGGAGCCAGAGTGCTTGCGAACTCTGTTGAACTCACTCTCTATCATGCCTGTGGCTTTAGGGAAAGCCCTGACATTATACTTTATTGCTCTGACGGTTATATTGGCATTTTGCTGCCTTTTAGAGGATGACTGAGCTTCTGCCTTTGATTTTTCTTTCGCCTGTTAATGAAGCAGCACAAGGAGATGTTAGGAGATGATGTCATCTCCTAACATCCTCACCCCCCCATCCCCCTTCACAGATAGACCGACAGCACCACCGACAGACGCACACACGCACACACGCACACACACACACACACACACACACAAACATACACTTAGAGTGGAGGAGACGGGGAGTGTCACAGCCTTCACACCTCTATCATAAAAGTCACAGTGCATCTATGATATCGCAGCGTAAGCTTGTCGATGTTAGTGAGATGTTCCTGCCTTCCGGTAATTGGGAACGGTGGGTATGAAAAGGTCACTCTGTGTGTGGGTGTGTGCATGTGTACCTGTACTTCTGTCTTCGTGAGAACCCGTTGTGTGTTCTAGACCTTCAGGGAGGGGACATTTCCGCAAAGTGAGGACATTTTGGCCAGTCCTCGCGTCGTCAAAGGGCTATTAAGTTAAGGCTGAGGTTGATATGCTAATGTTGAGGGTTATTTTTAGTGGATGGGAAAAAGAAAATTAATATAGTCAATGAAGAGTCATCATATGGACAGAAGTACAAGGGTGTGTGCTCGTGTGTGTTCTGGGATGTGGAGGGCACCGATGGAAAAAGTGGGCTGAGATGGGGGTGGGGTAAGCATAGATGGACAGGAAGCGCATGTTCCAAGAGATAATTGCATTTCTCTCACCTGTTACCCTTTACAGGCCTTCAAGAGCGCCACAATGAGCTCATACTGGTGTGCTGGAAAGGGCGATGTCATTGATAACTGGTGTCGCTGTGACCTGAGTGCCTTCAGCAAAGACGGCCTGCCTAACTGCAGCCCCCTCAGGCAGCCAATGTAAGTGTGAGGTGACACCACGACACCTAGGAATTCATGCACAAGAGAGATTTCATGGATGCATGCACCGATGCGCCACGGGCGCGCTCACATATGCACGTGGACATGCACACACATATACACGCACCTGTCTCTGCTGACTCCTGGGGCACTTAAAAAAGTTGTAGACACAAGCACAGTCCCCAAAGTTCTAATAGCTGTCAGTCGGCCCTTACACCCTTCTGAAAAGAACATGCTCTCATTCAAGGTGTCCTAATAATATCTCCAAGGCTTTTGTGAGTCATCCGCCTCAGCTATTGTTGCCCTGAGAACTTTTAGGATAAAGATAAGGCGGCAATGAAAGCAATTAGTTAAAGAATGAAAATAAATTATGCTTATTAGTATATCATATTCCACAATGAATGAAGGGCAACTTTTATTGGCACCACTCTGGCATAACAATAAAAGCTTAATTAACAAGGATGAAATATAGTGTGGCAGCAAGGGAGGACTCTGGGGTCCAAGTCTTAATGACATTTGCAACCAGTGTGATCCTTTTTCGCATTCCTCAGCTATAAACAGATTTAGTTTTGTCTATTTCTTGTTTTAAAAATTTCACGAATGCAACAAGATTTATGCTGGGACAAATTTGACAGAGATGCGAGCCGATTTGTCCAAATTGCAGATGCTGGACCTATTCAGTTTGAAATCTCTACTTTTGTCTGCATTCAAACAACACCGAAGACGAAAGAGTTGATCCTGTTTCGCCTTGTCATCCTTTGATGATGATGATGATGATGTCATTGCCCAACAACAAGGTGACGTTAACACAAATCTTACTTACAAGGTTAGATGGCGGTGGCGTTGTAATTTGGACAAGTGTGGCCCATCAATTGGACTCACTCCAGCAGACAGATGGATATAGTGAATGTGTATTATTTAAAACAGCTTCAAGCTTTAAGATGCATGTTTAGGATGGATAACTAAATTTGAGAGACCACACTGAACTGCTCACATTACATCTTAATTACAGTATAGTCGTAGCACTAGAATCCTCTGAGAGCGTGAGTATTTGAGACTTCCTCTGGATGAGCTGGCTGTCTTATGCCACACATGAATGGCATGAGAATAAATTGCTGATTCAGCTTCTTGTGGCTTTAAGATATTAATGGACCAAATACATGAAATTCTGATCTGTCAGTTCGGGGTGTTTGTGACACTGAGAAAAAATCTGTTCCTCGTTTTACAGCTGTTCCTGTTGTAATGATGGGATGGGAAGGATCTTTGTGGGTCAGTGTGCATCACACTATCTTCCAATGCTGACTGCGGCCACTATGTCAAAATCGCCTCACCGCCCAGCAGCATTTCCTGGGGGCTTCAGTGCAAACTTTTACAATACATACTGTTTCAGGGGTCAAGAATGAACATTGAACCTCGGCAACATGGACAAGAAGTTCTTGCAGCGCTCAATTAAAATTGGAAAATTTGAACATCTACAATTCCACAAAAGCTGGAATAAAAACGCAATCTGCTGATAAAGATCATGTGATGTGAGCAAAAACAGAACCAGCGCCAGGACAGCTACTAAATGGACCTTATGATGAGATTGGTCTGAACTCCTCAGAGATACTTTACCAGAAACACTGGGACAAACGCATTGATACGTGAGACTTAGATTATGCTGCGTAAGTATTGCACAAGTAGTTTGAAACGCTTATGGTGGTTTTGGTATTGTTTTGTTTGCGGATTGTGGTTGTGGAATTGGAGAGGAAGAGTTTTGGTCAGGCTTACCCTGGACCCATGCCTGCTGGCACTGAAAGGGGCCAGTGAAGAGCCGCTGCAGCAGCCAAACTCCAACTCTGGCCAGTGACGGAGTGTAACGCCAGCAAAAACCTGCAGTACTTATCATTGTTGTCTATGAGGATGAAACGGCGCTGCGTGCCTTTTATGAAGAGGCATAACCTACCTCTCTTAGCCAGTGTCACAGACACAGCTGGAGGGCAGGAAATATGGAAATGTTGCTCTTTTATCTCTTTTGAGGGATTAAAGAGGAAAAACTGCACAAGGAACACTGCTGGAGAACAGGTGGCATCGGAATGCTGTTTTGTTCAAAGCAGCTGTTTGCCATCTTGTTGTCCAATATATGCAGAGGGGTGACAGACACAACAATGACTGCATGCACCCAGTATTTTAGGCACTGGGCACACACATACGCACACACACAGTTTAATTTGAATTTCCAAATGAGTGTAACAAACAGTTGTGGAAGCCTTTTGATCACATTGTTGATCTTTATCTCATTTCCACATCTTAAACCTTATCTTGTCTATGTTGATCCATTAGTTTGCGCCTAGCCCCTTACCTGGAGCCCTCAAGCACAATGGTGGCCCTGGAGTGGATGGATGTGGAGCCTCTGATTGGCTGCAAAGTTTCTGACTACATCATCCAGCATAAACGAGTGGAGGATCCCTCGGAGGCAGAGGTTTACACAGGTAGGAAAGCCAAATTCCAAACCTGAGTTGATTTGCTATTTGTAACTGTATAGATTTAAACACTACGGCGTGGTGAAGTGAGCTTGTATGTTAACAGACATTATTTTTATTATGTGTTTTATCCTCCATGCCACAACCAGGTCAGGATCAGACTTTCTGATTACTGTGTTTTGCCTGTAGAAATATTATTTATTATCTTAACCGAACCTGTTACTTAATGTCGGTCTTTATCGTTTCAGCAATACAAACATACACATAGTAGAAGTACTGAGAAAGGGAATATTTTTTGTATTTTTATCATTGTTGATGGTTTCTTTAGCTCTTGTGGGCGACGGTGGTTTGCACTGCTGGTCCAGAGCTCATAGGGGTTTCCCTTGACTGTGCACACACCTGGATTAGAGCCTCTAAAGAGAGGGAATAAATAGGTAATCTTCTATGCATAAAGTCACAGAGGTCAATAACTTTGTATTGGGACATTTCAGATCGGATCTTGCTGGGGAATCAACGATGAGCCGTGCTGGACTCAGATCTAAGTTCTCTTTTGGCCTTGTCTAACCTAGTTTGCCTTTTCTCCTCACAATAGCATACTTTCAAGATGGTAATGAGAAGATGAAGATGGAAATAACAATGAGAGCAGAAAGGAGAGCTCAGTGCTGTCAGTGGGTAATACAAGAATGAAGAGCCTGATGAGTTGATAAAAGGAGTTAAAGTACAAATTGGAGGGAATGAGGTTAAAGTTTTGGTCTGGATACAGAACAGAAGGAGGAGCTCAGACTGAGAATGAGAGAAGATGACGTAGGGCAATTTATCAATCGCCATAAACGGTGCTGACCATTGTGCCGCGGGGCTTGGGAAGTGGTCATGGTTGTGACGAGGGGCTGGGGTGAGTCAGAGGAAGGGTGATAGGAAGGAATTTAATAATATTGGAGAAATGAGGTGGTCTGGAAGAAGCTGGCTTTAGTCATTGGGAAGTATGGACAGGCCATCCATCACCCCTGGGAGGAGTGCTGATGAAGCATGGGCACCAGCGAGCGAAGAGAGGGTACAGACAGCTAGACACAGGCATGCTGGCAGAGGTGAGGTAGAAAGGGGCAGATGGTGTGGGTGACTCACTCCGCTATGTGCCAGTCACCGCTATAAATCATGTTGTAACAGACAGTATAATTCAGATTAGAAGCCATTGTCTTCGTCTTTTTGTCTTCCCTCAATGCCTGTCGTTCTTAAACTGTTAGTCACGTCTGTCTTGTTTACTCTCAACTTCGCGTCTGGACAACATTAAAGTAGAATTCTGAGTAAACAAAAAAAGCTAACTTAGTTGAGTGCGCTGATTATGTGCGTGTGGTATATGACCCCCGTGGATCGGAGAAGGCAGTGTCGAGTGGCAGGAACCTCTGGCAGACTGTAGGCCCTCCTTCAGTGGAAACATCATGTATTTTGAGCCGTATAGGTACGCGTCTGCGTGGCTCCCACTTCCACTGCAAACACTGAAAACGAGCTACACAAAACCTTCTTTGTTCTCCAAAACTGGGGGGGATCAAGATCGCTGATACAAACTTGGAAGGCATTGCAGGGGTCGATTTATGAAATAATAGGGGCCTCTTAAAATGATGAGATCCTGTTCTCTGGACTCAGCAAATAAAAGCCATAGCATTTAAGAAGTGTCATTTTCTCGCACTTACTGACTTATTTTGGAATTATTGGATTTGTACTCCCTGTACCCACTGCTGGCCTCTTATATAAGGATCATCTTTGAGGCATCTAAAAAAATGGAAGTCTGTATAATAAAACTGGTGGATAAGTAAGTCCGGCTTAGCCTTGCGACCTGCTCACCTTGTGGATACAAAGGAACAAACTCATTTTAATGCTGTCAGCCGCATTTTTTTTTTCTCAGGAGTGCTCCTCTTGACTTTGCGCACAGACACACACACACACACACACACACACACACACACCCATATACACATTTCCCTGTGGGAGCTGCCAGTGAAACCAGTCTTCTACCGTTGGCCACTGAGCAGCTCTAATGGAGCAGTTTGGGGATAAATACTTGGATAAATACTTTGCTCGAGGGCATCTTGGTGGTTTTCTGGAAAGCAAGTGTTTCTCCTTCATTTTCCCTGTTCATATTTTCCAAGACTGTGTGATGATTTCAACCAGTGAGCCTGCAGTCAAGCCTTCTTCTCCAAGATCTGAGGGTGGGTACACACTAAAGGATTATTCGGCTGATTTACAATAAACCGTATTTGACAATTCGGACAATCGTAGGGAAAACTCCTGATCCAAAGCTTAGTCTGGGCTGATATTTGGCAACATAGAGCAGTGTGAGGTGTTCAGTTTCACTTTAAAGTGTTAACGATATAGAATAGTATGGAAAACAAGACGTTATAGTTACATATGTTATTAAGTGCAAGTGAAAGGGAAAGACGGCGCTCCTCGCTGTTTCACCACAGTTTTATGGGATCAAATTGCACCATTTCAACAACCCAGTCTGAACAGCTTAATGTCAGATAAGGGGGCAGCTGATCACAATTGCACCTAAACTGAGTTGGTAGTCTGGTCTAGGAAGAAAGAAGAAAATATCAAATTAAAAAAAAATCCCAGAAAATAAGAAAGAAATTGCAAAAAAAAAAAAATTGGGCAAGCGGTGTCAAAATAGATGCCCGATGACAAAAGAGTGCAGTTATGTGGACCATGCCTTTGAAATCAGGAGGCGGGTGAGACACTGATAAACGCGGCGGAGCGGAGAGGGACGGGGCTTCGGCCGCCGCCGACATCGTCAGTCGTAAGGGCAGCACCTGCGTCCAGCGGATGGGGTTCAGCCGGCGCCGGCATCCACAGAAGCTGAGGCTGCATCCACATCCACTGCCAAGTCGAAACACTGCTTCGGGCTGGTGTCTGAGAGAGAGGAAAAATAAACAGACAGCCACACACAGACACTGTGCCATGCTAAGCATGAGTCACACACTCAGAGCACACACATTCAGCCATGTGCACACTCATACAGATGGCAGACAGAGAGCGAGCGTGGAGATGCAGACACTTGGATGCAGCTCGCACTGGGTTCCCAAAGCCATGTTTCTATGTCAGTGCTGTCTAGACTATGGGAGAAGGTACTGTATCCCTCCTGAGATAGATATTATTAAGGTCAATCATTTGAGAATGAGAATAAATAGGTCTTGATTTTTTGGCTTGAAGGTTTCCGCAGATTTGACTCCTCTAATTGCAAGAGGGGCTTGATTCCAGAGATTCATCTCACTGGGAAAACACTGTGTGAAATCCTGCTGTTACTGTGTTACAGCGCTATTCAAGCAGCCTAATTGAAAACGGATTCCAGGTAAACTTCAACTGGTGGCATGCTGTCAGTTAAAGTTCTGTCCACATATTTTAAATTACCCTTTTTTCAGGTGTTATGTGAAAATGTGTGATCAAAAAGCCTAGCTCAGTAAGTTTAGCCCTATGTCTTTAAGTTAGTGCTTGTCTCCTTGCTCGTTCCAGTGATGTGGACCTTTAGAACTCCCCAGCACACCAGCCGAGTTAGAATCATTCACAAATTTCATCACCTGTGTGTGGATATGCGACGATAAGTAGTTTATTTTTTTTAAAACCTCCAAATCCCCCATCATTACCCCAGTTATCGCTGCAGATGAGGGGTTGTATCTGTTTTGGAATGCAGCAAGTTTTTCCACTTGTGGGGTGACGGTTTTATCCATGTTAATAAGCTGATTCAAATGATGTCATATGTCACCCTTTTGGCTCCGCTTTTTCATCCCTAACAGCTTCCTGCGTGAATGGATGCAATCATGGAGCCCTTGAAAATCTTGACAGTGAATGGTATCTTCTTCTAAGCTAATATCCATAAATGTTGCTAATGTGACTCCCTCTCGCTTGATGTAGATTCTAAAAACGATATTACCCCTCTGCTCATAATATAGCATGGGGCTGCGCATTTTCTTGCAGTGGGCATCAGTGCCGAGTGGAAAACACACGTCAGAGTTTGAGTGTGTTGTTTGGAGGTGTCTTCTTTAGTTAGAAACCCTCCATCATTATGGTGGGTGGTCTAAGGATCAACCATGTCAGCTCTCTGACTGTTTCTAATGCTGCAGAGGCCTCTCCCTGCAATTTGTCAATTTCAGGCTCAGCGTACTGTGGCTTACGTCTGACTTGTAACACAAATGCATCATTATTCATTCATTCATTACATCAGAATCATATTTTCTGCAGTCATAAGTCCTGACTGATGGTAGTTGGCTATAAACACAGAAAAGGACATTATGGCCGTGTAGAGCAGGACCGTTTGCAGAGGTTTTCAATCTGCGTCTTCACCTTGATTCAAGAAAATAAGGACATAAAGATAAAAGCAGGGAACAAAATAAATTGAGATAATGAGCAGGAGTTAATGCATTAGGCTATCATCATGCTCTTTTTTCAACTTGCGTCGTCTTTGTCACTTTTTTTGCATATCAAGGAAGGCTCTAGAGGCTCTAGATGTTTTGTAGCATCACTCTGTTCCTTTCACATCTGCACAAACCATCAAGAACAAGGTCCCTGTCTCCGGCTCCTTCAGATCCCCTCACTTATCAGTGCTGTTTAGAGAAAAGTCATATTTTCTTGAAGGCTCCTCCCTGGTCTCTCACAAATCTTTCCCCTGGGGTCAACAGTGACTGGAAGATAGACTTGCTGCTTTGATGTGCAAGGAGAGCAGCTGAGCCCTTAGTTCATATATCTTGTTGTTTATATGGACATGATGCTCCACCGGCAGCCCTCAGTATTCTCACCACCACCCAGATCTGGACCCATATATGCATGGTTGTAAAGCGTGAGAGAGAACCAAGCACTAAGAATGTACAACACCTCAAACATTCCCAATTATTTTCCTTTTTAACAGACGGTTATCACCTGTGGGCACCTTTTTTTTAACCTACTGCCATTTCATTTATTCATTTATATATTTTCAGTAAAATTGAAGCTATAGTTCGACCTGACAGGAGACCAACAAAGAATTCCTTCTGGTTGGTGTTCTTTCCCACGGCTACTTCAAGGATAGTAACACCTACAGTGCATGCACAGAATCACCAGGCTCCAGTATATTGTTAACTTATGTGAGACACTTGTGTGTAGTACTTGCGTCCTATCTCATGCACTCTGATACGCACCAGAGCTGATCTTAGTGCTCACATTAGCAGTTAATCACAAGAGGTTGTCTGCTTGCTGGCACTTAAACCACATGTATTGTAAAGCCAAGGTTTCCTTTTCCAAGAATGTGAGCAGAAAGGCACCAGATGAACTTTGTTATCCTCTGAAAACTGCATGAGCTGTACCATTGCTGGAACCCCCGAGCTCACGCTGTCATAGATTTCTTAAATAACGTGAGAACGTAGCTGTAGGACAAAGGGATGCTGCCAGCCACTTCTGCTGATCTCTGTGAGACCCCACACTCATTCTCCATTTGTCAGTGCAAAAGGCCCATTGGGAATCAGACACACAACTCAACTTAATAACTGCAAAGGGGTCTTAAGGTATCGCCCAGTAAGACAGCCCACCACCATGACAAACCACACACACCCAGATCAGGTCCATGGAGAGTCTGCGATCATCTCTGCGCAGCACAATCGACCCATCCTTGCAGCAAAGTTGAAGGTGAGGGCACTGTGGCATTAAACGCTCTCCTGAATAGATACAACAAAACCATTAAAAGAGAGTGCAATGAAGCCGTCAGCTGGTTTGGAGAAGTTAGTGCCGTGGGATCCCTGCCCAGGAACGTGCAGCTGCATAGTGCAGACAAAGATGCAGCCATGCAAACTGTCTTCAAAAAAATACCATTTTGGAGGGGGCTTAAATGGATGGAAGACAGTCCTGCTTGAGATACGATCACAAGCCAATTTGCTTTGATAGGTGGTTCCCAAGAACTCTGTCGCCGTAGCAGACAAACACCTGCCGTTAGCTTACCGAGGCCGTGTGCTCAACATAGCATGTCAGCATGTGCACAGCAAGTGACGCAGGAAGTCGCGAACAAGCGAAACGGGGGCTTCTACCAACGCATCAGCGGAGGCCATCCGATTCAGATCATCCATCCTCTCTTTGTCACGAAAACGAACAGCGAGGATGAGGGTACTGCAGACACCGTAGTTGCTGCCAAGAGCCGGGTCCTGTGGCTTAGCACAGAAGAAGTCCGAGCACTGCTAGTGCCAGATGTACAGATGGAGCAGACAGAGAGGGATCACCTGTTCCTACAAGGCCAGAAAGGCAAGAGGGGCACTGACTCACTGAGATGAAGCGTAGGTGAAGATGAGGTCATCCCAGATTGCAGTTAATAGCCTCAACAGGGTTTATTCAAGTGCTGAAAAAAAGCAGATGTGAGTGAGCTTTAATGGCCATACAGAGTCTCCAAACATGATCACTCATCCCGATCGGCTGGGAAATTCAAATGTAAATTTTGGTGCCCTGCTGCAGAGGAGAGTAATTAAGTTTGTAGACCCTGTTAAAGGGCACTGACTGTGTGAAACAGAAGTATAACTGAAGGAGACCCTGATCATCAGTGGCATTTTAATTCCTTAGCAAAACATTTACCTCTTTTCCCTCCCTGTCTGCTTACGCTTCATGTTTCGAGATATGGAGCGAAAGTCAAATGAAACCCTGCTGGTGGCATTTCTGCCTGCAGATACGCTTCAGCCGAGTGACCAACGCTATCGGTAAAAGCATCGTATTCCTGAAATCCTACCCGTGAACAATCCTTAATTGTGTGTTGTCTGATTCGCAGGCAGCTGCATCCATAGAATTATGGAAATATTAGTGGGCCAATTTGGGAAGCTTTTCAAAACATGTACTTTAAAAGGTTTTTGGTTGTTCTAATGACTGCATTCTGCTCACAAAGGTAATATGTATATCAAATAATAGGTCAAAACAGTTTATTAATGTTGTGTTGGCCCACACCTACATGGAGTTTCATGTGTTGCTACGACTATGTGCCGCACTGTCCCTCCTTTTCTGTGTTTAGGAGTTCTGTGTATTATACTGCACCTTATCTTTTAGACTACCCTTAGGGACCCTTGTTTAATTTATTTTACGAGCCACCTCTCCTCCTCTGATTTCAGTCACATCAGCGGCGGGATGTGAGTGATCCACCTCACCGGGCCTCGCACAGGCCTCTAGATGGCACACCAAGGCAGAGACAGCGCTCACAGAGACGCCAGTCAGGAAGGCAGTGCTCATGTGTTAGTGTGGGGCTCAGCATTCCTCCACAGCAATAGGTCAGACCAGCTGTGATATGTAAGAAGATATCGAGGATCACAGGCGACATTAAGACATTTGATAAGAGCATTAAAGTGGACAAATGCTACAAAATCACAAGGGTTAGCTTTAATACGTGCATCAGCCTAAAATAAGTGTCAAAGCAACAAAGAAGTGGTAACTGTGAGTTCTGTAAATGATGATGCACATTTACGGCATGTTCTTGCAACCTGTAGTCAAATTACAAAAACAACCCTCTAGAGGCCGGCATTTGCCAATAACAAGGCACTCACTTGGTTTTATTTAAATTGAAGTCATCTACGGTACAACAGCCAGGTGATCACCCTCTACCATTAAAGCATCTGCTTTGAAATGAGCGAAAACCTGTTACAATGGCTGGAACTGCACCTTGTTTTGCAAAAGGATGCAAGAGTGTATTTTGACCGCATGGGAATAATTAGTGGCTTACCTCCACTATAATGTCAGACATCCTTCAGCTCTGTTTCCTGTCTATCTCACCGGGAGTTCCCAGAAAAAAAGAAAGAAAAAAAGGAAGGTGCCAAAAATGTGAGGAAATTTGTTGAATAAAAGGCTTAACCAGAAGTGTCCCCTATTGGCTGAATGCAGAAGGCTTCTGGGTTCCACTGTCACATTTTTTACAATCCCTCCATTGTCTCCTCAGCTGCTAATTTGGGTGTCTTGTCCTTAAATCACAGTTGTGCTGAGGTGACACTTTTTTTGTGAATGCGCTCATCAGCGTAGCACTGTGCTTCCCACAACCCTCGCACAAATGCACACACTTAGCGCTAATTAAAAACCTGTGAGTCTCTCCGTGTTGCGTCACAGCTGTACGACACCTGATTCTGTGGCACGAAGAGCAGGCGAAGGCAGGGCGGAGCGGCAGAGCTATGGGGACCGGCAGGAACGAGGGAGTGAGGGGAGGATTGGATGAAAACGCGGAAAGGCGCGGCGAAATGAGAGGAACAGGGAGAAGGTGGGCAGAAGAGGAAAAAGAGGAGAGGAAGGAGAGATGGCGATATAGAGGAGTGGAAGTGGGGCGCAGACAGCAGCAGCGCTGAGGGTTACACAGCAATGATGTCACCTCATGCTGGCACTGTCGGACTGAGAAACAGATTAGCCGTTTGATCTTTGCCCTTATTTTAGTTCCAGTTTCCTCCTCCCAGCTCACGCAGCCAGCTTATTGGGATACATGACATGTGGATCTTCCTCTACTTTACCCTCCTCTCCTGTCACATACCTCATACCTCTCTACTCTCCTCATATCCCCCTTTCTTCAGCGATCAGGGTCAGCGGCATCCCCCTCCCCAGTTTATGTAACAGCTCCATTATTGGTCGAGACCAAGAATGCCCCCCAATGCGTCGATAAGCCCTCATTCAAAGAGATTGAATTATATGGAGATAAACGGTGTCCTTGAGCATGGGTGCAGATAACAGATTGGAGTGACACAGCTGACTCTCTTTGTTTTGTTAATTAAAGATGACCTCATCGCTAAAAATGGACGCTGTGCACCTCCTCGTCACGAGCCTCGCCATCAGCAGATTGCAGATTGCAGGCAGGGGGCCAAGGGCTTTCTGCATTCCCTTTCCCTTTTTGCTTCCTTTCCCATTTTGCCTCTTCACACACACATTGTTAGCCCTTCTCTCTCTCTCTCCGCCACACAGTCTAGACTTTCCTGGTTTGATTTTTTATTTTTTTTTGTCAGCCCATCTCTCTCAATAACCATAACGCTCCCTCAGTGTCCCTTAAGTGGATACGGACACTGAATGTGTGTTCATGGAACCTCTAACTCATATGAATGGATCTGGGCTGGAATTATAATTAAGACATGATAAGGATGCTGCCCCTCAGTGCCTTCCTTTTCATTCATCAGCGTGTGTTGTGGGGTATTTTGTCAGAAAGATACTAATGAGAGCTTGACATGTTATAAAGCAATGGCGCGACTCATGGTGGTCTGGACTTGAACTTTGTTGAATTTGGTGCTGGCTAAAAATCAATTTAAAATGCATTTGAGCATTAAATTGGGATTGATTAGTCTCACTTTGCAATTCAGGGCGTTGGAAGGACTTAACGAGGTAGAAATAAATATTTACTCGTGATGGAATTTCTCTCTGCATTAATGAACAGGAAAGGACCCACACTCCTGCGTCGATTTATTTGAAGCAATTATAATTATTGCCTGGACACATTTTGCTGCTGATACAGTGTGTGTGCTCCTTGTTGGGTGCTAGAAATTAGAGTTTTTTGTTGTGTTGTTGAGTAAAATCGAATTATATTGGTTTTATGATTCTATGGCTATAGGGAGCTTCACATGGAGCCATACAACTGGGATTTCAAAAGATAACCACTGTTCTATTTTGCATAAGCTTTGCCACTTTATGAGAGAGGGCAAATAACTATATGCTAGCCAGTAAACTAAGACAGTTAGTGGGCACAAGCTGGTCTCAGTGTAAGAGACAAGCAACAATTGCTCACCATACACAAGTCTATTCCTCAGAGCCAGCTGAAGCCACCACAGCCCACCAGTCTTGTGGTACAGCAGGTGGAGGATCGCAGTGCACATCAACCAGTCAATAGAGTGCAGCATCACAGTAAGACACAAGCCAACAGCCTGTCAACACCCACAGGTCTATTCTTAGTGCTAAGTACAGACCCAGGGGGAGACAGAGCCTCAGTAAAAGGAGCCGGGGGCAGTAAAAACAGACCACACACGGGTCACATCAAAATGGTAGACATGGACCCAGGGTGCCATTAGTCCGTGACGAACCGCCACACCTGACCCAATTTCTTGCTATGCAGAAAGGGCAGGGGCAGCCCGTGGTCAAACAGCATGTCATTCTCAGGTTGTTAGAGCCAGCGAGCCCCACAGTTCTGGAGAGAAACCAAGGAAGGTCTGACACAAAACAGTGCGGCCAACAGGCAGGGTTTGACCATGCTGCTGCTGAATATCTACAGCAGCAGAAGCAAGATGGGGCTGTTGAATGCGGATTATTTGATTTGACTTGACGAGGAAAAAAATGAAGCCTTATTTGCATGACACAACTTTTAGTGTGACTATGAGTTAGGAACTGCATATTTGTTGTTTGATTAAGTGTGACCTCATTTAACCTTATGCCTGTAACATCATCAGTCCACAGAGCTGCAGAAATGTCAGTATACTGTGTATGATTGACAGGTTGACAGTGAAGTCAAACATCAAATGTATCCTAAAGGATGGTCAAATAATTAATGAATCAATTTCTACCATTACATCATTCTTTCAGACCCATATGTTACTTTAGCTTTTAATATCACATCTTATCTTTGATTATAACATGCCCTGGATGAAAACTCATTTATTATTAGCTGGAGGGGAAGTTGATTAATTTCAGATAACTGTAAGGCTCTGACATAATACTCTTATTACTCTTGCAAATTAACGCGTTATCAAGATGTAAGAGTTCTACCGAAGTGTCCATTGCATGACTTACTGCTCAACAACAACATGCAGTCTCATCAGTCAATACAGTTAGTAAATGTTCAGTAAAAAATGTGTTTGTTGACGAAATTAGTCAAAGAGACATCTTATAGGTGGCTGTGCAGGTGCAGTTTTTATTCACTTTAGGAAAGTTACATTATGATTGTAGAACGCATGCATCAGTTCTTGTAATTTGCATTGGCTAGAGTGAAATGACACATGGTTGCCAATTTGTTGGGGAAAATTCAGAGGGACAGTTTTAAAACACTGCCAGGGTTCAGATTTTAATTTTCACTAGGGACATCTATAAATCCTTTTGTGTTTTTTATATATATTTTTGGATTTACATTTGTCTTATACACTATAGGACCCAGATTGCTGTCAAATGCCTAACTTGATCGATGTTAATGTTGCCTCATGCAGAATTCAAAACGATATACGGCATCATGGCGTGTTAATTGATGGATTGAGGCCAGGGATTGTTCTCGTGCCATTAGCATTGCCCTAGGAATGGCAATGTTGATTGTTGGTGTTGTTGGTTCGTCCGCCACTTTGGTTCACTCTGAAATATCTCACTTTTGGATGGATTGCCAAGATATCTTGTATAGACATTCGTGGCCCCCAGAGGATGAAGTCCCCTGACTTCGTTGATTCCCTGACCTTTCCTGTAGCACCACCAGCAGGACAAATTTCTCACTAATCCAGCATTTACTAGATTGATTGGCAATCGACACCTAGTCCTGATGACTTTGATGATCCCCTGACATTTCCTCTTTGGCTACCATGATGCTGAAATGTAAATGATATGTCTGGGCAAATAATCGATTGATTGCTATGACGTTTTGTACAAATACATACGTTTAGCACTGATCAGCAAATGTTAGTTGAGTACGTTGACATACCAATTTTAGCATTAAGCTCAAAGTATGACTGTGCCTTTAGGGAGCAGCTAACAGGGCTATAGACTCCTAGTCTTGTTCAAGTATACTTGTGGGTCACATAATCAGAGAACAAGTAGAGATGCTGTCTTGCTCTGTTGTTATGCTGATGATATGCTGCTCTACCTGTCAAATGTATATTGTATATGTATATTTTTATACTCAAATATTGTAGCTAGTGTTGATCTGTAGATGGTATGCTAAAATAAGAAAGCAAGTTTTAAATTTAGCAATCTGAGCTTTTGACTGTATAGCTCCTTCACTTTGGAGTGAGTGGAAGAGCAGTATCATGTTATAAAACTTGTCTGAAAGCTTTGACTTTATTCTGTTTGCATCCCGTTTTGAAATTTATTTCTTTTGATATTTATTCATCTATTGATTTATAACAACCAGTAAGATAATTGCAACCCTACCCCATGCAGATGCAGCTCCTTGCTGTGAGGTGAAAAGGAGCTGCTGGCCATAGCAATGCGCGTCAGAGACGATACAGTGCACTCTCAAGTCCACACCTTGACCAGCACAGGGAATCTCCTAGACCTGATACAGAGTTTTGGTTACACAACACTGTCATGACACAAGGAGAGTTCAAATTGAGGTTATGTGCACAAAAGGGCAACGCAGAACACAGTTTAACACATGATTCTGCATCAGAGTACATGCACATAATTCCATTCCAGTCTATTTCAGCCTTCTCTCTCAAAGCATGAAAAAAAAACAGTTTTCATGAATAAATGATGTATCTTTCTGCCAGCACAATGCCTCAGCAGGGTTGTCCAAAGGAATGTCCCTCTACCTGATTAGAGAAACTTGGACAATTATGTGCAACTCAACCTGCTTGGAGAAATCTATTTCCCACAGTGCTTTGTTCCTGCTTCTAAATATCTACCTCGGATGCCATTAGTTAATCCCCACAACTCAATTGCACCCCCCCCACCCCTCCACCCACCCACACATAGGCACACTTAAATGTGTGACTTGTTTTTTCTTCTTTTTTTTTCACCTTGAATTTCCTGCCATAGGTGGTGTTAGGTCCCATGTGACAGTTTGTGTATACCTGTATAATGTCTACTGTGCGTGTGTGTGTGAGAGAGAGTGGGAGAGAGAGGAAGGGAGGAAGGTGACGTTGCGTAGGCTCAGTGTTGGGAGTGGAGGGTTGAGTGCTGACAGTTTAACAGATGAGGCCCATAGCAGGTTTGGCAGCCCACAGGAAATATAAAGCCTGTGATTTGTTTGTTAACATAAAGCTTGTGTTTTGTTTGTTTAAAAAGAGTCCACTGTGCAATTGCCTGTACTGATACTAGGTTGACATATAAAGAGAGACACAGCAAAACAGAAGGGAGAGAGGGGGTAGTTTGAGGACAAACAGGAATGCAATTTGGGAACGAGAATGAGAGATGAACAGAAAAAACGCAAACATAGACCAGCACACATTGTAGTTTATGTTCACATATACATACAGTGCTTGATCATTTGATTTGAATGTATTGTTACAAGATGTCAACATTCGACTACCGCCTCTGGTCATGAAATTGAAGAAATTAGTGGGTCGCAATCGCATGTCCAGGTTTGTGCTAGCGATTTGGCTTGAGGAGCAATTTCAGGAAACCAGCAACCTGTGAGATTTGCATCATTGGGTGACATTGCACCATATGCTGCCATTGTGTGCAGTAAAGCCTGCAGCCACAGGAAACAAGAAAATGGTCATACAGAAAATACTTCCAAAGCTCTTAACACCTCTTTCTTTGCGCTTGTGAACACAACAGCATTTCACTGTTTGTTCCCAAGACATATGATATCAGATCAGACTTTTTTAATGAAAGTGAAATAAATTTGAGCTAGTGTGCTGGAAATTTAAAGCACAAACATGCCTTGAAATAGTCTATATTTTATCAACCAACTAACATTTTGCAGTACAGTCCAGACATTTTTTTTTTTACCTTTGATTATCTACTGGTAAACATTTTACAATATGAACTTGTGGCTAAGAAAGTGAATGAACAGTGCCTTACCACAGTGTTTTTTCTTCTGCCACTTTCCCTCAAATTTTCTCTTTGAGCAGGAAAAAAAAGGCCTAATGTGTGAACCCACTGACCTTGAGGATTTACACGTACACTCTCTCTCTAACTCGCTCACACACATACACACACACACACACACACACACACACACACACACAGACACACACACACACACTCGCACAGCTAATGGCTGAGGCAATTACACTGTGCCTGAATTCACTAGTGTAATTGTAATGATATGTGAGGGATAACAGAGTAGTAAATCTGGCCTCCAACCACAGACAAAATGCCACCGTGCACACACCTGTCTCCATACCCAGCCACAGAGGGACAAATAAGGTGAACATGTGTTGTGCTTGGGTGTCTGTCTGCCTGCATGTAAGTGTGTATGCAGTGAATTGTGAATTGTGTGCATGCACATTGTGTAGTCATGGTTTATAATCCCACTCTTGGGTTTCCAGTTTTCTACTGTTGCAGCATTTTGTTCACTCTTTGTTATTACCCATTGCCCGCCTACAGCTACTATTCACCCCATGCTACCCACAGAAGAAGGATCTCTCTTTGAATTTTCCCATCCCGCGACCACCCCCTCACCCCTTTTCTGCCTTTTGTTATGTGCCAATGTTTTTCGAGAGGGGTTTTCCTTGTCTTCTTGGAGAATTTGTGTGAGTCTGGGTCAGGAACTGTTGCTGTTGTGGGCCGGCAAAGCCCTTTGAGACATTGTATATGACATCGGTCTGTACGAATAAACTTGACTTGACTTTGCAACTACATGATAGTTACGAGGCCTGTGTGGTGTTTGAATCGGAGCGGTTCTCTTTGTACGCTGTCCATCAGCCCGTCTCGTCATGTTCCCATGATTTGCTATTATTTGTTCCCCTCTCTGCTTACTAAAAAGGTCACCTGGCATTTGCCATGAGGTTTTAATCGCCATGTAAGCTGGAGAACACGCAAAATGGCTTTTACCGTAATAGAATTTCGAGGGCCTTAATTTTTGCCAGCTGTGTGCTGTTTTGGCTTTGGTATTGACAGAAATGTTGATGGACCACAGGCCTACCCATGAGAAACCCCTCAGAAGGGTAGAACCATAAATGCTGCTTCTGGGTGGGTTTAAATATCCCATTCTGCATTTAGTGGATTTGATTTTGAGTATTATTAACTAATTCTAGATTGGTATGCAAGCACTTAAAAGCTACCACCTTGGAGGTAGTACATGACTGAAGGTTATGTACCATGCAGAAATTAGCAAACTTTCACAGAGATAGCCGTGCATGTGTGCCAATGGCTTGTAAAAACAGTTCCAGTTCAGCAGTTGAGTCATACCATCATTTTGCATGTGCGAACACTCCACATTCGATTCATCACCTCGTGTCATTTCCTCAGCCCAGTCTCCACTCCCTCTGCTGCACACACACACACACACTCACACACACGCACACACACACCACCCGTCTTCCTCACCTCTCCTCCCCTGTGATACTGAATGGAAGCAAGTATTATCTTCTTCTTCTGTATTCTCTCAAACAGAAGGCTGTAGTGAGCAGGAGGGGCAAGGTGTTAATAAAGGGATTATGCTAAAGCATACCAGGGCACCAAATCAAAGGCATATGTTTCGAGGCAGTGAGTGATAAATTATTAACACTGGGAAGCACGAAAAGCAATATTTATTAGAAAGTCCATTGTGTTGTAGCATATTGGCTTCGTCAGGGTTTGTGAGAACATGTGCTGCTGATTCATAGACTGTTGTTATGCAACAAGTGTTGCTGGAATTTCCTCTTTCACTACTTTGAATCAAGACGTGGCTTGATTAGAAGAGATATAGAGTGAGACCGCTGCCATATGTTCAAAGCTTCAAGCCAAGTTTTCAAAGATTAACAGTTCGAACCTTGAGAATGAATTTGGACTCGTGCTAAATGTTCCGCAGGCGGAAGATCAGACACAAAAAGTCTGTCTTTCAGTTTGACTGACCTCTCCTTGACTAAAAATGAATGCTCGTAAATAATGTTTGCTTTGCTTGGTAATGGTTACATGCACTGGACAGTATTTCTAGATGCCTTTCACCACTCTCATGGTTCCAGCACTGTCTGTCAGTGCCCTTATGTGGGATCAGCTTGCAGCTTCAGGTGGTGTCACCTTGTATTTCATGACTCTTAAATCGGTGGGGAGAGAGGGCAGTGCCATTGATTTAACTATTTCTTTGCCCTCTGGTGAAATTAAGATTACTTATGCTGCATTTCACATTGAAACTGCTCTAATTTGCTTATACATAATATAACTGTGCAATTCCTAATGACATTTTATGTAAATGTCATTAGGACATACAATAATTATGTAATTCAGTGCTTAATTTTGTATTACTTACAATCATTTGCTTTTTGCAAACTGACGTTTACACAGAAAAGGCCAATATCAGCCCCTTTACTGTGTGCAAATGATGGTACACAGTGTACCCCTGCTAAGCCTGCATACTGGTCTTATATTTATGTAATTGTATAACAGTTTATAGCTTTCAGATGGCTCTGATTTAAGATGGTTTGACCCATGGAATGTGTGGGCAGAGTTTGCTAGGTACGGGTATATGATTGTTAAAAGAACTAAAACATACACTGTGTTCTCCTGCTGAGTCCTTAAATTGATAATTATATAGTAAGCCACTCAAGAGCCACCGACGACCAGACCGAAGACATTTGTCTTTTGTTTAGTCTTCCAGATGGATCAAAGTTACTTAAGCACTTCCTCGTGCCGTCAGTGGTATATTTAACACTGTACATGTAATGTCCAATTATGACACGTTGCCTCATGTCACTGAGCTAAGCACATGCTGCCCCTCTCTATTACGCCTATGGGAGTAATCTTCAACATTGTCAGTACAAATGCATATTGTTAAGCCAAGTTTCTAAGTAGTGGTTTAGGACCCAGACTGTGAAAGAACAGTGCTGCAAGTTAGCCACAGTACAAACACTATGATCAACGCGTTTGATGACTGCATATTAGGTGCATTGTGACACTCGTAAATTAGAAATAATTTACGCATTCATCACAAATTTCTCACAAACTGTTTTTTTCTGTGTTTTTGTTTTTTGAATGCTAGGGGGCACTTTAGAAAGATGCAAATAAAGCCTCGTTAATTGCAGTTGTTATTGCACATCACCCCTGAAATCATGCAAAGACCAGGTACAGGTCCAATAAGGTCCTGCAAATAGTAAGGAAGAAATGCCAAAACGATCTGATGTGAAAACATTTGAATACTGTTTCACTTTGAGCTAGTCCTACATGCAAAAAAGCAGCAGCAGAGCTCAGCTGGCCATTTAATATCCCCTTACCTCCTGTCCTTGTCCAGTTCTTTTTTTCCTTTTTTTTTTGGTTTGTTTTTGTCGAGCGTCTTCCAGGAGACGTGTGCACTGTCCTTTCGCTATGCGTCCATTGTTTATGGGCTCATTTTTCAACAGGACTGTAAAAGAAGAAAAACAAGCAAACTTGTGACTCAGCAATGATCAATATCTAGTCTAAATGACAGAGAGAATAAAGGGTAGCCACTGGTGAACACACACTTTATGCTACATGTGTATGCTGTTCAATTTTTGTAAGTCAGGAGTACGTTATAATCACATACATCAAGTCACCCCTACTAAATAACTCACACGTTGTTGCTTCTGAACTGTACTGTAGTCACGCATCAAGTCCTTGATTTATTCTGACTGTCAAAACATCCATTGACATCATCATTCCTCTCCACGACCACATCCAAAATCATAAAACATCAGAGCACTCACCGTCCTTTTTTCTTTCCTCTCTCGTGGTTTGCCTCTTTCTCCCTTGATTTTTTTCCTCGTTCCTCCCCTCATTTTACTCCACGCTGTATTTGGAGCTGTCTCTTTCTACTTTTAGCCTTTGTGAAATAGAAAAAATCTGGTGTTCGGTCGGCATTCCTCACGTAGTTGCTTGCAATAAAAGGTGGGGGAATGGACTTGAAAAGTAATGAACGCAGGCTGAATCAGGTCAACAGTCAGTCTTACATAGATCATACCAATTATTTCTGCAAAAGATGAAATGGTCTACTTGGGATAAATTAGTGTTCCACCAATTTCTGGTGTGTTCACATACTTAACCCACTAAATACACTAACTACAAGAAAAGCAAGAGAACGGAACACCGGACAGTAACATACATAGCAAAAATGTTTAATCAGCAGAGCTAGTCCATGCATAGTTCCAGCTACAAGCTATAAGTTTAAGTTTTCAGCTTAGTGGAGCCATACTGAGTGCCAGGAGCATCCAGACAAATGAAATGCTTGAGTGCACAGCTTCTGAACGGTAAAATCTGATGGGGAACATTATCCAATATCATCTTTGCAGTAAAACTGCCATTCACCTTCAACACAGTTCATTTAAGGTATTTCATTTTTCATGTGGCCTTTTTAGATAATTCAGTCTCGATAATTAGGTGATGCTAGAGGACAGCCTTGTCAAAAACAGCCAGAAATCGGAAACGGCTGTTCAAAGTTTTGTATGATCATCTGTTTGTAGATGATCGTGCACTATCATATCGGAACAGATGCTTACAAATGTCACTGAATCACAGAAGCATTACCCTGACCACAAAGCTAAGGGTGTGTCAGGCAACTGTACTCTCCATGCTGCTGTGTGCTGCGAGGCTTGGACCACCTACATTTTTATGCAGTTCAAATGGCAAGATTTGTGATACTGATGTCTGCACCTGTGCTGGCAGGTACAGTATCCATGCCATGCTTGGAAAACTGGCTGAAACATAAACCACATGTTTCTCTACGGCGAACTAAGGGGAAAAGTCCAGGCGTCAGCTCACTGCTGCAGTTTAAACATGGGCATACAAAGTGCAAGGCATTAACACTGGAGACCAGGTTTCACATCCAGAGCTCTGTGTATGGTTAGGCTCCTAAAACACTTTGGTTAAGGTTAGGGTAAGATTGTGGTCCTGCCTTGTGCTTTAAGCTATCATTGACTTTTTCCATATTTAACCAATACCACAATCTTACCCTAATCTTAATCAAGTGCTTTGAGTTGCCTCAACATAACCATAAAAACATCATCATGTTTCAACACAAACAAATGAACTATGTTGTTAAATGTTATGTTCAGATATGGTCAGTATGAACATTTTGCAACGTTGCAGATACGTTCAATAATACGTTCAATGTTCCCTCATTATGTAGTTAAAAACATTACTGAAGCAGCATTTTGTTGCTCCCAAAGTGTATTTGCTGTTGCTAGTTGGCAGTGAATACATATATGTAATTTCTAGGAGATAGGGTTGTACATAGAAGCCACAGTATATGCAATCATGAATTAGCCAGTTGCAAGCTTGTAAATCTTCATCATCACGCCTGTTAATAGCTAACACAAAGCAGATGGCACCACTGAAAGGCAGACTTATTTAGATTAATAAAAACTAGTACACATTGCAAGTAAACATTTAGAGAGCAGCCAAATAAAGTGCAGATCTGTTCCATAAATAATAATGGGGAAAAAAATGAAATGATGGAAAGTGTTTAAATCCCAGGACTGGACTGGAAGAGTGGAATGGCTCCATTGTTCAAGTTTAAGTTTATTAAGTTTAACAATATGGACTTTGTTAATGTGTTACATTGTTACATGTTGTAACATGTTACATGTGTAACTGACATTTGTACTGAAAATGATCATTATGTAAAACGTCTGGCTTCTTCCTTTCCTGCTGACAAACGCAGATCACCGGTCTATTTAATTTTCACTCTGAGTAACAATTTATCCAAAGATTATCAAAACATACAGTATATAAACACATATGCATGCAGGTGGTCTTTAAGTTTAAAGTTAGGTTGAAAAATGAAATATGAAAGTTTGGGATGATGTAAGTTGTTCAAGGTAAAAGGTAACAAATGGGAATTCCAGCCTGAAATGTACAGGTCAAACACACTCCTTCATCAACATCCACAGGAGTCTGGGCCAACAATTTTACAAAAACATTAAAATTGCAAATTTCTGCATGCTGATATTGATACCAACAATTTCTTTTGCAGCCCTAAGCAGGGTTTTTACAACAGAATAAATGAATCCAGTTTCAAATGCATGTCTTAAAAGGTAAACCCTTCAAAAGAGCAACCCTGCAACAGTGCAGGAATGTGTTTGGGGGAAACCTCCTATACACAGAGCTCTTTCTGTGAAAAGGTCAAATCATTCATTCGTGCAGTTCTTTTTCCTCTCTTCTGCAACCTTTTCTTACCATCCCCTTGTGCCCTACCAGCCAGACTTACTCCCTGTGTTTATAAGTTGGCCCATGTATCATAAGCTAAAACTAAGCTGCCCTTTACCTCGTGTAGAAATAGTTGGAAATCCAACTGTTTGAGAGCTTTTAAACTATTTTGACAGCTCCCTCTTTTTTCCATCACCCCCATGAGCACTGGAAACTGGCGTCTAGTATGTGTGTGTCTAAATGAACAAGTGTGCGTCGCTCGCCTTTCCCGTAAGCTGACATGAAAGATATTTCACAACTTGTGAAGTAGTGTTTTGTGAGACGCCGGGGTGCTCAGTGAGATATCACTGTAACAGTACCATGTGCCCATAAAGGAAAGCAATCCTGTTTTCTTACAGTTCTATAATGTAGTGTGTATTGGGTCGCTGCCAGTAAAAAGTTATATTTAATTTAGCCTCGGTCTCAGTGCTGGTGATATGTGTCCCACTGGACCGGTCAGAGGTGAAACTCACAACAGCAGAGTCAAATGGCACAATCATTGATAAGGACAGAGCTGCTTTCCTAAATGTAAAAATTCATTCATGACTAAGTTCATGTTGTGCACCGTTGTTTTTCCTGTGTTGAAACATGTGGTGGAACCAAAACATGTGGCATTGTTTTTGTTTAACTAAGAACAATAGATGAAAGATAATGTTGAAAGATAAGTTTGCCTTTTTTCCTTCTTTTTTGGCAAAAAGGATCATAGCTGGTAATTCAGAACAAATAACATTTCCAAAGTGACCTTTATGTAAGATTTTTTTTAGTTTCTTTCTCACTGTATTTCATCCTTCCTTCCTTCCCTCCTTTAATTTCACCTCTCTACCAGGTGAGGTTCTGAGCTTGATGGATGATCTGTTCTCTGGTCTGGGCTCATCTTGTGTTGTTGCCGGGAGAAGGACTGGAGACCATCCTCACCCTGTGCTATATTCAGTGGTCTTCAAGTGCCTGGAACCCGACAGTCTCTACAAGTAAGTCTGCCGATGCCCTTTGCCATGTTTTCCAGGTCAACTGAGTAAATGATTTATTGTGCCTGTATATTTCTTTACCACATACACAAACACGAGGCCCGAATTGGGTCCTGTTGTAGTTGCAGTTGTAGTTTCAAGGATCCTGCACCAGTTTATGAAGTATGGAAAGTCCCTTATTATTTCCAGATCTCGATGGGTGTAAAAAATACATAGAAAATGGAAATCTGTTTCGTGTGTTGATGAAACTATATACAATATAATAAAAGCAGGAATAGAATTGCTGTTTGATCACAGTGGGGAGTTTGTGTGCCCTCCTGTGACCCTTTGAGCCGTGTTATGGAGCTCCCAGTATGATCTACCAAGGCACATTGGTTCCAGGTGAGGTGAGGGGCTAGACTAAGGCTTTCAAATGTCAATATAGTCAACATCTTTAAAAAAAAGAGCATCTTCGCACGGATTAGGGAAACCAGGGCCCCATCCTGGAGCCAGGAATACTTTCAGATAAATGCTCGGTGGCCAGACGTGTCCCCATGGGGTCTAATCAGCCTCAGCCGAAAGAAAGAGCGTGGGACCACCACTATGTGGTCCTCCACTGATAATGTTAGATGCAGGGCTCTGGTGCATTGCCGGTCTCACAGTTGGTGGTTAAGGTGTGCCGACCCCTGGCTACAAAAATTTGATCTTTGGAAATGGAAAATCACCTTTCTGCTCTGAAAGCAAATGCTGGCCATCTAGTACTAAATAGTTATATACTAAATAGTGTAATTTGGGTCACCTCTATGCGCAGAGTAGGAGGGGTAGCGGTCGGGTCTGAACTCCTTCTTTCAACATGAGAGGCACCTGATGGGCGCGGAGGTACTCAAGAGCCCATTTTCCATGGACAACAAGAAAGTCGCCTCAATCCAACTCTGTGCTATAGCAAGGAAGACACCCTGTTAAGCCTAGCACTGAACAGCAGATAGGAGTATAGAGCGTTCATGGAGTCTCTGGGTGCGTAATAGAGCAGGACACACCCTGTACCCAATTAACTATATAAAATGTGGGTCCAAACCCATATAGGTCCCAGCTCGGGTCTTGGGTCTTTTGGTTTGGGTGGACCAGTGACGACCTCAGGGGACTTCCTTAGTCAGTGGCCAGGTTTTAGGAAGCCTGAAGTACTCCAGCTTCTGTCGTCCCGGAAGCAAATGTGTGGAAGGGGTTTGTCAACCTAACCGAGACTGTTCTCAGCAGAAGAGAACTGCTGACCTTGACTTTGAGGACTCCTGAACCCGACTGACACCACTGCTGTGTAGTAGGCAGGGTTGGAGGATTCAGAGGAAGCCTCACCCACGTCTTTGGTGAAGGTAGGCAAAAAGGCCCGCAGTGGCATGATGCCGGAGGTAGTTGAGAATTCCCCTGAAATTCTAAAGGCTCAAATCTGTTTTGGTAGTCTTGGTTGATACACAACATCAGTGTCATGTGGAAGTCAAAGAATATGTCTATGAACTGGAAGAAGAGGGTGGTGGTTCGCATTTTGGTTGAAAAAGGGGACTGGAGGGTGTGATCAGCCATCAGACAAAGAAACAAGTGAGTAGTTATTGATTGAAGTCATGATCAAAGTGTGGGATCTTTTTTCATCTCATGGGAGAGCAAAACTATTTCTAAGCATTTCCTATTCAAACTAGACAGTAATCAGCGATTGCATTACTTTACCGAGGCTGCACAATCCCGTCCCGACCCACCTTCAGTATTCTGTGACATTGCTCCTGGTCTTAGCCTGCATTGTATTGCAACCCAATTGACTTGATCCTCTTTCTGACCACATTTTTATGAGTACAATGTCTCCCATTGCCATATAAAGACCTTTCATTAAACATTATGTTGTGGCCATGTTTGCATCTTTCCCAAACAACAATGGCTGAGGAAATATCAGCAATACCACATCCTCCCCTGGGTGTCTACAATTCCCACTGCAAATGTTATTTTGTTTCGGGGGGTGAATTTTGTTACCTACTCCTGAACGACAGCTGGGTTGAGTTAACTAAGAGAAGCATACTTAGTCTCAACGTGGTGGGAGTGGTGGATGCTTCCGTTCTTTTATGTTCTCTTTGGTCAGAGGAGAACGTGGTTTTAGTGAACACAGAAGGATCCCTGTTAAGAGGCAGTATTTGGTAAACTCAAAGAACAAACTGACCACTCTTTGAAGAGTCTTGGGGGGCATTTAGCTACCAGACAGATCTTGCCTAAGGTAATTAAAAGCGTTCATAGCCACCACCCTAACATATCACGCATTTACAACACTAAGTAAAACTGTGACAGTGTGAGAAATGGGCCGCCGTGTCCATCTGCTGTTGCCAGTTGTGGATTTTATAGCGAGTGGGATTATCCCATCAGTCATTAGAGTTGGTCATATGAGTAACACGTCCTGGCAACTGCATGGTGGAGTGGTGCTGTACTGGACTGCATTAAATTGAAACCTGTAGGCACAAAAAGCACCATACAACACTGTGCAGTCCAATAAAACAGCAGCACAAACTACAACCTCAAAAATGACCATAGAGCTAACTGAACGTGTCTCAGTGCCAGCAACAATTTAAAGAAATATTTTCATTAATTACTGGACTGTTTATATAATTGCTAGAGATCAGGGGCCACTATTTTTCTGTTCAGTAAATTAATGTTAAGCTATTTAGAGGGGAATTTCGGTCTAGGAATATATCTGTCTTCCAATTGAGCAGAGAATTTTTTTCCTGTTTTTCCCAGTGGGCATTGCTGTGGTGTTCATATCCTAGGAGCAGCATTTGCTTCCCTCTACGTCTTGAAGCAAAATTGCAAGAGCAGCAATAATGGGTGAACCAGACAGGACCCAGATGTTGTGGCTGACATTGGACACATGAAACACAATGTCTTCTCAGCTTTTGACTGTCTTCTCAGGTTTTGTTAAGTGTCTTCTGTTTACAATGCTCTTGCTATTTGGTGGCCTCGGTTTGTTTTGGGAACTGCATCGTTGCCCCTCTCAAAGACGCAGGCAGGATTTATAGCTATGGGAAACCTGATCTACAGTCATGTTTTCCCCAGTACAAGTCAAGGTTACAGAAGATAAATAACTTGAAGGTTACCGCAGTTTAATCTGGCTTTTCTAATGGGAGTCCAGATGCCAGCATGGTTAGGGGTGATTCCATTAAATTCAAATAACCAAGGTGAAGTACAAATAATAGAACCATGCCTCACGGTTGTATGCCTCCACCAACCAGTCAAGTTACATTTACATCCATATCTGTCCATACTCATATAATAGCCGTCGTGAAGATTTTGACAGAATGTAGTAAAAGATATTAAGTGTATTTTTGGTGTATTGGAAGTTACCACGGCTGTCGATGGCATGGGGGCATAGAAGCAAATCGGCATAACTCTGGTTGCTATGACGACATACGCAGTATGAGATAAACCATTAAAGGAAATAGAAAATCTGACCCTTATAAAGTATAATTGAGTCAGAGGAGCTTTAATCACCTGACATGAAAAAATATAGCAGAGCATACCCGCTACATTTAAGCTAACAAGCGGCCTAAATTAAAGTTTATTAATTTGGGTCAAACACGAACAGAGCGGGGATACAGGTGAGAGGAGAAAGCTACATCACATGCATTGCAAGGCCTTTATATTGCGGTTTATGTGGGTGTGTGTGTGTGATTTCACCAGAGGGAAGGTGATGGATGGATTCATGTAGCAATAAGCTATTTAACATTAATGTCTCCCAACGACTGAGCTATAACAGTAAAATATAGGGCATGTGGTTTTTTAAATTAGTCCAACATTAACATCGGAGTATGCAGTCACTGGTTGTCAGTTTCACATAAAAAAGGTAGCACCAGGGGAAGCAGAGTTTTCCATGTTTGGAAAGATTTCCCTGTCTGTGACGCAACAATTCACAACTGTTCAGAATTAAGCATTCAAAGAAGCAAATAAAGATGATAAAATGAATCCAATAACAGAGCCAGGAAGCAGTCATTGATGAAATTTCTGGAGGCTGATGGCCATGTCAGCAACACAGTTACCACCGATTTAGCAAAAATTTCACAATTTTGAGTTCCCTAGAAGCTTTGACAGTGGATGAAGAATAGTGGGAGAATAACTGTTAGTTTAATCGGCAGAAGTCAGGCTTCGACTAACAAAAACCTGCAACAAGAGCCTAATTTCCAACTGTGTAGCAGTGTTATCTTTGTTTAGGCATTCTCCACCGTGTTATTTTGTCTGATAAGAGCAGAATTTACGTCGGAATTACGTCCGAGGGCACATCTGTTTGCAGCCAACTCCACTTGTCTTAATCAAGAGCCTGATAAGACCTTTACTGGTATTGGTGTTACACTTGATCATTACCAAGGCTGCAATGGCCCTCATGTTCCCCTTTCAAACTAAAATGCTGTTTGCTCTCTGAAAAGTTACAGACACATTTCAGAAGCTCATTTTTTTTTAGAAAATAAGTGTTAAAAGCAGCATGTGCTGTTCTCATCGGGCTATCAGACTTTTATGCACCACAAACCTCAAAGTGAGCGCTGGGTTTGTGCATCCAGACAGGTCAGTCGTCAAATTGGTTGCTTCAGTTATTGATGTTGACTAAAGTTTCAACATCCCTGAGGGGCAATTTGGCTTAAAGACAACGGTCAATGAATAATGAATACAGAAAAGTACAGCAATGAAGAAAAACAACAAAGCTTACACACGAGTACACAAGTGCTCTGTTGTCAGACCATTTGGAGGAAGCAGCTAGAAGAAATCAGAAACTACCTGCTGCCTTCACAGTAAACAACAAGCCAAATTGCATTTAGTTTAAAAGGCCAATAGCTGCTGTAATAAAAGCTGCTGTCATATTATAGGTGTGCATTAGATTGAGCTTGTGCTCCTTCCTGTTTTTAATGATAGTTAAACAGACAGACCCTGAATCTTTCCTGATCTGTCTCAGCTCCAGCTGCCCTGCATCCTCCTGATTGCTCCTCAGCTGCTCCTAATTGCTCTAGACTTCTTAAGTCAGAGTCTCAAGACACCTAGGCTGTCTGAATTCCTCCTGACTTCATTCTTTATTTCTTTTTTATTTTACCTCCCACATCTTTTTCCTCTTTGTCATTTGTGTGCCATCAGCTTTTTACAAGTCAGAATTCGACCAAATCCTTGCTGTCTTTCTCTGTATGTTTTAATATTAGTGTTCATCAGTCTCAAACAGGACACATACAGTATCAGTCTTCAGCTGTACCAGCAAACAATTTTCCTCATCCTAAACTCTAAGAATGACTGAAGACATGATTGCACAAATGCATGCACATGCACATAATACCTTTTTTTAAGGTGGTAGTTTGGGTGAGGTGGTAGTTATTCAACAAATCCTCATCATAAATGAAGGCCTTGACTACACGTATACAGACATTAGAATATTTTCACACAACCTTCATTGTATAAAACACCACTTAAGACGGCGTTGTAAAAAAATCTCTTTTTTAGTGATCTAAAATTGCATTTACATGTTAATGAGAGGCCCAAATGCAGAGGACAACGTCCGTTTTGCAATCTGTCCGTATGCATGTGTTCAAGGCTGAGGTCAATTGACTGTGTTGCAGGTCCTCGGCCAAAAACCAGATCAGGGATGCTGTGGCTGCATTATATTATATGTCTCAAATACTACGTGACCAAGATGCCTTTAGATGACCACTTTCTGAACTGTTGCCCCCATCACCATGGAGACTTTTAGGCAACTACATTTACTTTGTTTGGGTTAGAGAATGATTGTGACCATGGCAATTTAATAATGGTTAAAGGGTTGGTTCAGTTTTCCTGTGCCAGTATTTTGACATCAAACTCTGAGGTTTTTGCTGCTACTCAATACAGTACAACTGAAGTGATGGAACATTATAATATACCCGTACCCGAGACCTGTAAGCTTGGAGAACTTCAAACCAGTCCCTGATTGAAAGAAAACAAACAGGAACAGCTTTATATGACAGAAAAGAAGCAGTCATGGCCTCACATTCTTCACTTCTAGTTCAACCAACACGATGATCTCCCCTTGATTTTGTCAGATGCCATTCAATGTGTTGTCGCAGCGATGCTCATTTCAACCTTCTAGAAATAGCTCAGCTTCCAGAAATATCCGGTCCCTACGCTTAAAACTGTTGAATGGCTTTTAATGGGGTGTTGTCATCGTCACATTCATTTGGACGGCAAGTCTTACTGATCCGCAAGTGAGATCATTCAGAGCTGAGATAGCTCTACTAATTTACAATGAAAGGCAAAGCAGTTTTATTTAGGGATGTTGCACCAGTGTAATGCCACTTAGATCTGGGGATTTCAAAGTCATGAGATACTGTAAGCTGCCATAAATTTTTCAGGCAGTGAGAAACGATTCAATGTGGCCTTGATTGATTTGTGGACTGGCTCAACTGATGTGTGTCCAAACGCAGACGTCATGGAAAAGGCATCCCCTACTGCCCTGGCTTCTCTCAGCATGCCAAAAATACTGCCCTAATTGATCCTCTCTCACTCGCACTTTCTCTCATGCCTCCTCTCTCGCTCTGTCTGTCTCCGAGCTCTCTGTCTTGTCGTCTCTTGTTCAGCCGTCTCTGGGCTGTCTCATTAAATTAGAGGACAATGGTTACTTTAATGGCAACATTGTTAATTTACACAAACATTAATCTGCCATTTGTCCACTTCATTGTTTTGCTGAGCTTTCAAAACTGTGGCACACGGACAAAACCAAGCCTCTTCCAATGGAGCCATGTGCAGCCAGGCAGCCTTGGAATAGATATGAGAGAGAGGAATTAGAGAAAGAGGGATAGACAGAGCTGAGCTATATGCAAGCAATGTAGATAGAAAAATGGAGACAAAGGAAAGTGTATCTGTGTGTGTGGGTGGGTGGGTGGCCGGGATGGTTGTGTGTGCCTTGCCAATTCTGTTACTTGATGTTTTGACATTCTCATGGCAGGCCAGACCGTTGCTGGTTCCTTTGTTCTCCCAGGCGATCTTTATCATCACTTAGTGCCTTTACTGAGCTTAGACACCACACACTATCCATCAAGCCCCCTTTACTGACACTATCTCTATGAATGAGATCCTAACAGTGTGAAGGACCCCCGGCCAGGGTTCCTTTGCATGACTGTGATCAAAAAGTTGCACAGTTTCGCATACATTCGCAGTAAAATGTCAGATTTCCTTGCATAAATGTGCATGCTGTGCCTCTTATACCCAAATAAAATGCAGATCTACCAAAGTTGACTCTCAGAGAGGCTCAATCTCCTGGCAGAAACAGCTTTATTACAGTACATAACAATCTTGTAATTGCTGTAGGGGCTGTGTAAGGGGAAACAGTACCTGTCATTGATGCCAACCACTTAAACAGCCTAAAACGGCAATAAAAGGCTGGCATGCTCTCATCCTGGGTCCCAAACAAAACTTTTAACAAATTGCCTTGATAAAACTCCCGCCTCGCCGTCCTCCTGCTCCCCTCCCCTCTCCTACCTCATTGTATCCATCTGCACGTTATGTGGCCACATAATTTAAACAGTGTGACTGTTACATGCCGGCATTGTTTTGCTGGGCAGAGGAGCCAGCGAGGCCCGTGCGTCTTTTGTGAGGTTCTTGGGGAATACCGCATCCACCCTGCTGAATAACAAGACCAGACAAACTATGTGAGCAATGTCCAAACAGGTCATGTTACAAACAAAACAATCATTTGACAGCATTGGGACAGCTCTCAAAAGACATTACTTGAAAAAAATGCAAATCGGTTTCGGAAGAAAAGCAACTTTTGTAAAAACAATAATATCCTAATTTCTTTATTTTCATGTATTTCTAACAGTGTTTAGCATTGGAATGCCATCTCAGTTGTTCATTTTGTCTCACTGTGTTTTGTGGTTTCCTTTTTGTCATTCTGTTGTTTTTACAGTGGTAACTCTGTGGAAATACTGCTGAAAGCTTACAGTTTTTCATAACTAGTTACAAACATTTCTCAATGCTAAATTCACTTTTTCAAAACTTCCCCTGCAGTAAGAAAAACAGTACATGTGGACCAAAGGATTTTTTTTCACTCAAAAAACGTATTCTGCATTATTTATAGCGTACCTCATTTATCTGTTACGTTTAACAAGCTTGAAACAAAAAAGTTAAATATTAAGTGACCAGGGCAACACTGTTTACATTGTGCAGCCAGCTACCTATTTAACATAGACCATGCACACCTGCACAGCTGTTTTCAGGTTTTCTGATTGGACTTCTGCCCAGGCTGAAGTTGGTTGGAGGTCAACATACAGACATGTAACACAAAGGTGTACTGCCCTAACAGGTGAAACAAAGCTAATAGGGCAGTCAGAGAGATGCCAGTCAACGCAGCCTGTACATGCCCACGCAGCCCTGAGAAGAGGTCTAATTAGCCAAAATAATTCAAAATCAACTGTGTGCATTTACCATGGGTGTGCAGGCCATCTAATATTTTGTTCTGGGTGTTGTAATTATTCACAAACTGCATGATCTCATTATCCGTATTACTGTGGCATTTAAAAAAGTTGAAGTCATATATTTTCCTTTTTGTAGAATGTGCACTTTAGCTAGTTTTTAGATTTGGCTAGCACAGTCTAAGCCTCATCCAATTTCCTTAGTGTTATGTCTGCCTTTCAAGAAGAGTTTTTTTTTTTTGGAAATACTCTTTCAGTTTACTTTTTGCCAGAGAGTGAGATGAGAAGATTGATACCGTTCTCATTTGTGTCTGTAATGTGAGCTACAGCCAGAAGCTGGTTAGCTCATCTTAGCACAAGCTGACAGCTGGCCAGGCTCCGTCCAAAGGTAGCAAAATCTGCCTAGCAGCGTCTCTAAAGCTCACTCATTTACATGTTATGTTTTGTTTGTTCAGACCATACAAAGAGGTGCAAAAACAACAATTAGCCATTTTACAGGTATAGTAACTTCCTGGACTCTTTGTTCGTTTCCTGGCAATGGCGTAGGCTAGCTGTTTCCATCGGTTTCCAGTCTTTGTGGTAAGCTAAGCCAACTGGCTGCTTCATATTTACCGTATAGACAAAAGAGTGGTATCAATCCTCTCACTAAGTTTTCACCAAAAAGCGAGAAAGTGTATTCTCAAAATGTTGAACTTGTGATTTAAGGCCTATGCCCATACTCTACAGGTTGCTACAGGGCTTTTCACAGCAGCCATTTTGACGCATTTTTGTTTGAAATGCGCAGGTGTTTCATCACCGATGGCTCCGTTATATTCAAGTGTAAAGACAACAGTTAGCCAGCATGTGCAACACCAGGAACCTGAGAACGAAGCAGCTAAATGAGATTAAATTCATTATTGATTTTATTATTCACACCTGTGCTTTGCCTACTGAGACATGTCAAAACGTCTTCCGTGAAAAATGACTGTACAGCCGCTTGTATCTTAAAATAGAGGAAAAGGTTAGCAATATGAAACATCAAAGCTAACATTACTCCAGAACACTCTTTTAATGGATATGTCTGTTTATAAGTCATGTGTAATTCAGGCCAGTCAGGGACAAGTAAAAGCAGCCTGTGTGTTTTCTTTGGTGTGGTTTTTGTGGTTGCCATGGTCACAAGGAGAACCGCAAGCTAAAAGTTCACCCATCATCGATGAGAGCGGCAGCCGCCCTCTCTCTCTCCTCACCACTGCAAGGATATTGATGTCTTAATCTGTGCCACCCTTGATCCTTTTTTAGATTCAGTATGACCACTTCCTCCTTGTGCTTCTTCTTATTCAGAAGTACACAGATTGGCATTTTGAAAAGGACATGTAAAGGTCATTTGTTCTCTATTCCGAGCTGTGTGGCCCTACATTACTTGAGATGCGTTACATTTTCCCAGTGTTGTCTCATCTCCTATTGCAATGTCTTGAACTGTTCGCTGTTGTATCGTATCAGGGTACCGAGTGGTCCGGAAGTCTGTCGTGGAACCCAAAAAATTCTGATGTTTGACATTTTCAGAGAGAGGAACTTTTGTCCTTATAGAGCGCTTGGAGTCAAGCCAGATGGCCCTTTACTCCTCTCTCCTCTGCCATTATGGTACTGGCTGCACTCATTTTCAGATATAATTAAATCCCATAAACCTTGGCTCGGCTCACAAGACATTTTCTGAAAAAGTACGTGATGTCAGCATATGGTTATATATTATCAATATATAAATAAATATCATATAATCTCTTCTAGCAAACCACTAGCAAACCACCATCTCATCAAGTACATTACCGTGCAAACCTATAAGAATTACACTATTTACATTTATCTGTAGCAAAAAAAACCAAGATGCTGCTGTAGCTAAAGTCAGGGTTACGAAATCACAGCCATTTGAAAGGCAGCATGTCCAAAGTCTTGTCATGCCAATCATTTGTGCAGAGTTTTATGTTATATGGTCTTGGGATGTCAGTCCAAATAACGAACATGCTTCTGTTGCTTTTTTTTTTCTTCTCACTTTCAGGTTTACTCTCCATGCAGTGGATAGCCGAGGCAGCCACTCTGACTCAAGCTTCGTCTCAGTACGGACATCTTGCCCAATGGTGGATGACAGCCGAGCTGAAGGTACTCTCACCTCTGATTTTTTGCCACCATCCCTTTTTTTTCCACCTCTTTTACTTCCATCCTTTTGCACATCTGCATCAAATGGTTACTTATCCACAGTTTTCATCCATCACTATGATTTTTACCCCTTCTAAACACAACCATGTACTTTTTTTTGCCATTCATCGAACTCTAAATGATACACTTTTTTCCAATTATGTAAAAATGTAAATATACCAGTCACCAATTAGCATCAGGTTTTGTCTAAAATCCAAAAAGTTGGGACAAAACATGACGGGATGGAGGTCAGGATCCACGTACTGTTCTCTTTGATCACAGCTCTTAATGACTCTAACAATGTGCACATGCTTGATTACAGGTTATGGTTATTAAAGCAAGCTGTGGCAAAATGTAAAGGGGCACTCCACCAATTTCACTTGTCAAATTCAATTTCCGAATCGTGGGGAGTTTGCCAGGCTGCAGAGTCTGACAAAAGACCACGTTAAGTTGCATCATAGGAAGTGTAGGATCTGGTGTATTTGAAGATTGACTTGTATTAGGGACTAAAAACTGGGGCATCTCAGCCTCTGCTGCATTCATCATGACCCTCTTACTGAAGTGCACTAAACCTCATAAAACTCAAACTCATGTTAAATCCCTTCTTCCCCCCTCGCTATCTCTGCGTCTCTCTTCCGTCTGTCTCACGCCTCCTCGCAGAGATCGCAGACAAGGTGTACAACTTGTACAATGGCTACACCAGCGGCAAGGAGCAGCAGATGGCCTACAACACGCTGATGGAGATCCCTCCTCCGCTGCTATACAGAGTCCAGCACCACTACAATTCCCACTATGAGAAGTTTGGAGACTTCGTCTGGCGTAGCGAGGACGAGCTTGGCCCCAGGTGAGAAGACAGAAGCAGTTTTCTCATGCAGGCTTAAAGACACCTCGCATACTTCCAATTGTTGTATAACTGTTTTCATGTATCACAGTTATTTTCTTGTCCAGCAGTGCCCTTATTTTTTTTTCCAGTCTGCCGCTATTTATCCAAGTGTCCTTGTCATCTTGTTTGATGACGTTGTTTCGGATCAATTACAGTCATCTTGAGGTTTCTTACATAAGCCAAAGCTGTCTGAAATGGTGCTGCCAGATTCAGACCATTAAGCCATTTTTCATGGCATTGTCTGCACCCCCCTCTAAGCGGGAGCACCATTGCACAATGCTTCCCCCCCCCCCCCCCCCCCCCCCCCCCCCCTACACCTATTTTCTCCCCGTTTCCAAAGCACTTCTGCTGGAAGCAAGTGGGCAAAGGCACCGTGAAACCTCTGGGGTTAGAGCGGCTCCTCGCATTACCATGGTGATGCCAAAACAGTGTTTGACAGCCAAGCCAAACACTAAATTTGATAGTCAGCTAACACTAACTCGACTTCCAACTCCATTTCCTCTTCTCTCTCATAAAAAAAAAAAAAAAAGTTACTCCGCGTCGTCCACAACATGCCACCCCGACATCCCCTCACACATGACCCTCCTAGCAGGGACGCCCTCATTGGTAGTCCGCCGTGAGAGCAGACGCAGAGACGTTACGACAGCGTGGAGACAAACGGAAGCTTGCTCACTAACAAAACTGCGAGGGAGGAAGTATAAACACCGCTTTAAAAAGGAGGGGAAAAAAAATTCAGAACATTCGTGTGTGCAAGTCTGACAAGGCAGCGGGTCCAGCGCTGATGATAGCAAGACGAGAATTTCAGTTACAGCACAGTGTTTTGGTTTGTCCACCCCCACTGCCTGGAAGCACTCCTTTCAACCCATAAATAATATAATAATAGTGGAATAACTTTGGTCTGTAAGAAGATTATGCTTGTCTGTGATTGGTGAAGGGGGGTGGGAGGCACGGGTTGGCCATTGAGACTTAGTTTGGGGACTGGGGTGGTCGGATGGTGTGTTTGTGTGTGGGCAGCTGTGTCGGTGGGGGGGTGGATAAGCGAACACGGATTATTTACTGCCTGAAGTTGGCAGGGTTGAGCCTTGTTGGGGTAATTTACAAGCAGGCTCTATTGGTGGTGCCTTTTAAAGGGTAACAGAATGGCCAAGTGAAACGTAAGCACAGTCAGCACTGCCCCCGGAGCCGAGGATTCCAGCAGCCCCCAAACGTCCACCAGCATTGTTGCAGCTGAACACTAGCTCCTTTCATAATTGTATTGTTCTCTGAACACGCTGTGATACATGGTTACTGCTTTTTCTCTCGCTGTAAACACAGCTATTATCTTGTGCTGCAGTGTACTTTTTCTATTTCCACACATCGGTCTGGTTGATTTGATGTTTTCAGTTCTGGGCTGCTCTCTCTTGAAGCTGTGTCGTAATCAATTACTTCGGATTCAGATGCTTAAATCGCATGAAGCCAAATATTTAACTTAGCAGTTCCCTTAGTTGCCACATGCGAAGTTATGCAGAAATAAACATTTTAAATGTCTTTTTTTTTTTTTTTTTTTTGCTTTTAGTAGTTTCTTTGTTTGTCCTCATGAATGACATTTAATGTGTTTAATTTATTCTTCGCTAATGTGCTTGCAAGCCTCCCTTGATTATGTGTTTGGTATTCTGTTGTTTCAGACGTAAGAATTTAAGGGAAATGAGAAAATGCCCCCCCCCCCTTTTCAGCAAATAAGTGAAAAGGATGTCTGTACTCCTTGCTTAACTAAAGACAGATGTTGATGCTGAGCAGACACTGCTTTTCAAAACAAATGGAATTTTGCCCTTCTCCGCGTGTGTTTTCCTCATTTTAGTGTCCATATGTGCTGTGCAACCTTGAGTGCTTATGCTGTTGGACTATTCTGTAGGTGCATTTCTGTTTTGCAAGTATAGAATATGTGTGTGTGTGTGTGTGTGTGTGTGTGTGTCTTGTGAGGCATCTTTTCTAAATTAAAGGTGACCTGACATATGGCTCCTTCGTGTCGTAAACAGCAGCTCCAGACTCTGGACCCGGAGACAAAATTCTTAGTTTCGCTCTAGACAGCTGCCTCTGGTGTAGCGTTCAGCAGAATCAGTGTCCGAGAGCTCGAAATGCAATCTCATGTGGGGGTTTTGACCCAGACTGGCAGTCCCGTCGGAGTGACAGGAGAGACACAGTTGCAATTCTTTGAAATCTGGTAACATTTAATGCCGCGCTTTCGTGCAGACACAAGGCCGGTGGAGGTGGAAATAAAGGCTCAGTGCCATGGTTTTCTTTTTTTCTTTTAAATGTATTTGTTGTCTTTGTGGCACCAAGTGAACCCCATTGCGCCGGGGCGGGTGGAGCGGCGCACCTGAGGTGGTGTTTATGCAGATCAGGTGCCACAGTGAATTTCGAGGCTCCTTCTTTGCTATGAGTTATTTTTCTATCCATTCAAAACATGTCTAATCTAAAACAGAAAAAGCAATTTTGGTTGCTTTTTTTTGGCAGCAGCACACACTGTAAGAGCTGGTGTGCATGTGTGTGTTCCATCTCTGCAAAGTTTTATAAAGTACCTTTATGATTTCATGATTGTCATGACTGATGTCAATGTGTAATATTAATGTACAGTATCATCTAGTACATATTAGAAAGCTATAAGGCAGGTTTTTTTTACATGCTTGAGCCATAGCTTTCACCAGTATTTTCATTCACAGCTGCCTGTGGGTTGTATGAAAGACTTGCTTTTGAGTTCTTGAAATCCCTGTAGACATTCATCAACAGACTAACATATGTCATCAATCTGCTGTGTCTAATTTTTAGGATGTACTGTGTCCAGTAACACGGCTCCAAAAGAGTGTACCTTAAATTAATCACTGAATGAGTCATCTTGCTCTCAGCCTTTCTGAGATTGCACAAGGGCTGCGCTTGTGTCCATGGTCACCAAAACTGCCAAAATGATTTCATGTGTGCCTGCGCCCTGAAATTTGTGCTTTCATTTGCACTTTTATCTGTTTTTCCATCTGCACGTCTCAATTCTGGATGTCGGGGTAAATGCAAGGGGGATTAATTCAATTATGTTTGTGTCCCTCGACAGAAAAGCCAATCTGATTCTACACAGGGTGGAGAAGATCAGCCACTACTGCCGGTCCCTCCTACGCAGCACCCACATCCAGAGCCGCACCGACACCATGGCGTACATCTACTGCCGGAGCGAAGAGGGCCGACCTCCCAGTAACACGTGGCACGGCTCTTTACATGAAAGCCGCACCACCTGCATGGAAAAGCTCATTTCTGTACAGCGTAACACATACAGCAACACCAAACTCCGATGAGACAGGGGTCTGGAGACGGGCGTTGCTCTTTTTTTTCCCCCCTGCAAAATGACATCAGTGACCGATGTCCCTCGTCACCCACCCTGCAGCAGGTGTCTCTCAAGTGACCGGTGGCTTTTGAAAACCGGGAGAGCCTGAAAAAAACCTCAGAATTCACTGGACATTGTGTTAAAGCTACCGAAAAACATATTTTTGTGTGGCCTACTTTTATTAGAAGAGAGAAGATGGGGGGGGGGGGAGAAAAAAAAAAACTGGAGCAAACATATTTCTCAACTGCAAAATGCCAGTGATTGCACATATCAACAAGAAACTGCAGTGTGAACATGTAAAATATCATTCAGCCAAGAGAAAAACTGGTTGGCTTAAATACTTTGAATGTAATATTGTAGTTCCTTTTCGGTGCTTCAAAGCTTACCTGGAACACTTTAAAGAGAGAAAAAAAAGGAAAAATCAATAGCATAACGTATTTGCCTTTACTACTTTCATTTGAAAGGAGAACCCGAAATGTGTTAAAGCCATTTGAAAATCACCTCCTTGTTTTTGAATTCACTTTAATTAAAAAACTAAAGCTCTTCTTCATGACTTTAAAATGAATAAGAGAAACTATGTAGTTAGTCTTGTATTCCATTTGGTAGATTCAAGTTGAAATAGAAAGGCTTTGTGTGGTAACAGATTTGACAAATAGGCCGCTACCAGCCTGTTGAAATTATGCAAAGACAGAATGGTCGGCATTCAAACATCATATTCGTTCATAGACTTGAAAGATTTCACTGCTGAAATCCGGGAATCCTTTTATCATCATCTCATTCTTATATGACAGCATCCAAAATAAAAACTGAAAATTAGCTAATTTCAAAGACGTTTTCTCAGACCAGACCCTCGCACGGTGGATTATGCACCCAAGTCAAAAACATAGGATAATTTAGCCACGCTGAAGTCTCGAAAGTAAATGCTTTACGTACTTTTTAGGGTTTTATATGTGACTTAACCGAACAACAGTGCTGATGCTCAAGAAAATAAGAAATCAGATGCTGCAGCTAGATTTAATGATTTCAGCAGGACCTGGTAACACGCTTGCAACCTAAAGATAAATTACTACTTGTCGGCAGAATGTGACCTTTGCCATCATGGCATCAGTTGGCAAGATCTGCAAATTAAAAATAGGTCTGCTGTAATAGACAGATAAGTGGTGCAAGTATTAGACGTGACATTACAGTGTCACATGAGTGATCTTTGAAAAGTTTCTCCCTCACGGCAGAATTTGATGTTTGCTCGTAGAAAATATGGCAGGATAATAATTTTGAGGAACGTTTTCAGGCGTCCAAACAGTTTGCGTTGGAACGCCAGTAAACACGTGAGGGACTGTCCACTGAATTGCGAAGAATCAGCGATGTTGATCCTCTTATTCTTCAGTCCAGTGTCATATCTTTGAAGCCATGGATATTGTTTTAATGAAGATAAACAATGCCTTTTTTTCAATACTTTCATCTCATGTTATATGAATTGTAATAATAAATTATTATATTGTAAATTTTAAATTGTAAAAAAGAAATATGTATTATTATGTGGCTTTGATTGTCTTTTTCTGAAGAATGTGAAATATTAAAAATGTATATAAAACCAGACGAGTTTTCTTTCATCCCTGCGGTGGAATAACTTGATTTAAAAATGAACCTTGAACAGCTGTGAAGCATTTATTTAAACCTATTTTAACATTACAACTGGCGTGCATTTACTAATGATTTTCTGTGAAGCTTTCCCAGTTTTCATGAATATTAGTAGTTATTTTCCACCTGGTAGTTATTTTCTTGTCCAGACAGGAGAAGTTGCTCATTCAACATTCAGTTCTGGTCAGAGAGGTTGCTGTACGAGGTTGAAAAGTCCATTTTAAGTGAGCGTTTTTTTTACAGCGGTCACAGTTTATAGGTGGAAAAAATGCCATTGAATCAACATTGTGTTAGAGTAATGTTCAAAATGGAAATAATAATGCTTAATCTAATCAAATTTCATCAATTATTCTCTCATTAGCCTCATGCCAACTGACAACTTTCCTGCCAAAAACTTTCAAATGAAATAATGGCTGGGGAACGCATTTTTGGGGCTTGTTTTTAATAATGCATTTCTTTACTGTGATCCATGCAACTCTGTAGGTTTTAGATGGCTAAAAGAATACAAAATGATTTTTATAATAGCTTTAACCACCCTGAGGAGAAGGAGGTAAGCTATTGTCTTTTAATTAAGGAAATACTACATAATGTGGAATGCATCTAAACAGAGCAGGTAGTTCTTTTGCAACTTCCTGGTCATTTGAAGCAGTGACGCTGTCCATTATCTAAACGTACTATGGTCTTACGTGCTGCTCCAAAATGTTGCAAGCTAATGTTAGCGTTAGGCTACTGATTAGCACATCTGATGTCGAAATAAAATGTAATTTTCACCAAACTGGCATCAGCAAATACCAGACTTCCGGCTTCCAAAAGCCAATAATGGAAGGTTGCAGGTCTATGCTGCGTGATTTATTGAAAACTGATACGTTTGCTGGATTACCTGCAAACCTCAAACTCAAACTTAACCTCAGTTAGCTGTACCAAGTTTTACCTTTGCTGGTTGCGGTCAAATGCTGAGAGTTTCATACATAAAGCGCACCTGACTGAGTTAATAATGATAAGATAAATGAGCTTTTAAGTGACAATATTGCATTGTGGATAGCTGCTTAAAATGTTCTTGTTCGCCCTCAATGAAAAGTAATTTTATTATTATTTTTTTTAATTTCAATTTTGTATTTTCACAGGCATCCCAGAATCCGTCCACTTCCAGCCGACTTTCACACCTATGGTCCCCAACAACCTGCATGAAGTGGTATGTCATGGGGGTGACTGGGCCCCATGCTCAGACACCTTTTTTACCCACTGGCTGCAGTCAGGAGATACTCGGGAGAAAGCTCTACTCTTTCAGCCATGAAGTCAGTGTTCGGCTCTGTTTTTGAGGCCATGATTATTGGGATTTTTGAATGGGACTTTTGTTGTTACAGTACCAATACAACAACTGCAGTGCATGTGGAAACAGACAGATTTTAAGTCAATCCAACCAACCACTCTCCCTGAAATCTGCCAAGGTTGGAGTTTCACAGTTTATTGAATTAGTGCAAAATAATGTTTTTTGTCTTTTTTAATTAACTTTTTTCTTTGCTTCTTAACTTATCTGAAAATCTATATTTACCTTATGGTCCTTAAAAAGTTGTGCCCTCATCTGCAGTGCGACACAAAAAGATATCACCTTTCAGCAGTTCAAAGAGACCCAGAGAAGGACAACTTCAACAAACACAATATAAGTATAGTTGAGATATTGTGTTTCACTCGCTGTTTAACTTGCCAGACATGCTGTGATATTATATTTCACTTTATGGTTTTAGTATGTATTCCAAGGCATTTCCCATTTTGTTGGTAAATATTTTGTAGATTTTAATTGAGCCTACTTTCATTTACTTGTTGGAAATGTTTATGAGTCGGCTAATTTCATTTCCCCAAATGAAAACAAAACTTTTCTTGAACTGTATTTACATGCTGAGAACATTATCATGTTACATAAATGTCCTATGAAAAAGATACGTCATTAAAAGGTCGGTTTCCGGTAGTTGATTAGTGTAAGAGTGTCTCAATAACAAAATCAACTAAACTCTCTTTCAAAGAGTGACTCAATCAGGTCTTTTCAACACACTAACACTCACAGTGCCTGAATAACTGTCACGGCGTGTTAGTTAATATCCCGTTTGATACCCTGTTACTCGATACTCCCAAACATCCACGTTTAATCTTGACTGCTCGTCATGTGGCGTGTTTACGTCATATCGGAAGAAACCGAGGAATGGGATGTTGTTGCCACACTTTGAAAGTGTTAACACATGTTGGAACACCCACATCCAAAACCAATTGTGTTCATGACTTCAAAATCAATAAACTGCTGAGCATATTTTTCACTTTTCACAAATGTTAAAACATTTGTTCATCAAACATCAAAACAAATGGTCCAATAGCTGAAACGTGTGATTCATGTTAACTTTCTGTGGTAACGCATCTATAGCTGTTGATGATTGGAGGAAAATACTGAAGCTTGCTAAATCTTACCATACTTCATAGTTTCTCTATAGTGGTCCCTTTGCTCTATTTTGTCAACCCGGTTTTTTCATGTTATATCTACTTTGTTTGATTCTGTGTGCAAAAAAATCCCACAAAATAAAATGCTTAAAATACTGTATGCATTGATGTTTTTCAGTTTTCCAAGTTAGCCATGCTAGCAGCTCTGGGGATTGCAGTGTTGGTCTGTCTGTTGGGGTGTTGGAGCCAAACATCCAGGCTCCAACATGCTAACTGAGCACCAACATGAGATTGACGTTTGATTTCTGTCCTGTAACTTTTTTTGGGTTGTTCATGCAAAACATCCCCATCAGCTGCAACTATTTTGTTCAGTACTAATCAGAAAATGTTAGCATGCTAACACACTACTTTCAGATGGTAAACATAGCAAAAACTGCCTGCTAAATATCAGCATGCATTGTAATGTTATTGCATGGTAGCATGCTGCAATTAGCATTTACCGAGCTCAAAGCACTGTTGTGCTTCAGTACGGCCTCACGGAGGCGCTAGCATGGCTGCATGACTCGTAGGCTAATTCAGAATGGTTAATCCTACTAAAAATGTCTGGTACCAGACATGCCTAATGGGAAAATAGCATATAGGTGTGTCTCATTGCTCACAAACTACTGCGTTAAGAGCTTTTGGGTTTAATAGTTTGAGTTGAATGCTGTTCACAGAGCAGCTCAGGTCATCAGTGCCAACATGCAGCAGCACAGAGAATAAAGTGCTGTTGACTACAGGGATCTGCCTTGTTAAGAGCACAAAAATTATCTGAGATGCAGTTGATCAGCTGATGTGGTGCACATGTGTCCTGCCTGAACTGACACAGACCTCAGTGGAGGAAAGCCCCTGGGGTGCAAACCACCACGTAGAAGTTACACAATATTTGGATGGGAATTAGTTAGAGCTGAGTGAAATAAAATGGTGAAATGAGACTCGGATGAAAATAACTATAATCAGATTTAAACTTTGCAATTGTAGAATGCAGCGCATTGCTGCTATTTCCCAAGTTTTGCCCAATTTACCACATGATTCAGCTGAAAAATATTTACATTGAGCTGGAAAAGGGGGGCGGGGGGAATCAGTCACTGAACTAACAGACAGCTATCCCCTATGAATTACTCTAATTTATATCATTAACTGAAGGTGGCTATGCCTCTCTGCATGTGAGCTGCTGGGAAGCATTTTCTTTTTCCATCTCCCTCAACAAACTACTCCTTTAAGCTCAGATCCAGTTTCTTTCCAGTCATGCAACATTAACTGCACTTTAAAAATCAGTAGCTTGATGTTCATTCTCACAAATTAGGCCATTAACGTCACTGGTGTGCCAGGAACAGCACTCACATTTTGATGCCAATGTATCAATGGAGGCTTAAAGAATTAGTTCCTCTTTTATAGCAACCTCAGCCCTTTTTTTTTTTTCACTATGGATATTTGGTACCTCGAGGACTTCCAGAAGAGTTCAAAACCTGGACACAGTTTTGCAGAATGTTTCAAGCAATGGTGAAAAAAAATAGGTGAAAAAACTGACCACACTCCTCCAGCTTATGTTCACTTTAACCAGTGTTTTATTTCTACACAATAAATGACAGCAAAATGAACATGATACTCATTTTTATGACTCTTCCTTATGAAAATATAGTACACATCAGACATGTTTTGCCATGTACCAGAGCACCAAAAATATATATAATTGCAACTGTGAAAACAGAGAGAAACATCAACTGAAACATAAAAGTCCAATCTGTTGTATATGTGCCTGAAAAAGTGCATACTGTGTAAGAACCAAAGAGAGAGGAGGCCATCAGAAGGAGGGAGGGACTACTGAGTCTGATGGCTACCTTTACAGTGTTGGTGAAATTCTCAGCAAACACAAAGGCATTGGGATAAGACTCAACAATATACAGTATGGAGTGAGGAAAGGAAAAAAAAAAAAGAAAAGAAAAGAAAGAAAGCCGTTGGTTGGTGCCAGTCAGTCAACTCAGACAAATTTGAAATGAACTTCTCGATGCATAACAAAGATCGGTCAAGTGTGACGACGAGGATCAATTTCAACTCCTAAGACCCAGAAATGACCGTTGTGATTTTATTCATCTTGACAACAAATAAATAATTTATGACTCAATGGATAAATTCATGGTTTAGACAACTGACAACAGTGCTTGTACTAAGCCATTCTGAACAAATAAATGCTGACAGCGAGTGGTGTGGTAAAGCATCACAGGTCTTTTTTTTTGTTTGTTTTTTTCTTGTTTTTTTTCTGTCTTGCAGGTGATACTTTGACACAATGCACAACATATTCACGGTTCATCTCTTTGTATAATAGTTATGATAAAAATCAATCCAAGAGCTACTCCCAGACAGTTAGTACATGGTTTGCAAATACAATCATCATATAATATTATTTACATCTTAAAATATATTTGTTGAGCAATCGGGTACGAAACATCGCAGTAATACCACTAGATATCCATATAATATGTAAATACACTTTTTTTTGTACTTCCCACTTAGAAAAAAGGACAATTTACCTTTTTTTTTATTTATTGAGGGATTAGGAAACAGACATAAGTGGACCATTCTATAACCAGAGGCCTGTGAGAGGTACTTCATGTGTTACAATACACAAAGAAAATGTCTTACAACAAGATGGCACATCAGTATTTTTCTTCACAATGATCTGAGCAAAAATATTAGGGCTTCAGACACTCTTTCTTCCACTCCCCACCGCTTTGTAATGAGTTAGACACTACAAAGTTTCTGCCATTTTTAGACAAGCAATGCAACAACCAGGTGTTAAATTAGAAACAAAGGCGCGACTGTTGGTGGAAAATGTGGAGAGGTATCAAAGCCTGTCAAAAACGACTGCTATACAAATCATATTATGTGATAAGCATAGGCTTTAGGTGAGGAGAGCTGTGTTCCTTCAGCCTGACTTCAAAAGGCTCCGTAAGCTGGGCAAACATCCTCTCTCATTTTCACAGGGCCAGTTTGACCCTGGCAGCCCTGCGCAGGCATACCTGACAGTGACAGATGAGGCAGTGTGTCGAGGAGTGGGGAGGCGGAGGCGGGAGGGGGTGGTGGGAGTCCCAGAGAGGGACGGCCGCCACCCCCAGGAGAAACTCTGACTCATTGGCCTCGGCTTGTTGCCAGTCGGCGCTGGCCACCCCTGGCCCAGGGGCAGCCTCTGTGAGTACACATTTTCACACCTGGACAAATAGCGAGACAGGCCAGGAAAAGCAGCCCACCCATCCCTACCTCTCTCCCTGCCCACCTTCTACTTTTCCCCCGTCCAAGAACACTCTATCTGGGGCACCATCGGCTGCCTCCTGACCTCCACGCCTTCTTTTCCTTCATTTTTGATCCCTCTCTTTGCCACTTGCCCATTTTCTCCTGCCCTCCACTGGCTGTGTACATATAAACTTTGTGCCTTACACTGGTCTCTCAAACATTATTTGCTGTATTATAGATTTATGCACTCAAGCGATATATACTTGGTTTTCTTTTCATGACTCCTTGTACGTATGGCTAATGTGTGCATTTAAAAAAAAATAAGCAGAGAAAGAAAAAAAAACAACTTTACATTCTGGTTTAAAGGGGTGGGGGGGGGGGTACACTGCACTCAGTAACATTTGTACATGTGGTGAATCCTCATTGGATGTGAGCAGTGTCCATCTACACTTAATGACCAATGAGACGAGTTCTTGTGTGGTCGTGGGCCTGGAGCGTACGGCGTGTCTGATCAACACTCGACGGCACCGATCACAACAGAGCGCGACGACAGAGACAAAATGACAGCTTTGACTCACAACCGATAATGTTTTTGTTTATAAGAACAATGTAAAAAATAACTTACATGGACATTAAATATAACTTAAAAAAGTATAACACTCTCAATAAATAGTTCTACTATTTACACCATTGTTATGAGACGCAAAAATGTCACTAAAATACCAAAAATATAGAAGCAGCAAACATTACAGGCATGAGGTACAGCAAGGGATCCTGTGGTGACTACAGTAGAGAGGTGATGTCCTCATCCAATGCGTAATCTTATACTTCCTTCCATGAATATCTTTGTTAGCTATGGCTTATGGGTACCTTCTCCAATATTAAGAATATGACTTTTTTTTTCAAGTTGACGTGCAGTCACATTCTGTAGCCTTCCTGCTAAATCAGCTGTTTTGGTATCCATACGTTGATGATACGAGCAATTGCCTTGGAGGATATTTCTAAGTTAGTCAAAGTATGTGGAAGCAACGACAGATTGTGTTTATAGAATGAAGGGAAGGATCCAAAGACAGTTTTCGGATCCGTCCATTCAAACGGCTAGAATGGCTTTCCAGTGACCTCGATGGCAGATGATGAACCACAGTACTGCATGTCGTTGGCATAGTGTAGTGATTGCAGGTCAGTCTCTCCCCACTGGTAACAGTTCTATGTAAAGCAGCAGTATCTGGAGTACTAATATTACATATATTTGATAATATCAACATAATACAAGTCTTTTTTTTGTTGTTTTTTTGTTTAACCAGGACTATATATTTTTTCATACAAAGTGTTAAATGCAGTCTTTGAAGGTGAAGTAGCCTTTACAACATCCTTACAAAGTTTCATATTTCATAAAAGTTACAAAGTCTCTCAAGATTCCCTTTTTAATGGGAATTCCTTCATTTAAGCTCTTCCTTCCCCTTTGACATCTCTTGGTTTCCCTGCCAAAATTTACACCTTAACCTAAGATGATGTATTACACACACACACACACCAGGGTAGAACCTTAAATGTGTGACCATATATTTCTAAACATAATGTCTTGACGTGTGTCCTGTTTTGGGGGGATTTGGGTCCTGTGTGGATGATGGATGTATGGACATATGGTTCATAGCGACAATACCTCCCTACATCATTGATAACATCAAATGCCAAGTCAGTTTAGGTTGGAGAGGAATATCTACGGCCAGATACAAATGCAAAACGAATGACAGGAAAGCTAATAGCAACACAGGGAGTCAAAACGACCGAATATCATACAGTTTGTTTCAGATCACCATTCTGACAATAGCAGCTTCTAAACATTTTTGAAAGATATACTTTTTCTTCTTACATGGAAACTAAAAAGTGCAGTAACTGAGGTCAATAATACAAACACTGATTAAATATGACATTTGTAAAAATGAAATACATGAAAATGAAAACAAAAAAAACCTTAAAACATTTTTCCACGCTCCTGTCCATCAAGAACATATAGTAATATTTACATGATATTTCGGATTTTTTTTCTTTGTATTTGATGGAAAATAATACCTTCTCACTTTCTCTGCATGTTGTGGTATTGTCTTAGTTCTTCACTAACATTGGTTTTTAAAATGACTTGAAACTGGTCTTACTTTGCCACAGCTTGTTGTGTACGATTTATGAGAATGATCTGGAATGCTATAGCAGCCTAATATGAGTCAGAGGGACTGTGCCATTGGCCCAAATGAAATGAAAAGGCATAATCATGCTGATTGTAACCACGACTATGGTTGCAGCCAAACAAGAGCAGCGAAATTTGGACCAATATGCCAAGCAGCCTTCATTATCAAACGTGCATGAGAAAAACAAAACAAAAACTACTGTATATGTGTCTGGAATGAAGAGTAACAAAATACAAAGCTATTGTAGCAGCCATTTATCTAAAGAAGTTAATTGGTGGGGACGGACACTCAAGTTCACAATACTGAAAAGTGCTGATCAGAACAACCAAGTGCACTTTTTTACTGCAGAGACAAACACAACGTTTAAATTAATTACTCAAACACAAGACCCAGCAGAGAATCTTCAGGACCTTTGATCATGTTGCGACTGCAAATGCTGTGTTGACATATACATCCAAATGTCTTCTTTCATGTACAACGCTGTCGCCTGCAGAGCTACAGCTGAGAGTCCAATACTACTCGGAGGGGAGAGAATGAGAAATATGTGTGTGTGTGTGTGTCAGATGTGGTCGTCTCCCATCTATACCCATTCTCACAACGAGCCATGGCCTATATCCATCCCTTTATTTCTGTAATCTTGTGTGACTGTGCTATGCAGAACTGTGCGTTAAAAAAAAAAAAAAGCCACAGACTCCTGACAAGCATTGACTACATTCTGGACAGGGCTGGGATCATTTTATTTCCAGTTTAAACACTTTGAACTAGCACTGAGCTTGAGGTATCAAAGTTCTTATCAAGCGCCATGAGGGAGGAGTTCAAACTGAAACTGAAATCACCCCAACCCGAAGTGAGGTGTTATTGATGACATTCTTTAAGTCGTGGTCAATGGATGTAGTATTTTTCTTGGGCAGTCGGGTTAAACTGGGATGAAAAGTGAGGTTCTGGGGTTTTCTTTAAAGTTCTTAGTGCATTTCATACGTGGTGCTGTCAACATGTATTCTCTGCAAGTATTATGGACTAACATGCAAGTGTGAATGAATGCTATAAAGAGGTACTGTAAGCAGCAAGGCAGACAAAGCTGTCTAACCCTATTAGATATAGTGACGTGGAGATGGCAAGTAGCAGCAAACACAGTAGCAGAAGCCATACTAAAAACGCTTTAATTATGCATTCAGGATTTTGCTCTAAGTATAAAATTGTCTTAGGAAATTGTGTCTGTGGTTGGTCAACAATTAGCTGACGTTTCGCTTGTGTGTGTTTGTGCATTTCATTTTGGCTTTTGTGTTGAATCTGTGGCTTGAAACTTAACGATATGGCTGTCTCATTCCCCACCAAGCTAGGAATAACCTCTATAGCCTCTGATGTGCCTATGAAGAAACACACATTACTGAAAAGGACATAGAGATACAGAATGTCTGACCAGTTTGAAACCAGGAATGATATAAGCACAAACTTCTAGCCCCTCCAAGAAAGGTGTTTAACATGCCTTCAAAGTGTCTGAGGATTATTTTTAACATTTGTCTTGATTTCCTTCATACTTGCAAAACACAGAGCCAACATCAACACAATCCCCCACTTGCACATTTTGATTTACCTTTGGTTCAATCATGTGATTGTAGAGCAAGGTCACTAAAATAGACACTGAAGCCAGCACAAAACTGAACAAAAGGCATGCTACCTAGGCTTGGTTATGTTTTTGTTTGGTTTTTTTTCTTTTTTTTTGTTCATTTGTTTTCTTATTCTTTCAAAAAACAAAATGTCTGTTTTATGTAATTTTTTTTCTCCTTGCTATATGTGTTTTTTTTTTTTTAATGATGATATTGCAGGGTTACTTTCCTTTTAGCTGAGAAGAATGAAGTTTTCTGTGGAGTCTCATGAGTCCCAGCCTCTATTCTAGATCTTTCCGTGATGTGGAGGCGGAGGCATTTCAGCTGGTCGGGGTTGCAATATGGATGGAGAGGTATGCCTGTTAAGCAGCATGTGCAGGAAATTGGAGGCCGAGAGGAGGATGAAGGAGGGGTCTGCCTCGGCCACTCTGGCTGTGTTGTGTTGGAGCAAGGGTCCTGGGACGTTGAACAGAGGTCCCTGCTCAGGTTGGTCACCCCAGGGAATGGACATGCTCGTCCTTTCTGTTCTCTATAGCATTGGGATCCCGACAGGAGCACTCATCCCGTATGTCGCAAGACATGGGGAATGGAATCACCTGGGTAGGAGAAGAAAACACATATATTCATAAAGGGTAATGGCCTCTACAACCCAGTGCCGCACTGACTCAAACCCACAGCAATGATTTCAAATTCCAGTCAAGATTCCAAGATTCGCACTAGAATTACCGCGTCGCGGTTGTACGCCTCCGCCAACCAGTCAGGTTGTATTTACATCCATGTCTGTCCAGACTCATATAATATATGTAGTGAAGACTTTGAAGGAATTTAATAAAAGGTATTAAGTGTACTGTTTGGCGAAATGGAAGTTATCATTATATTGACATGTATGATTCCAGTGAATAATTTCCAATGAGAACATGCTGTCTTCACTCGGAGACTATTTCTACAGAGGAGCACAGAGGACTGATCAGGAGGAGGAGCGTCATCACATGGCGCAGCAACAATCACCTGAGGCTCAATATCAGCAAAACCAGTTAACTTGAGCAAAACCAATGCTTCAAATATGGATGAAGCTTCACGCATCTATCTATCTATCTATCTATACAATCTGCACAGTTTCAAGGTGGGCGCCCAAGATTAATGCCACCAATTCAGCATCGTACCAAACATGAAATATGGTCACAATGTCCCCCTCTGTTCCTGAGTTATTGTGTTTAATAATGTTCTCTTTTTGCAGAACATTATGATGTAATGGTGAAGCCGACCTTTGACTTTTTGGATATAAAATGTTATCGCTTCATCATTTTATCCTATGAGACATTTGTGTGAAATGCATCATAATCAGCATGTGAATTCTTGAGTTATGGCCAGAAATGAATTTTGTGTGGTCACGGCGACCTTCGAGCACCAACATGCAATCAGTTTATCCTTCAAATCCAAGCGGACGTTTGAGGCAAATTTGAAGAAATTCCCTCAAGGCGTTCCTGAGATATTATGTTCATGAGAACGGGACGGACAACCTGAAACATAATGCCTCTGGCCACGGCTGTCACCAGCGCCGAGGCATAACAACACAAGATATGTCATGCTGAATTCCAGGGAGAGATATAAAAATATGTTGTTGGTCAATGCCCCAAAGAAAGATATAAGTTTTCTGATCTTATCCCACTATCAATAGGACAACGTTGTTATTTCAAGAATGAAACAGTTTTCTGATCTTGCTGTGGTTAAGGTTTGGCTATGTTTAAGCACAAAAACAACTTAGGGCTGAGGAAGCGTCATGGTACGGGTTAAAATGACTACTTTGCTAATGTTGTCATGGTTACAATAACAACTGGTTAAGGTTACAACCCCGATTCCAAAAAAGTTGGGATGCTGTGTAAAACATAACTTGCTAATCCTTTTTGACATGTACTCAATTAAAAACAGTACAAAGACAATATTATTTAATGTTTCGCCTCATCCACTTCAGAGAAAGGAGGAGAAGAAGAAGAAAAAGAAGCTGGACGATCGGATCTCAATGTGGACACTGGAGATATATTGATACCAGGTGTAAATGTAATCGGGTTAAATCTTACCTAGATACAATCTGGATACGAGACGCATTTTAATTCAAGGGGTAAAGGGGTTGTTTGATGTAATGGTGCCACCATTAAAAAACTGCCGTAGCAAGTAGATGACAAGAAGAAAGGTAAAGACTGAAGATGAGTAAAAGTTAACACCATGACCACGACATTCCACCGATTTTGTTCAATCCTCTACATGGCTGCAACCCCATGAGGTGCGTTCAGGAGCAGAGCGTTTTGCCCACCTGGTCTTGTCGACTTGCACAGATTTATCTGATTTGGTCATTCTTCCTTGATATTTGAGCTTCTATCTGGGGTTAGTGGGCTTCATCTTTTTTTTGCTGGTTTTAATTGTGTTTATTGATGATGTGCAATCAGGAGTCCTCACGGGATGTTTTATTTAAAAAAATTCCTGTCTCGCTTGACCTGTTCTGTGCAGACTGATACATTATCCATCAAAAATAGACACATATTCTCCACGGAGCAGAGCGGAGACGTGCTTCTGGGACGCCTCTGAAATGGAGATGGAACGCGCCCGGTGGAATTGCACGAATTAGCTGGATTTGCTGGGATCAGCTCCGTCGGACGCGTCACGGACAGAACGTGGACATTACGCGCCCGATGGAATTTGGGGGTACGAGGTGTCTTATCTATGAGGCAAACCACTCGACAACTTGTCTTAATGGAACCATGTGATCAAAATTAGATACAAAATATATAAATTCTTTCTTTTCATCTCATTAACATCTTATCTTGCTGTTTTACTTTTTTTTATTATTATATAATATTCACCCAGCTTTGCCCATCTGTCTCTTTGTCAGATGAACCCACACTCCCCCACACAAGCTATCGCACTCATTTCTCTCCCGTCTTCGCTGATGTAGACCAGATTCTTGCAAATATCAAACAGGTTTGAAATTCAGTTGGCGTGGTTCTCATTAGAACATTTGGTACACAAACTCAGTGTACAAAGTGTACCCGAACTCTGAGCTAAACTGTCCACAGTGTTGCTGCCTCAGTGGCTCAGTCCTGTTCAATCAATTTAATGCGACAGAGGGTTTTCAGAAAATAATGGACACCTGGCAGCCAATGACAAGCGACAATCTTGCCATGTTAAAACATGTGATACTGTAATGCAGCATAATTTTTTTTTTTCTTAAGACCATAAGACTGCTTAAAGTCCTGATGCATTTGGTGCATTTGGTGTTCACAGAAGACCAATAGCATAACAGAATCTGTTAATATCAGATAGTCTGATGTCAAAGTGAAATCCTGTAGGTGAAAATAGAACCGGAAGATCAGTGGCCATTGCCCCTGGCGTTTGACGTCACCGAATAACGTTGGCAATGCGTCACCGGCACCAGCTGCTACTGCCTTGTCTGTTTGCCTCTCGGGGGGCCGGCTTCAGCTGTTTGGGTACACAAAATGTGTCCCCCTTCTCCAGGCCAAACAAGGAACACATGTGGTCCAAGTCATGGAAGGCAGGCAGCAAACCAAGGGCATGTCTGCATTTGTGTCCCGGTGGCTTATCAGATCAATGTGTGGGGGCCGGTGGCCGGTGTCGCTTTTTCTTGTTAGGGCTGAGTGGCATTGCCGTTTTTGCACAATGGATCCATGTATACAATAAAATATAACAACAATACTGGGGCCTGTAACCAACATAGATGCTCAGTTGACAGCACGCCTCATGCCAGAGACAGCTATTAGTTCAATGCTATTAGTCTAGCTGCTGTGGGAGGCATCGTTTCCAGGGGAGGGTCACAGTGCTGTTATCTGAATATGGAGTAGCTGCTGTATAATTGCTCAGCCTACTACTGTAATGCCATCAAACAAATTGCATCATGAGCTAATACTATCTAAGAGGGTAAGTCAGGTAATTACTAAATGCATTAGCAAAGAATGAGAAAGACATTAGAATTTCCCATCCACCAAAAGATGCATTCATAACAACTGCATCCATTACATTAAACAACATCAGCGTCAAAGTTTGAGACTTTGAAGCTTCCTGAGTCAGGAAGTCAAAGTCCCCAACTGGCTAAACATGTAAATCCAAATTGATCTTGTCAGGCTAAATATTAATGGAAATCTCACTGACGTTGTGACACATTGCTTACCACTAAGACTAATTGTTTTAGTCATTTATTCATTTATTTTTTGAAACAATTTCTTAAAAGGCGCAGATCCCTGTAACCTAGAGTAACCTTCCCGTGTGCCCGAAGGATGCTGTGTTTCCCACTGCAAGAGCAGAGCTCCTCAGCTCAGAAAATCTTTCAATCATAGAAAGTGAAGAGAAAAATTGGGCACGATGAGCTTCCGATTCGGAAAAACAGGCTCTCTCATTACATTTCTAAAAAAAATTTAAAAATCGGATTTTGTGGGGTTTTAAAAGGCTAAAAAGAAATAATGAGCCCATCTTACAACCATCTTTTAGTTTAGCAAAAAGTGCAGAAAACAAGTTAGTCTCACGTTTTGCAGTGTAAAGTTAGAGTGGGAACTGTTATAGTTGCTGGTAAATGCAACACACAGGAAACACCACCAACGGTTTGTGAGAGTCAGTGATTTGTAGACAGCAAGTCTGGGGAATGACATGGGGGAGCACGCTAGTCACTGAGGAGCAGTGACGCAGGCTGCCCTTTGAAATGGAGTATAAAGTAAGTTGTTTGTGTGTGTGTGTGTCTGTGTGTGTGTGTCTGTGTGTGTGTTTGGTGGGTGGGGGGGGTGTTCCAGGTGGGCAGTGCCCAGAAAACGAGGCCTGCATGTGACGACTTTACAAGCCCTGGGCCGGACACACTTCAGAAACAGCTGTCAACCGCATGAGCAGTTTCCTCTGTGGCATTCTGAAGCAAAGACACGGGGCTCCTCGCTCCCACCTGACTCTTTCTCGCTTTAATTACACTATCTCTGTTCCACACTTTCACTTTGTGTCCTTTAGAGTCTCTTCCTTACTTTCCTTTGCTTTATTACTCCTCTCCCTTGCAGCACACATCCCCTCTAACCCCTCCCACTCCCCTTCTATACCTCACTTCCCCTCCAAGGCCACTTCTGTTTATCTCTCTATCTAGAAAATGATGGTGGGTGGCAAATTTGACATGGTTTCCTTTGACCTTGACCTCAAGGGTGGCTGGGCCAGCTGCCACATCTGGCCCTGACTTGAGGTTCTCGCAGGGTGGCTGGGAAATGGGACTGGCTGGCCTTGTGGGCCTGGGGGCCCTCATGCTGCCCCATGTCCCAGGGCTGGCTGGGGGAGGACACCCACTAACAGCAACATGAAAGCCCTTCTGAAGAACGCAGACCTTGTCAGAGCCCCATCCTTCCATCTCAGGAACAGGTCAAAATAACACAGAGTTCCTCTCATTTCTGTGTGTGCAGTCTGTGCGTGTCAGCCCGCGCTTAAAGGGAAGAAGGTGTGCAAGGGGCACAGGACTGGGGAGGGGGGAACTGGCTGATTTAGGGAGGCATAACACGCTGTTTATGAGCAAGTAGCAGTTGCTGTTAGAGTGAGTTATAACTTGCAAGATTTTTGTCTGTCTTCAAAATATATTAAGAAACATTTCAGGGAATACGTTGCAACTTATATAAATATACCTATGTATATCCATCAAAAAGTTAATAATCTTTGTGCACTAGCGTAAGGGAACAAACAACAAAACAATGCACTGCAAAGCAAATTGAAACATATAGAGACTCAAACAGCAAACTGCCCTTTGACCAATTGTGCAACCAACAGTCTCAAGATTCCAAACAACCTTGCATGACAGCTTTGCCGCTTGGCGCATTACATTCAATCAGCTAATATATCAGTTACTGTAACCATTAAGCCAAGTGTGACGGAAGTCTTTGAGCAAAGAATGTTTACTATATATGCAAAACTTGAACAAATGTCTAACTGAGAGAGGCAGAAAGAGTGAGAAGAGAAAGCTTTGGAAGGAGAACGAGCAAAGTAAGAGCAAAAGAACACATACAGTGACTGAGTTTAACAAAATAAGTGGAAGCACTTGGCATCAGCAAACAGCCAAAACTCCTAAAACCCCCGATGTGGAACTACCTTTGCTCAGCTGTGTAGAAAAGCCCTGCTCCTCCCTCCACATTATCCTTCCTTCCCCCTCCCACTAAGATGCCTTTTGGAATAAAGGCAGCCATGGCACGCTGCTGCTTATTTAACGATTTGCCATAAACATTGCATTGCAGTGGTTTGACAAAAAGAGAGGGAGTAAGAAGGTATGAAAGCGACTCTTAATGCCATGACCAAGAAATCCCCCTTCTGTATATACAGGCGCCTGCTCCTATGTGTGCCTCGGCCCCTTCCTCCCCTTTAACTGCCCTGGCAGAGCCTTGGCAGCGGTGAAATAAAGTCACCTTAGCTGCCCTCAGACATTTAAAAAATAAAGAGCTGTTGACGGCATGTGCTTTTGGCATCCAGTTATGTGAAGATTTGATTTAGAACATGTTAAGGCAGAAAATTAGGGGGGGTGGACTATTACACAGCATTCTGTGTGTCTACATCTATCTGTAATAGCTAAAACTGATTTGTGTGGATTGTGCAGAAATAGGTACCAACCAAAAAGCTGAAGAAGAAAATGAAATTGGAGATGTCATTTTTGTGGTCTTTGTCTACGTGAGTCACCAACAGAGGCAGAGGGGTTAAGTGGTCGGCTGTGGCTATGGTGGGACCATCAGCTCAGACGCAAAATATTGAGCATACTTGTACCAGACCAAGAGTTGTAAACATGAGTAAGGGGCTTCGGACAGAGGGGGGGTGGGGGGGTGCTCAGCACTTACCCAAGACCCTACCACCAACACAGACAGCAAACCCTACAGGCGCGTTGTTTTAGAGAGGCCAAGCCATATAACTATATAATCGCTGCCCTCTGCATACTGCTTCCAGCATCCAAGAAAGGAATTCCTTCCACACTACGGGGGAGTGGGGGGGACCTACAAAAAGGGTCTTGCACAGGCAACCCTCAGAAAGGCACACTCCATACCCTTGCCTCCTCTCCTCCCTGCCTCTCCAAATCCAGCCAACAGCTTGCAACTATTAAGGGGAGATCCTGTGGCGACCTTACGTGCAGCCAGTCCTTGCACCTTCAAAGCTCCTGGGGTGGAATAATACACAGCAAGTCATCCAGAACTCCTTAATACACAAATCTCTACCCAAATAAAGGACGAGAGAAGCATGTGCTGGGAAGGGGAGGAAAAAGTAAATGAGAAGCTGAGTTCCATTGCTTTTCACAATACTGCTCCCCCCCGCCCCCCCTCCTCTCTCAGTTATTCAGCTCTTATCAGAATGAATCTCAGAGTTGACAAGAAGAAAAGAGAAGAGGTTAAGCAGAGGAATCTGGAAAGCTTTAATAATTGCTAACAACCCGAGTCCTACAGTAGCATTTAAGCTTGTTTTGAAAGAGACGAAATTGCCCAATTGTTGTATCTGGAAAAAATTGTATTGCATTCCAAAAATTATGAATTTTCATGTTGGACCATTGAATCATTTTAGATTTGGGAGGCACGGCGTTTGATGTTGGGAAACACAATAATAAACAATCATGCAGCTGCCGTAAAGAAGTCACATAAGCATCTTCTGCTAAGGAGGGGCGAGCAGATGTTTTCACCAGTGTGCAGTATCTCCTCCATCATTGGACTGAAGACGCAGCACTGGTAAGAACATTTGGTTTAAGGTCACGGAGTAAACAAGCGAGACAGACGAGGGCTTTTTTAACCTTTGGACTCTTTGAACGGAATAAAAGGACAAAAAGATATATGATTCTGGAAGACGGGGGAGAATGAAAGTCTGTTGTAAAATTTTATTTTGTCTTGTCTTTTCTCTTTGCCTAATTACCAAAGACACCTAGGTGTGTGTGTGTGTGGTTGTATGAAAGGGGTCATATCATTGTTCTAATGTGCTGTGTCACAACACACTGGGGACACCAACACTGAGCTAGACACCCACTGAGTCACCTGACCTCTTGTGCATAACAACCGACGGCTGGTGTGTCTGTTCATGTGCTGTGTGTGTGTGTGAGAGAGAGAGACTGTGTGTGGACATCTGAAAGTGAATGAGTCGGAAAAAGACTGAATGAGAGTGAATGAGAGGGGATTTTAATTGGTCTTTCATTACTCTTATACACCGTGGTTAGCCACTATGTTCAATGTCGCAAAAAGTAGAACACCTGTAGTTCTGTTACTGTTACTTACACTCAGTTGCCAGTTTCTTTGACAGATCGAGCCAAAGTAATGCAGTCTAATAGAGCAGTCCTGCAATAAATCCACCCTTCATGAAGTTCAGAATGTTCAGTTTCATGCTCATGTTCATAGAGACGGACGTTTCTATTATTTTATCCACTCAATTTACATCAGTGAGGGTCGCTAAATAGCAGAAGCGGTCTCTGTATAATGAAATACCAAGTCTGTGGCACAAAGCCCATTCGCTGCTGCTGAAAATGTAAATTTTTATAAACAAAGACGTGGTTTAATAGACATTTGGTGCTCGGGTCAGTATTCATTAGTATTATACTGTATTTAGCTAGTAAGATAAGGTTTTTTGGGAACAGTGATAATGTTGATTGTATTGTAATGCGGTATCAGACTTTTGTTAGCAGGATCAATTCATTCATATCAACAATAAAATATATCCACGTTACCGTGAAACTTTGCTCTCGCTATCATTTAAAGACACTTTACTGTTTCAGTGCATGTATTTTTCCATCAGAGGGAGCAGGCCAAGCATCAAACACCTCATATTTTTAGGTGTTTTCAGGTGTCGTTGAGATAACTGAATTTATTATGTGCACTCTATGTATTTATTTTTTTGTTTATTTGCTTTAGTTGAGCAGATCTAATAAATACACAGTACACAATAAAACATTTGTCTGTGTGTTAAATAAACGCCAGGATAATTCGTCATTGACATCAAATGACCACCGCTGTAACACAGACAAAAGAATCCGTAACAACAAAATCTGCACTCAGGAACAATTAAACAACTCGGGACAAAGTCTACACTTGTGGTCTGGAGAAGAACTTCGATTTCCCGCTAAAGAGGAAAAAGAAAAAAACTGCCTGTCTTTGTCGCCCAGCAAGTGTGTTATTCAGCAGCTCAGAGGAGAGAAACCGTCATAAATGAGTTACAGATTCCTTTTGTCATATTGTGTCATTTTGTTTTGTTTTTTGAGGTTTTTATGCAACTCCGTCCTTGGTCGCCTGCCCCACATGTGTTCAGTTTGGGGAAAATCAGAATCAGGTGCAAAATACCCTGTTTCTGTTTTGACTGAGTTGATCAAATAGGGATGACTATGAGGACAAGCTTTGCCCAAGAGTAATAAACAACTGAATCCAAATGCCTAACTAAATGCAAGTACCAAAACGATAATAAATACAGAGGAAATTTAAACGTGGACGAAAAAATATCAAAGCAATAAAACATCAAAATGAAGTTGTCAGGAAGGTTGTTTGGTCGCTAATTTAAATCTAACGTTCAGGTTAATTTGACTTTCATGCAAATACGGTATGTTTATATTGGCCAAGCCATTAAGCAACATGTGTATGTGAGCAAGCAACATCAATTAGGCAACGGGCTCACAAACTAACAAGCAAAAGGCATTATATCAAACATCTGGCTTTCCTCTGTTTCAATATCAGTTTCACATATCAGCTTCATTCCTTGGTGTTTCCTTTTTGTTTCTCACCCACAGTAACCTTTCTCGCCCCTTTCTCCTGGCAGCCGATAAATCAAATTAAGATTGGCTATTTCAGAGCAATTTTTCATATCTTTTCGTATAGTTTCCAGGGGACCCGCTAGTGGAAACCACCAGACAGACTTTTTTCCTCGCACATTGCCAGGGGAAAAATGCATTCAAGCAGTATTTGGACAAGCAGCCTGGAGTTTCTCAGCCCAGGTAATCCACTTACTGTATCATATCGTAGCGGCCCACAGAAATGACAATGTTTCAGTGCTTGGAACAGAACTGCTGTTGCCCCAGTTTGTCTTTCTGATGTGACAGAAATTAGGACCAAGTAGGTCATTTGATCCTCCATTTGCCTGTAATTATTTCAGCACACTGGTAACACCTGATTTGCAGACACTACTGCTGACCATCGGCATGTAGCATCCTTGGCTTGGAAATACAGCAGCAGTACACCTGGGCCACATTCCTCCATCAGGATCAAAGTTCAACTGGAATCACATTCAGTCATCATTTCATACAGTCAAAGAATACGTTTTTTTTAATCCTTTGTAAAAGTTTTGTTCTCGTGAAAAAGAAGATAAAAAAATCTAATCCACTGGAGGGGTGTGTCTGTGTTTGATTGACAGCTGCTGGCAGGCTCAGTCCCAGCAGGGGAAGGGGACGGAAATTAAACAAACCCTCACTGTAACTCACAAGCCATGGGCAGACTGTTTTGTGTAAGCAGTGGTATTGAGGTGTAAGGAGCACAGCAGTATATAAACAGAGCAAAGTGATATTTGCAGGTACATTTGTTGTTTAATGTGCTGCAGCTGAGCAGCTAATTACCTATCGAGCCTGCAAGCTGATGTCAGCAGTGCTCTTTTCTCAGATGACTGTTTGTTTGGTCGCACATTCAACAAGTTATGAAACGCTTTGATTGGCTGCATGGACACAAGTTCTCCATCTAAATGGAGGGAGAACCACTGAAATTTGTCTTTTGTTTTGGGAAACACACCAAAATGTCAAAGCCATGAAGGAATTTCATTTTTAGACTATAAATTGCTTGCTTGCTTTCTTGCATAAGACGTTAAGAGGAACTTGGCCATGCCCCCCTATGATATATAACATGGCAAATCCAAACTCTAACAAGACCCATGGCCTTCTCTCCTCACACCCAGCTCAACCTCTTGTTGCTGCAGTAATTCGATGGAGCCTATCCTCCCGTTGGGGTCTGTCAGTAAAAGTGAGTTATGCAAGTTCTGGCTGAGCCCCTGCACTGGACTGGGGCCAGAAGATGTAGAGATGAGATAGCGTCAATCAACAGCACTGAAACCACTTCAGGAGTGAGGTCACTTCCCAGCGGGCTGCTCACCGCTGCTATTGAACTTAAGATACTATACCTTACATCTGATACCGAAGCTATGGATGAAGGACAAAAACAAACTTTCCAGCGGGTTATGTATGTTCACAGCCACGTAGCCACACTTCAAACATTGCAATCAAATGCATGAAGAGCTTAAACCTGATTTGCCCAGAACTAACTTTGCCTGACATCAAGTTTTAACCGCAAAACTCTCAGTGATTTAACCCTAACCCTCACCCTAACCCATAATTTACTCGAACTGCAAATTACCAGACACATGGTGATTGACTGATTGAGATGAAGCTTCGTGCAGGAGTAACATCGTCTTTTTTTTGTGTTGTACATATTTCTAACACCCGCTGGCCAGGAACAATGCTCAGTGTAGCTGAAACTGCATATGGTGCTTAAAATTTTTGGTGCAGATTTAGTGATTAGAAGCTTTACAACAGTAAAGTAATTTTAATCTTTTTTAATCCTGTATGAATACATTGCACAAAACGCAGAGATGGGTGTTGCTGAGGATTTTGAGGTTTTTGTGGAAATGTTAGAGACGTTCCTTTTTGTCTCAGGTGGCTAGAGTGGCAGTGTTACATCGTAGAGAATGCGCTGTTAGCCTACATGTCATGGGCAGACAGCGTGGTGTTAATGATACTGAAGAGGAAGAACCACAAATGCATACCCGGAACCACGTGACATTTGCAGGTACCTTTACATACTGTTTAAGATGCTGCAGCTAAGCAATTAATTTTTCCTGCAAAACTGACATTAGCAATGCACTTTTCCCCTGGTAAATGTGTGTATGGTCACTTGTTATATAAGCTAAGGAGCAGGTCAAGATGAGTATTCATGTTTGTAAGTTAGAGGAGAAAGAGGCTTTAGCAGGAAAGCTGATGTGGGTCCTGCCTGGTTTCATGTTGTTACGCTGACATTACTGTTTTCTGCAAGATTTGCACGGCTGTATCACAATTAGATCTACTACATTGACAGATACCTAACAGTATTCTGGGGGTGCCTTCATGACTACAAAAATCTGGTTTCAGATTTTTTTTCTCAAAGGATACACAAGACAAATGATTTACAGAGTGTTTATGTGTGATGTAGCAGACCAAAAAAAAAATCTATTTAATTTAACAGGACTTTAAGCCTTTTATACATGTGTGGGGTAATGTTGTTATAAGACCTCTTTTCTAAGGCACTAGAAGGTACTTTTGGGTGCTTCTCACTGATATTGAACCTTTGGGGAAACAATGTGGATGTGACCATTTAAAAATGACGCAGCAGAGCTGTTTGAAAATAATAAACATCAAAGCAGCTGGAAAAATGCTGTTACCCAGGAAAGAAACATGATTATTTATGTCCTCATGAAAATGCCCCCAAAACGTGCATGAAAGACCGCGTGCAGGTGGACCGGAAGCGATCATGGGAACTTTGATCGTGTGAAGATGGCGAGATGCCCCTTGTATGTCCTTTTTCCCAAAAAGGGAAATGAAGAGGCTCTCCAGTCAAACACACTGACACAGCCAGTGAGACACGTAGACTGCAATATAAATCCAGCCAGACATACAGATGGATATGCCAGGAGTACAACTAAAGTCCCTCGCCAGATTCACAGAAACAGGCCGGGCCAGAGAAGCAGATGCTGCAGCACAGAAGCTACAATACACTTCCAATAAGATCCCTTGCCAGCAGCTGGCTGGAAATAGCCAGACAAAGTACCTCCCTGAATTAAGAGAGTTACTACTACAAAGATGACCAAACTTTTTGTCATGCGCAGCTTAATGTTAAAATACAACACAGATTGAGTGCTGACAGAACAAAAAAAAAAAAAAAAAAAAGAGAGAGAGAGAGCGAGAGAGAGGTTGTATTAATCAGAAGAGGAACAAGTGAATTATAACCCAAATTCTTACAGCCATGATTTTAACTCTCTGTAACAGCTAAACTGAAAATGACTATCCACGTTTTGAGTAGTAGGTAAGTACAGTCATGCAGAAACAAATATAGACGTTTTACACATTAGGAAACTGAATACCACAGAAAAACAAAGACTATTGATGAAGTCTGAAAACTCCCACTCTCTTGGATGCAGAATCAGTAATCTGTCTACCAGTAATCCAAGGTTGGACACAAGGCAAAGGAAGGAAGAATCTGTTTAGAGATGTTCCAAGAGGTGAAATACAGCAGTCTTCAACAGTGTATTCAGTTGTGGTTTCGATTATACTTACCTTGCGTTGATAGAAATTATCATTTATAAATGTCAAAGCTTGATAATGGCAGCATGCAACCTCCACTGGATGCATGGCGGCGAGGAAGTAAAGAAGTGGGTTAGGCACCGGGAAAAGAGGAACGTTCACATGTGGGAGGTGGCCTAAACTATGTGTGACTCCAGAGCTGGGGGGACAAACACTGACTCTGGATCCGTGTGACCAGGACCCAACCTAGCATCATCTCTTTGTCTGAATCGAGAGGTTTATTCTGACGTACAAACATGCCACTAACCTTCTTGGTCTTGACAGTGGATTGGCAGCAGTCTCCTCCGTCGTAGTTACAGAAGGCTCTGTTGTTGATCGAATCACAGTAGTTGTCCCCCATGAATGGCTACACCAGAGAGATACAAAAGTGCCACATTTAAATTGGTTGATAATGGCTAAAAGGTAGATTAACAAAGAAGCCTTTTGCTCCACTGGTGGTTCCCTCTAGAGCATTTCAGGGCCCTCTAGAGGTCTGTGGATAAATTTGCTGATGAACCTGATACATTAAATTTCCCTCATCTTTCAATGTGACTTTTTAAGCCCTTAGTGGGCCTGACCTGTAAATCAAACTAAGGACACCATAAACTATTCACTGCACGAAACACTCCAATAAGGTGATTTATTGGGCTGGCCCCACCCTCTCCACTTGGGTTACCAATCAGGTTATCCAATTGGCCCAAACTGAGTAGATGATATCATTCTTCCATGAAGCGAAGTGGAATTCTTTCATATGTGAATGCACCAATTTCAGGGGAAAGGTTTAGCATGTGATCGATAACACTGTTGTATGATTGTAAGCGGTAATAAATCAGTACTTACATCAGATCACAGCAAGTTAGTAAGTGTTACATTAATTAGTCTGGTTCCAGATACCCATGTAGCAACTTTGAACTGGCTGGCAAATACCTTAAGGTTTCTGCAACCAGAAAAAACTACAACATAGACAATTAGTTGTCTAAAAATATTAGTGTATTTCTAATGTCACCCCAGCATCTACTAGCCTTTCAAAAAAAAAACAAAAAAACAAAATCCTATTACAAATTAAAATATTCTGACCAGAGAGTCAGTCTTCACCAACAGTGCAGGTTGGTCTGAGTGTTTTTCTCCAGACAATGGACTGGCACAATCCAACTCCATTGGCCAAACACAGCAAATAAAATTTTATGCAACTACATGTGGAGGTTATTAAGCCTGAGATCCATTTGTTTGAAAGCAACATGTTATTTCTTTGTGCAAAGACATTGTGTGTGTTTTATGTTGTTTTCATGCTTATAATACATCAGGCAAATTTCTCTGCTTTGCACGCTGCTTTGTTTGAGATCAAGGAACGTGGAAGAATTACAGTATTAATGTCTCATATGATAGATGAGACTATTACTCCACAAATACAGACAAAAATAAAAATCAGGTTGAGCCCTTACCTCACATCCTTTGATGCAGTGGAGCAATTCTGGGTGTGGATACCATTTCAGTCCCATTGTACAGACTATACTCTGAAAGATAAGACAAAGGTTGGTTGAGGTTAGAACAACTGGTGCTTTCAGTGGTTTGATGGTTTGTGTTGTTTCCCTGACGTGCAGCTTTTGAACAGCTTTGCCAAGACTGTGCTCTTTCTACCTGCATTTCTAATCCTGACTAAAGTCACTGGGACGGACACACACACACACACACACACACACACACAGTGAAACATAGGAGTTATCAAAAGGGCTCATGTGCGACACATGGAGGCTTTCAGTGTGAATCCTTCTTTGATTTACACTGACCCTTTTCCACCTCAGAACAAAGCTGAATAAGTTGATTTTGACGAGATAGAGCTTGATAAAAAATGTGTTTTTTCATAACTAAGTCGTGGCCCCAGGAGGACAAAGAGCTGAGAGAGAGAGGTAAAGAGCACCATGTTCTCAAATATCTTTGCAGAATGTGTGGAATCCCATCCTGCTCTCCCACTGTGCTCTTCATTGAAATGCAACAGGAAACATTTGTGCTCGGGGAGGTGGGCAGCACTGTGCATAGAATGTGTACCTGCATGGGCAAGTGCAGGTATACTGCAGGTACATGAGACTGCATATGTTCACATGACTCTGCATAAGCATGCAGGCCCTGTGCTGTGTGTGTGTCCAGACAGTGTGTGTGTTAGGAGTAGGGGCAGTTGTATATTTGAGTCTACTCGAGCCAGCAGGTGGAGAAGGGTTTTGATTACAGCATGAGTGTGACCCCAGACTTGGACAGTAGTGTGCATGATCAAAAGTGCCATCCACAGCAAAGGACTGGCTGACCTCAGAATGGTCCATTTCTCAGACCCCCTGTGTCCAAATATCTCACAAAGTTGACGTGCTTTTCTTTTGCTGCTGCGAACTAAGGTATTTTTCATTTCAGTGCTGTCAGCAAATCAATGCAAAAAAAAAAAAGAAAGATGGGGGGTAGAAGGTGGCGAGAAAGAACAACATAGCATCGGAGGACAACTGAGAGCTGCAGGAGTAACTGTTCTACTACAGCAGAGGAGAGTGTCTGTGGTGTGTTAACGCATGTGTGCTCCGTGTATGCTAAGATGGTTAGTCCCTGTATGGTGGAAGATTAAGCACTTTATTTTTTTTGTCTTAGAGGTGAAACTTCGCAACTTCTGTACTTTTATTCTCTTTTTCCCATGGTCTGCTATGATGATGTCATGCAGAAACTCCTTCTCTTCCCCTCTCTCTCATTTCCTCTCTCTCTCACTCTTTTTTTCTCCCTCTCTCAGCAAGGCCGTAAATCATGATAATCCATGATCGTGGCCTGGCCTCACCCCTCACTACGTATAGGATCCTCACCCTGTGAAGGCTCCCCGGGGCGCTGATACCACATAAAAATAGATCCCTATCTCAGCGCCACCACAGACGAGGTCATGTCATGTAGAAAATGACTAATTCCACAGCAAGCCCGACAGGGTAATTTTGCTGATAAAGGGGGAGGAGGGTGCTGGGGGCGCAGAATCGTTAGAGATAGAGGGACAGGAAAGAGAAGAGGAGGTGGAGGTAGGGAAGCAGGAGAGAATTCTAAGTGGGTCACACTAAGAACCGAAATACAACTAGTTTAAAGGCAATAAATCAACATCACTTAATAAGGTGGGAAACATTAACCTCTAACTCAGCAAAGTAGAACTAGAAAGTGGATTTGGGGACATGAATTCTCTTTTAGATACTGTATGAAGAATCCCATCCAAGAGGGGAGTTTAGAAGTATGGTATGATGTCCACTCCTACTTACTACACTCCTACTGTTACTACGACCGCTAGCCATTGTTATGATTGATGTCTTTTTCCACCACAGCAGCTTCCTCCTGTTCTTGTTTCTTAATACCATTTCATGACAGCCCTGTGCATTTCTTCTATCTTATATCTCAACCATGTGCGTCTGCTCTGCTTAGCCGTTGGATATCTATTTCATTTGCTGTTGCATCTATGCTTCTGCTGCTAGAATCAAATTGGCAGTACTCTCAAGGTGAACCATAAAGCTTTTTTTGCACATTTTTTGCTGGTAAATTACAGGAATAACATTTCAGGCAAGATATTTTCACCATTCACACATGTGCAGCTACATTCAGGAACATTTCCACCTTGCACCTTTTCACACATACCATGGCAATGCCGGAGCAAGAGACAGCAGATGGCGGTAATGCAGCACCTATGGATGCCAACTGCTATAAAACTCAACAGAAGAAGAAGGTGGGGCATGGCCGCATGCACGTGCATTTAATGTTCAACAACTTTGTGAGACAAGTGATGTTGTTTTGTGAGCTTCATGAATCAAACAGACGCATTTGACACACTAAAAGGAACATTAAAAAATTTGGAAGTCGCAGATTAAGATACCCCATCAGCGGAGTCTCGTGATTGGTTAGCCCGAGCGTCTTTCGTCTGCGTTTTCCCTGAAATGTTATTAGGTGGGATGAGGTGGGATATTGGTGGAACAGACCGCCCTGAATATCGATCGCTGCTCCGATTCACTCATGACCCCGTGCAGGAAATGTCGCTGAGCATTTAAGGATCAGACTGCATGTTTGAAAGAGGCTTTTGACAGTGTAGTGTAGTGTAACTGCAAACGTGAAGGTCCTAAACATTTCTGTCTGCTCATCATCAGGATGTTCTGCAATCATTTTGCCTACAAAAAGGTGTAGTTTATGTGTGGTGCTTATGTCTGTACATGTTTGGGATTAAACTGACTGTCCTTGAAACGGACAGTCCTTGCATTATATATCTACACAGAAACTCTGCAATCAATCTATTTGGCATCTATCAGTTGGCAGATAGCGGTAGAGGACATACCATGGCACATGCTAAAGGGCATACTTCCACCACTCTTCCTTCTCAAACCTCCTAATTCATCCCAACACCCTCACCTCTCTGACTTCTCTTATGCTATCCACCGCCCCCAACAGCACAGCCTCTGGTCTCAGATTACTACCGAGCACAAATCATATCAATTACACAAATCCATGAAAAACAGATCATTTCATGTCCACGTGGCCCAAGCCACCCCTCTCTCCCAGCATCCACCACAAAAAGCTGCTGACTCAGTGTGACTCTGAAACAAAAACAAAAAGAGTTGTAGGAAAAATAATACAGTGAGAAATACAATGTGTTCCTTTACTCGGCTTCTCTTCTCTCCTGCTCTAGTTTCAAATCTTGATGCTATTTAGTGGTATCTCTCTCGGACTCTGCAGCTAAAAGGGCATTAAGCTGACAAAAACAAATTGCACATCATTGACATTAATCAAGTTAAATGGGGAGAGTAAAATTAGAAGAGTAGGTGCAGTCTAGTACTTTTTACCTACTACACACACATACACACACACACTCATATACAGACAGGCTACCACTGCCTCCTGACCCCACCCACAAGAGTCCATAAAAATCCCAAATGACACCATGGGGGGTGGGGTGCCACTCATGTGCGAGTGGCACTCCCACGGGGACAAGGTGTACAGTTCTGTGTGTAATGACCTCCCCGACTATAACCTCTAACCTCTGTATTTTGCTATCTGCCAGTTTAAGCAAACAGTCCTTAATCAGTGCAGTCGGTAGCTGTGAAGTATATCTAAATCAAATGAGATCATTAATCAGTGAGCGTCATAGGTTTATTTCAGAAAATTACAGTGATTACTGATGACTGGCCATTTGCTAAGGTTTTACAAATTGGCCACAGTGGTAGTGGGGGGCCCCGTGCCTCACAAGAATTCTGCAGGGTTTTCTTGCTTTGTTTTGTTTCTTCGCTGCAGGTTATTTCTGGTGAAGATATGGACGGGAAATTGAATGAAACAAATGTCACATTAATTTCCAAAGACGCTTTGTTTGCTTTTTATTTCACCAAGAAGGCAGCTGAAATGTCATATGGAAGGAGAGGGATGCAAGGGGGCAGCAGCGTGTTTTCACACTTGCAATCAAAAACAAAATAAAAACATCTGAATTGTTGCCGTGCTTCTAAGGCAAGCGTTTGCACGGCATCGGGTGCAAGAGGCAGGCACAAGCTGGCATTTTGCATTGTCGGTAATAGGGCCAGGATGTCGACGCTATGCGTGAAATTCCTTACAGGAGAGTTGCGGATCACAGAACTTTGTGAAGTGCGTCTGTCAGAGCTGTGTGGTGGACACAAACACACGCACAAACTTACCTTGACTTTGTGCGGGTTCCTCCAGTGCTCTTTAAGCACACTTTCTACTGTCATGTTGCTAGGGAGGATCACCACGTCGTTGTTACTCTCTCTGCACGTCAGCTCGCACTCCTCACCTGTGTGTGTGTGTGTGAGCAAGACAGGAGCAGAAAAACAAAAACCAATAAAAGTACAGCATGCTCAAACCACACCTGGATCAAAGACAAAATGACATATCCTTACCCCTCCCCTCATTTGATATATTATGATATTGTGTGTTACTCAAAGTGCAAGGCCACGTAATTAAGAACAAATTAAAATGATTATAAACAGCACAAACTGAAAATGAAGAATAACAGCACACTTTCCAAAAGCTGTGAGTAATAAGAACAATGAAAGATGATGTCAGCAGTAAGAAAACTGAATTGCTTTTCAACCAAAATAGCAAACATGTGCATACAGACCTATGCCGTGTCCTCGCTTGCATGAGTACTGTAGGCTGTAATGGAGGTTTTGAGGTAAAGAACACTGGCCTTTGCTGTGTGGGCATAGGCGGAATGACCCCGTCCAGTTTCCATCCTTCCTACAGCGGATCACGTTGGACCCAGCGCCCTGAAAATAACACACATATTGACGAACAAGCCGTCATACACACACATTGACACGCAAACACGAGCAGGCCAAGGACAGTGAGATGGCATCCAGTTGCAAAGGGGGAAATACAATCCAATTTTTATCAGGCATCCAACCCACAACGCCTGAGAGGCAGAACAGATTAAAAGGTGTATACATTTCAAAAGTCTGTGGCAGCAGGACTATTCTGAAAATCAATAGCAATCTAATTAGCATGGCGTCAAATTGAGTAGGGCTAAGGGAGACGGGGAGAGAGACAGGCAGTGAGAGGCATTCAAACAGTCAGGGCAGTGTCAGAAGTATCAGATAAAAGATGGTGAGAATAGTGACTGTATTTGGAAGAGTATGCTTTTTTTAATTCATTCTGCATTTTGTCATCAGTTGTCGTAGGTATATGTTATTAGGTAAGAGTGTGCTTACAGCAATGAATCTGTTGTAGACTGAAATTGCACTGTGAAGGGTTCTGGGGGCTAAACATCCAACCAATACAAATGCTTCTAATGGACATTACGGTATTCATTTGGATTATATAATTCACTACACTTCTATGCCACCGATAAACAGTAAGGATGCAAAGAGGGGAGGAAAGAGAGAATGTCTACTCTTAGCACACGTGACAAAAAGAAGAACATATAGGTAAAGCAAGAATAGAAAGAGAGGAAAGAGATGGACAGACCTGCTTGCATGGAGCGTGCAGCAGCCTCACCGTATGGGCAGAGCCTCCTGTGGCGGCGAAAGCAGTATTACCGGCAGGGTCAGAGCAGTTGAGTCTGCAGATGCTGTCGAAGCGGAAGCCGTCGGTACAGTGATAGGAGCCATGGAAGATGGGAGGCGGGGGATCACAAGTCACCGGCTCGCATGCCCCCTCGAGCCAGCTGCCATCTTCGGTGCACTGGCGCTTGAATGCACGCCTAAAGGGAAAGGAAGCGTAACATTTAGACTTGGCTTTTGTGTAACTTAGGCGAGATTTATATATGGCTGAAATACAGCTTTAAGTGGAACTGATTCCAGGGCTTTCAAATGGCCCTGAAGAAGAGCCAAACCGTGTCTATTTCTTTACCTCTTGGGTTTGTTGGTGACATGATAGCCTGGCTTGCACTTGTACTTGCAGAGCGTGCCCACTTTGAGGCCTGTCTCGTTGCAGCGCTTGGTCTGCAGCACAGCACTGGGTACAGGTGGAGGGGCTGGGCAGCGAAGCTCACAAAGAGCCTCCGGGAAGGACCACAGACCATCCTCTAGGCAGGTAAGAGTATTGTTTGTGCCTGAGGAGGAAAAGCGGGAAAGAATGAAGAAAGAAAAATCAGTGCAGGTCGGTGAATTTGAGATAAAAGGAGATCAAAAGAGCACAAAGAAATGGAAATGGATGAAAATGTGTAGATTGAAGAACTGAATGTGAAATATGCAGTTGCTGAATGATCAATGAAAAAGAGTCACGAGGACAATTATGATGTTTCATAATGTAGAATTTATGATATCTCTCGTGTTAGTATTAAAAAAGTTGAAAAACAATTAAAGTGCATCAAACACCATTTATTACTGGAAGCATAAACATGTAAAATCAAAGACAAAATCATATAATTCATCTGTTTGATGACCCTAAAAATATGAATCTGTACATGCATGTGTGCACGGTCCACTGGGCATCTCACCTACGAGCTGCGCAGGTTCTCGACACTGAAAAGTGCTCTTCTTGCCGTAGGTGGTGCCCTCGGGGAAGTTGAAATGGGCAGGATGAACATGGTATTTGTCTGGCAGACCGCAGTCCACGGGCTCACATGACACCTGTTTGTTCCACTTCCCATTTGCACAGGTTATGGTCACTGAAGAGTCCGACTGGAAAATCAGACAAGATATCAAGTGAGTGTCAATACAGTCAGCTTTATGTATACGTATGCATTGACACAAGCAGTTATTTGTGCATTGATATGACAAATTGGTATCCCGCACACACCCTATAAATGTTTACCTCACTAAAAATGACTACAGCGATTCAGCACTTGCGCTCTGATCAGTGTGTAACCTAACAAAGCTTGATCAGGCTTAGTTTACTGTATGTCAGTAAGCCTCACAGGCTACCCAGCAGCTCAAGTAACTGCTGATAGCATTTGTAAGGTCAAGTCATGCCACTCAGACAACTGATATCCAACAACTGCACAATCAGCCCTAACACAAAACAGATTGACTTTGGTGGAAGTGTGACAACTTCTGAGAAACACACTTGCACTCACAGAAAGAGAGAGAGAGAGAATCTGGACTACCAAATGGAACTGTGGATTTATCCTTTTTTCTGAGTTTCTGTTGATTGTGATACTCAGAAATAACATCACTGACAAGTTGATATTTTTGACATATGACTTTCACACCCCAAATTCCTATTCAGGAAATGCCATGCAATCAGTCAATTTCACTGTTACAGCGAGTTGGAAACAAAGGAAATGGAGGAAAAAGTTGAGAAATTGATTTTGCACAAACATAGCAAAATAAAGCAGACCAGCTTTGCAGGCAAATTAGTACCATGAGTTCATTTTTTTTTAGCTAATGGCATCATGGCACAGTGACTGACAGTGGCCGACTACGCAGTTGCCTGTCGACAGAGAGGAAAACCTGCTTTTCCAGTGCTTCTTTCTGTGCAAACTTCTCAGAATCAAGGCAGACTGCCTCACATTTTCAAGCCTACAGAGTGCATCCTGTGCGATTGGGCTCTTACATGTTGTTGGAATGTGGGAGGAAACTGGAGAACCCAGAGGAAATCCACACATGGGGAGAACATGAAAAATCTGCAAGAAACGGACTGAGGCCAGGAGTCAAACCCAACAGTGGTAACACCACTCTACTATGACAAACAAAGACAAGCTCAAGTCTTACAGCATGATATAAGACCTAGTATAATAGATTAACATCCCTTCCATTCCCATTATGGACCTATCGTAGAGTATAGCCCTTGATTTGAAACAGCAGCCATGCAGGTTACTGCTGAGGGAGCTATGACCTAGGAAGGTCTGACTGAGAGTTGACACATGTCTTGCATTAATTGTGTGTGTGTGTGTGTGTGTGTGTGTGAGAACTCATGTTTATACACCCTGCACACATATCAACGTGTAACCATTCCTAACCCAGAGTGACGAGAAGACATTGAGGAGAATAAAGCATTAAGGACCCAGCATTTGCCACTATATGTATATGTGTATGAGTTCCTGCAAACAGTGATGGCAACCAGTTTCAAAAACATTACACTTCAAAATGTTTTCCTCTCCTCCCTCAACTCTTTTTTATTTTCCAGCAGAAAAACGTCCTGATCGCAGGTCGCCTGATCGCCTTTCCTATTAGAAAATAGCTCTGATTCTTGTAAATTACTTGGCTTGTGGTATATTTGTATAAAGATGAGACCAAAATAGGGAGACACTGCATCATCCAAACCTCAGCTGCTTTCATCCTCTTCCATTAAAGAGCACCATGTAACGCACCAAGAATGCTTAAATTGATAGCGATGCCAAGAAATCTCACAGCAAAGCTGTGAGAGTTCAATTATTTTGACTTTTCCTTCTCAGAACAAAAAAAAAAAAGGGGGGGGGGGGGACCTGTGTTTTACTGTGAGTTACATTCTACCCCTGTTTTGGTTAACTTTAATTGCATACATCTTTTTTTAAGAGTGGCTAAAATTTAAGGCCACACAAGCTGGACTCAGTTAGCATTACATATCTATTGCTTCATAACCTTCCCTCTCTTCCCGTGTATTTCCATCTTTCATCTTGTTCCCATTATATGATACTGCATAACAGTATCAGGTTCCCTCAAAATAAATAAGCTCCTTTCATATTTGGATATCCAACAAAGTAACATATGCATCACATGTGAGTGCCTGCTGAAAAATAACTGGGTGTAGAGTTGAATGAGTCAGCCATGATGGGAGGCTGTGAGCAAAGTCTGCGTAGAAGGGACGTGGAAGGATCCATTTAGTGTTAATGTGCCGATTGTAAATATGTGTGCAAAAGGAATGTTAAGTAAGTTTGGGAAATTGTGTATGTGCGTGTTAAGTTACAAGTTTTGCCCTAAAATGTGTGTGTAAAACCGTGGTCAAGTATGCACATGCAAACACACGCGTTTACATTTATGTACATGTGCCATGAGCTGTTTTCGCATTTAATCAAGCATGTATCCTCAAGTGTGTGAGTGCATATAGGGTTGTGGGCCTGTGTGTGTACTGTGTGTGTAAATGTGTGGGAATTTTCCTTCCTTTAAAAAATTTACAGCTGACTCTTTCTCTTCCAGAAGCGATTTTAACAACCTTTGGCTACTCTGCCTAATTCAAGCCAGACAGACTAACAGACAAATGAACCGACAGACTGACAGCCTCTTCCTTCGGCTCAGGGGTTTGCCTTTTCTCAGATGGCACACAAACACACAAGCACAAAAAAAAAGTCTAGTAATAACACACAGTTGCACATTGATAGGCAGAGTTATTATAGTATTGCTTAGTAGTGGAATTAAGTGTAATTTATTATTGTCTAGTCCTCATGGAAAAGCCCTTATGAAACAGTTTTGGAGAAAATAATCAGCTTTACTTAGAAGCAGAGAGGTTTTATTTGCCTGGAAGCAGACATGCTTCTAAGTACATAAAATTCTGGGAGGGTTAGTGTTTTTTAAATGATAACCACGTTAGTGGATTTCAAACTAACTTGTGTTTCAAACCGCCTTGTGAGGGCTTTGATTCTGAGTAGAAGAATTTTGAGTTTGCATTATGGAAAACGCATAATTTTGCTCAAAAAGAGAGCAACTCTTTTCAAGTTGTGGACAGAGCTGAAGGTTACACATGCTTTCTATCAACAGACAGGGAGCACATGGATGGGCTCTACAGGTATGACCTCTTTTCATACACTGGAATTAGTATTCACATGTTCATCCAATCGATAAGAGCCCTGCTAATCACCTGGTAGCAGCCACACAACTGTCAAATCTAAACTCAGCATCCACTAAGTCAGCAACTTGATGACTGAAATGTTGCTAAATTCTGATTGGTGCATGGACACCATGTTTTTCCACTCGAAGTCGGTGACAAGTACACAAACACATACGGGAACTTCAAATAACACCAAAGACCCCATCATTCATAATGAGAAGGCACAATACGTAACATTTCTGGGTTAAAATGTCGTCGACTAGACCTATGTTTTGTATTTTGTTGAGTTGAGTGTTTACATTATCCCAAAGTGTTTCCAACAATGTTCAAACAGAAAAAAATCCATAAAAAATGTAATGGTGCGTCTCATTTGGTAGCCTGCTAACTGCATCCTATCCCCTTTACGCCCCTTGCTGCCATAACTTCTGAGGGTTTTTACTATTATTTATATTGCTCACTTGTGATGAAGCACGATTGTTCATTGCCATTTGCTCTGGCTTCTGTCGCCGAAGCTGTCCCCGTGAAGGGCAAATGTGCCGGAGAACCCGATACCCCGAGAACATTATTGGACAAGCAGAGAGGTTAAACGAGGGTAAATATTGTTGTCACACTTTGTTTGAGAGACCCTTCGCAGCAGAAATTACATTTTGTGCATTTAACAATACCAAGGCAGAGAACACTAACAATCTTGTTGGCGGTCTACTAGTGCACACCTGCTGATCTACTGCACATACACTAAGATGAAGGGATGTGAGTCCAGGATAAGGCCTCTAAGTGTAGTTAGGTTATACATTATCCATTACAATGTTGATATTTGTCCTCTGCATTCGACCCATCCTTACTAGCTCGACTCCAGCTCTCAAGCCAGTGCCTTGATAGAGGTCACAGGGAAGGAGCATTTCAAATAGAGTGCCTTACATGCATATGTAAGGAGAAAACTGGAGCACCCACAGGAACACCTCGCATGAGAACATCCACACCAAGGTTGAAATGAGGACTGGATTCAGTGTTTCAAGATGGTGCCCAATCATTCCAATCAATGTTGCTCACTGGGCAAAAGTGCTGAAAAACATCTTCAGATGTCCATATTTGGCCGCCCATAAAACATGCACATAAAAGTCTTTCTTTGGCTGAGCTGGCTGACTGCCCACTCATATTAATATGCCGAAAATAATATGTTGATATGGCTCTTAACAGGCTTTAAATTTACCGTATATCAGATAAAATGACTCAAATTATACCAGGGGTTACTTCTAAATGTGTTTAAAATTTTTGTTAACACTCTGATGAGACCTTGATGAGGAAGAAGTGGATCGGTGTGTAGTAGCAGTTTGATGGGCTTGTTCTATGTTCTGTGGCGGACAGTGGGAAAGCATAAATGGCCTGTTAAGGGAAAAGTCTACGTGAAATAAAGCAGGCCTTTTCAGTGCCAGCAGTCAGTGTTCCTTAACCACTTCAAAGAGGGAGACAGATAGGGAAAACAGACAGCAATAAAACACACATATACAAATCAAGCAAGTGAGGGAAACTGAGTTTTTCTGAAGATAGCATTATCTAAGAAGGTGCTGTTCCCAGAACCACTTTGACATCGCTGAAACAAGAATGTAACTGGCTAATGAAAGGAGACAAAATTTGCACTTTTCAACCTTAATGTGGAGGTGTGTGTGTGGGCGTGTGTGTTTTTGTAAGCATTTGATAAGGAAAATCTGAGGAAAAGTTGTTTTCTATTTCATTTTGTTGCATTTCTGTTGTTTAACAGTCTTCTCAGCTGTCATCTGGGGGGAGATGTGGGGCAGATGTAGCCTGTGAATCAGGCCAGATTGATTTATTACTGGCCCTTTGACTAATTCCTATAACTACTTGACATAAAGCACATTTCCTTTTCTACTTTTGATCTCAAATGGATGTGCTCAGTGTTTTTCCTTTTTTCCAAATCTCTATTGCCTTATTTGTCCTGCAGTCGTACATTTTAGTCAGTCACAGCTGTGCCGCTGTTGCAGTCAAAGAAACAACATACATACTATCCCCCGCTGGATTCTACAGCTAGCAGCGCAACCTGCTTCAAAATGCAGCCTCCGCTCCAAACAAAGAGAAGCACAAGTCGAAAATGATGGTTTAGAGTGATTGGACAAAAAAACCCAACTGTAGTTTATGCTGAATGGTGCCCATGTGTGAGACTGCCTCTGCGTTCCAACTTACAAAGGCTTTCGGGAGGAGACTTCTGCTGCCCCTGGAGGGACGCGCAACTGGTGAAATCATTTCCCAGAGAATTGTTTCACTCTTTGAGGATAAAAGAATGGACTTGAAATGGATCAACAAGCTAGTAATAGAAGGCACTCCTGCTATGGCAGACAGGGTGAGTTAAAAGAGGATTGGATTCTGTTATGGTAATTATAAACATCATTCATCTGCACATCCAGTTTGCAGCATCAGTGTTTTTTTTTACCAGCTGAGCACAATGTTTTACTTGTCCTTGCTGACATTACATGGCTGAACTTAAAATGAAGTCGGAGCTTCAGGAGATCACGTCGGCGCGTAGATTTTTGTCTGCCTGCTGAACAATACCCAAAGAATGGCACAGCCCAAGAAAGGTGTTGTTTTTTTGCAATTCACAATGCTACAATCTAACATCTTTACAAAATGAGCACTACGTGATGTTTCGCACAGTTCAGTCCACAGAGCAAACACGTGATTTTACAGTCACATCTGAAAACATTTAACATCTCACTATCTAATGAGGAAAATGACATAGTCTGGACTATACAAGATAAATGTCTGATTCTGCTGAGCATTATCTATCAAAATTAACTGCAAAATGCTAATTTTCTATCAAACCAACAAAACATACCAGATGTCTTTTTGTGAAGTGAATGGATGCCAAAAGTTATTCATAAATATGAGGTCCTCTAAATACCTTTGAACTGTCAGTCATCATTTGTGGCAAACCTTTCAAGTCCAAAAAATGATATTTGGCACAGCCCTACTTTCCTTTCCATTGTCTCCTGTCCCCCACGTTCTCTGTACTTCCCTGCCTCTCCCTCTCTGAAAAGCATAATTTATCACTAAATGAATTGACATTGATGAATAGCCACATAGTGCCCTGTCAATCAAAATCTAATGCAATTAGAAGTCTGCGCCGACTCAATGGAGAACAATTCTGATGGTGTTTGTACATCCAGTATGTATGGATGTGGATGTAAATCTGCTTCCGTGCATGTAAGCACATGCTTGTGCTTATTTCTCTGTGCAGTTACAGTGTACAGTGTGCACATGTGTGAATAAGGCAAATCGGAGGAAGACAGAAGGACAGCTGAATGACTTTGCGGTTCTAGAGTTGCAGATCCCAGCAACGGCCATGTGAAAGATGGGATAGAGAACACATTGTTAACGTCAGAATACTGACCACGTACCAAAAAAAAAAGTAATTACTTCCCCATCTCCTTTACTCTTACTGTTAAACTCTTCTCTCTGCCTCTTTTCGTAAATGTTCCTGCCCGTTACTGCCATGCACCCATACACACCCACACATGCAGTTCCAGACTGAAATACACATAAAAACAAAATTTACCTTGTTCTCTGAACCTCCTGTCTCTCTGAGGGAGCATTAATAGATTGTCTTGCAGACTGCTTTACAGAGCCGTGGAGAAGGATAAAGTGTTTATATGGCCTTTACAGCAGCTTGGCCCCAATCCAAAAGGTTTACAATGCTGTGTCAACTACTCTGTTTGTTTGTTTACTTGTAGCGAGCATGCATCGGTGTGTCTGCCGTATCTGTCCGCGTCTGCGTCCTATTTATGCAAGGAGATTGTCTGTACTTTACTGTATGCGTGTTAGTATCTACATGGCGGCATTTCATGAGTGCTGCTGTGCGAGAGTGGCAGCAAATCTCTGCCCTTTAACGGAGACTTCAATGTGTGCAAAAAATGAGCAGGGATGGAGCGAGTGAGGGAGAGGGAGCAGACACTATGCGATGATGTCATCGTCCCGGTGGAGTAGCAATACAAAGTGACTGTTTGAGGTGATGGTGCAGCGTGCTCAGCAAGAGACTAAACACTATTATGTCTGTGCTTGTACAGAGAAGTGTAGTGTGTGCGTGCATGTATATCTGTGTGTGTGTGTGTGTGTGTGTACATATATGTGTGCCAAGCCAGCAGGAGGAGGAGACTGGGGCGTCTCCACTCCTCAGTGCAGCACTCATCTACCTGGATGTTCATGATGTCATTCTCCCTGGAGGCTTGTCGTGCCAAGCCTAGTTTTTGCAGGTGACAAAATAAATGCAGAGATAGAGAGCAGAGCAGAGCAGAGGGAGAGGCGCCTTCTCTCTCATGGCCATTTGCGTACTTGAGTTTGCATCAGTGCATCTTCACAAATTCATGTTTGCACGCATGTTCCCATATGCTGCGGAGATGCTTTTGCACGTAAGTGTTCGCACGTGCATCCGTGTGCCTCGCTGCGCACTGAGCTCCTCGACTGCCTGTGTGTGTGTTTAAACACGTGTGTAGCCGTGTGTGTTTACCTGGCTCTTGATGATGTCATCATCCTGGTGGATTTGCAGGACGTATCCAGAGTTGCAGGAGATGGTGCAGCGGTCTCCATTGTAGAAGTGGCGGCCAGGGCTACTGCACTTGAGCTCTGCATTGCGGATTAAGGGTTCCTGGCAGTCAATGGCTTCGCACGAATAATGTACACAACTACGAGTGAGCGTGTGTGTGGAGGGGGGTGGTGGGGGGGGTGGTAAAAGAAAGAGAGAAGGAGAGAGACAGAGAGAGAGAATGAAACTAAAATCACATTTAAAGTTACAACCAACATAAATTTAATGTACAATATAACACTGCAGACACTCTAGCATGGAAGCAGTCACACGTTTGCTCGCAAACAGAAACGCTACTCACTGACTTTACCACATCCATCCATCAATGACTGCTTAACATATCAAATCAATAAACCACATGGAGAAAAGATTGCCATATTTGTTATGCGTATGAAAGGGGTGTCTGTGTGCGCACATGCACACCAGAGTGTACTTTGTGAATTAAGAGTGACAGGATATATTACGTGTCGGCCACAATGGCAGAGTTTGGTCACAGCTCTGTGTTGGTAGCCTGATGAAGAAGGCATTTAATGCCGTTGGAATGCTTGGATGCCCAAGGCACCTTTTTTACAACAGCCCACATTCGACAGTATAGGGTTCCCTTATTAAGGTGACGGAGAGAGAGAGAGAGGATGTAAGAAAATACAGGTCTGGAGAAACATTGTTAAACTCTCTGCTGCAAGAATGGAATCTCCATATTGCTCTTTTCATCCATTTGTTTTCCCGCTTCTGTCACAGACATAATATTTGACTTTTCTCTGCTTTTTTCTCTCAAATTACTAAAAATCCAAACCCTCTATGCATCTGAAGTATATTATTCCTTACGTCCTGCATTTTCTGCCTCTAGAAAACTCATAAAAACCTGGTGTTAAAAGAAAGTAAAAGTGAAACCAAATTAGCTTTTGGTGAAATTCTAAGCTTGTGATTAAAATGCTTATGTTGAAAAGATGTTAAGATGAGCAGGTAAAGGTGTTTATGTTTGTTGCTGAGGTTCATAATGCACAAGAGTTGCAGTCCCTCATGTCCAGGCTTTTGAGGACAAACTAGGGAAGCCTTGAAGCCTCCTGTGGACACTTTGGCTTAGAACAAAATCTCTTTGTGGTTTTCTTCTAGTCACTCTGGAATTTCTGACATAAATTACAATTAACTACCTGGAAAACTATCGTCCTCCCCTGCAAGTACAGTGTACAGCACAATAGAGTGGCATGTGCAACAAAAAGAAGAGAGCTAACGGAACAAAAAAAGAGGCAACGTGCATAGAAGCTGAGAAAAAACATTAAGGCGAGAAAGCAAAAAACTGAGAGAAAAGGGAAAACATACATGTGCATGCATTTGCGGACAAGCATGGAACATAAAACTGAGTCATGTTAATAGCTCCTGTTGTTAACAACTCAGGGAAAAAGGGATGTGGTGTTTTGTGGAGGCATAAGTATTACGGGAAATGTGCTGCTCAGCCCAGGAGAATGAGAGAGTGAAAGCGGGAGCAGGAGGCACAGAAAGGGGAGAATTAAGGCGAAGGAGATGGCAAACAGTTAGAGGGAAAGGAGGATGACATGAAAGTGAAGGATGAGAAGACAGCATGGGATAACATATGATGAAAAGGAGGAGGTGGGGAGACATGGAAAAGCAGGGAGAGGGAGAGGGAATGGGAATAAGGAGAAGGTGAAGACAGAGTGAGGTAAAAATGGAGAGGCAAGAAATTTGGAAAGTGGGCTATAGACAACAGAATGCAGATGACGAATTGGCGTCGATTAAGGAGAAGAAACAGATCAACAGCATGAAAAGACAAAGGGGCTGAGGCAGGATTCTCTACTGATGTTGCAAGGACAAACAGGGAAATAATAACCAATATTATAACATTCGGTTTGTGGCGTGTTCAAGTCAAAACTTGTCTGGTTGACTCGCCATCACAAAAACATTAGTTTTCTAGAGCCGTTGGAGAGCAGATGAAGTAGGGGGGAATATGAAAGAGAGGGAAGTCAGTGAGAACTCTGGGAGAAAGCAACGAGTCTGTCTGTGTGCGGTAACACACAATTTCCTGGCTGATGCAGATACACAGCAGTTTTAATCTGTTTAGGTGCTCTTGGATGTCTCACTGGCACACAACAAAAGCCACAAACAGCCCTATCTCTCTGCACAGACCCCCCGACCAGCCATTCTTTGTGTATTGTGGTGTTTATTAGTGCATTTCTTGTTGAAAGGGTTGTGGGAGCATCATCAGTATGAATTGTCTCATGCATGACAGTGGTGTGGAAATTGGTAAATTGTGACTCCATGTGCATGTGCGGTCTGTTTGTGAGGCGTGAGCAATGACTTGACATCATATGGTTAAAATTAAAGGTGCTGGAGACTCAAAAAATGTAAATTTGCAGCTAAATAGGTGTTAATTGTTTTTTGGCGGTCTTGCCAACCGCTCTTAGAAATGTTTTCAATAACTGTCATGGGCTTCTTACTTAAATTGGATCATCTTTATTTCCTGGTTCAGTATCTGGGTTTCCAGCTGTTACGAATCATTTCGTCACACACAGAAAAATGTCCAAATATGGAATACTGCTCAGCCGTGGGCAGCACCTCTGACGCCTGATTGACAGGTCAGTTATTTAATTAACTAGTTAGTGTTGAGAAAAACGGCAACTGACAGCCTTAATGTAGTGCGGAACAATGCAAAACCTAATACAGGAGAAACATGTCCGTTTGGCAGGACTTTGGAAAGAAAAAGAATATTTGCATGCAGTGTGCACTTCGGCCGAACTCAACACAAAACAAACCGGGGTGGTAAACAAGATTTAGTGCTGGAGGCAGCGCGGCGGCTCTGTTGTTAGAAATTTGCGGCGCTCAGCAACAGGTCCAAATTAATTGTAAATTTCCAGTGATATTATATTTGTTACCTAGAAAGTTTTATTGTTATAGCTGTTGCTTTGGGCAGATGTCAAACATTAAACAGCTTGTTGGCAACATTAATTAACGCATGCCTCTCCCTCGCTCTGGCTCGCACACACAAACAGCTCTCAGCATCTGCTATCTGCTCTCCTTGTGCATGAATGGTATCCTTGACTTGCATTTCGTCAAGGTCTTACCATCCTGGTATATCAACTTTCGTGAAAAGAGTCAGGATAAACTATGGTAGTTTTTAATTACATCATATGTACACCTATATAAATACTTGGAAAAGCATGAATCCAACTCAAGGTTCCTGTACCTTTAAGGGGAAAGATAGTGCAAGTTGTGTGTGTGTGCATGTGTGGCTGCATTCTTGTGTAGATGCAGATAATCTTAGGATTTCATATGCATGTCTTTGGTTTTGATGTGTGTGTAGCATATGTAGGCCTCATGTTCACCAGTCTCCTGTTTCCCTATTTCCCGGCCTCACCTCTGGCCCGTGGGGTTGTAGATCTCATTGCTCTGGCAACCGCTTATCGTGATGGGGTCGAAGGACTGGAAGGAGCGCAGGCCTACGCCGGAGATGGCCACGAGGTGAGAGGCAAACATGACCAGGATAGCCTTGGTGTGGTAGAAGGCCACTGACAGGTCGTGGCTCACTGGGATCACCAAAGGGTTGGTGCGACAGCTGAGACGCCACTCACCTGCGGAGAGGATGTTAAGGATGGAGAAGACAAAACACAGTGTATTGAGATTGAGATGGAGAGCACAGAAGGAATCAAAAAGGATAAATCGTGCTCTGGTGTTGAAAGAGTGTCGACAGACGGATGAGAGTGACCTGCATTTCAGGGGGTTTGTGTGATGTCTGCTCAACTTTAGTTAGTTACAGTAGGTAAACTAGTTTAATGCTCAGCTTTCCACTTAGCAATCTGGAACCGACGGTTAATCAAGAAGACAGTTCTCACCTAGACTGTGGATGCCCTCCTTGGTGTCCACCAGCTGAACAGTGATGTTACACTGAGTCTGGTCGATGTATGTCGTCCCATCAGCAGCGAGATGGATAATCACTGCTGCTGCCACCATGGGATGAGAAAAGTAGGCCTGAATAAAGGAAAACAATAGTTTTAAAGTCAAGTACAAATTCTCAGTTACTGGAATCTACTGCCTCCTCTCCGATGGCCGAGTTGAACGTGTTATTTCCCCATTTGAATCATGCATCATGCGCCATTTGTGTTGTCATGTAATTCTTCAGTGATAGCATGGTGTCATAATGAGCCCCAGTACAGAATGGAATGGACTGAGGACAGGGAAGTCCACAGTGAAAGGTAGAGAGGTGTCCACGATCTCGTCTCATTCATTATCTTATCATATTGTCACACTTGCACAGTATTATTGTTGGGCATTGCACTAAATATGAATGACTACAAACTGCCTGTAAAATCAGGCTTCCTACAGAATGACCAGAAAACCATGGGTTAATATAGATAATATAGCTATAGAAACAGAGATATACACCAATGCATAAAGCATTATTATTTGTTAGTGATGTCTTTCAGTCATCATAGAAATGTTGCATCATTCTTCTCAGATAGGTCTTACCTTAAGCCAGTAGTTAGGATATCCCCAGGTTGACTTATGGGCATCACGGCAGGGGAACCATGCATACTGGGACACTCCATCTGATAGATCAAACACCTTGGACTGACATGTCTAAGGAAAAATAAGAGAAATAAAAAGAAATAGGGTCATTTTGTAGGTCCAAATATTTTGTTGTGTAATCCATGTAAAGAAGTAGAACTAAATGTTGGATAAAATAAGAAACAGATTTCTGTCAAAAAATAAAAATAAAAAATCTGTCTGTGATGTGGCATCTTTTGGGTTTTTCTTGTTTGTTTCTGCTTTTTTTTTTCATTGGTTTTATTTTGTTTTTGCTTTTTTGAACGGCAAACACGGAATTCCTGTTCCCCCACAGTGTTTATGAGGGTTTCCTCCTTTCAGTCGAGAACATGTGGTGCAGCCTAGCCTCATACAAGTTGCACACCGCATGGATAACACCTGCTGAAGAAAGATGCATTACGCTCGTGATGACGCTGAGTAATGTCACCAATATATTTCAGTACCATGAACTTGTAAAGATGAAATTGGTTGCTGTTGTCAGTTATGGTCTCTGAAAAGCTTGCTCATTTGCTCAACTTGTTTCTCATCACAATACACCAGACCCAAAAGTCAGGAAGAGTAAGGCTAAAATAAAATGAAAATGAGTACTAGCTGAGAAGCTTACTAACTTTTTATTTTACACCTACTGGAAAAAGCCTCAGTTTGGTCGCTGTCTATTCCTCAAAGGCTGTGACCCCTGTTTTTCCACAACTGTCAGCTGTTTGTCTGCAGCCTGGGCTGACGTGCAGCTGACGTCCATTCTGTGCAGCACTGTTTGTTTGTGTCTTGTCAACAAACCCGGCACCTTGTCATGCGTTGCACGCCCCACATCCCTCTCCACTACCTCTGTGTCCGATTCTGCCTCAAACTAGTCTGTGTGGGTTTTTTTTTTCTTTTTAAACGCTGTCATGCCACACCTGCCCACTAGAAGCCCTCAGAGAGTTTTTATGATTCCGTGCAGCACCTGGATTAGCCTGTTCCACAGCTGTACCACATTTGGCATACATGGGAGTTTCCCCAGAGCCGTACTCACCTGCTGCATGGATTTACATCTCCTAATGATAATTAAAATGTGTCTATCTGGTAAAAGACTAACTAAATTATGTTTTTATGAACGATTGTTGTTCTGTTCTTACAAAGTACAGATACACAAAAAATACATGCAGGGTGATCTAAGAATCTGTTCCCTTTAGATGCAGCTTTTCTTTCTTTTTTGTGGATATGATTAAAAGAAAATCTACATTTTTTTACACCTTTGCATTGTAGAAATAAGGATGATTGACATTTTACTGAAGTACTGTACTTTGAAAGCTCAATTCGAAAGTGGAATTTAAACTAAATTTGTGGGACTTTGCCTCTGATAAACTATTATTCACATCTGACCAGAGATCTGTCTCACCAGAGAAGAAGGTGGAGGTTTGTGACTTATGGTGACTGAGATGACAGTGAAAACACTACCGATAAAAAAAAATAGAAGCTCTGACTGCACTTAAAGTTATTGCTAAGTGTACCGGTTCGGCATGTTTAAATAGGAGGCATGTTGTGTTGCTGCCGTTTGAGTCAGTTCCACCAGGACAATTCTAGTACGAGCAAAGCTTCAGGACGAGGCATCTGGAGAAGGTCGAGGCCTTTTTCCATTTTTGGTGACTGGTCTGTTACGCCTCCCGTGTGCCTGTACATAGAATATTCAAGCCAAAACAGCTCGACCTTTTACTTAACCACTCCGTCATCCTGTCACGAGTAGCGTTAATGTCAGGGCAGAGCTTTAAAAAGCACCAGGAATTCAGTAGCTGGTATCCAGTTATCGTAAATTCTACGATGGCAAAGTCACCTCGTTACTGTGGCTTTGCTGACACACAAAAGATCAAAGGACCCCCTTTAGGATTTGTGTCCCACACATTATCACCTCAGCTACGCCAGGATGATGTTCATCAAGGTGCGGTGAGGAACATGGACAGGCAGGATGTGGAGAAAACAGGTCTGAGATGATGCGAACAGGCATGATTAAAGAGAAGGAAAAGGGGCAGACAGACAGAAAAAGTGATAGATGGACACATCGCTCAAAGGCTGTTGAGCAATAGATAACACAGACAAAGGGGAGAGAGGGCACACGCCCAAGGACGGTGAGTTTCGCCCGCTGCCCTGAGCTAGTGAAATGAGACACCAGTAACATGAGAGTTTTGCTAGAGAGGCTTCTGTAAGATCCTGCCACCGTGGAAAACTGGCCAGACCAGCTATCTGTCTATACATCTGTCCCCTGGATCTGTTGACGTGACCTTTCTGCTCAGAGCTGAACTGGCAAAAATGAGAAATGCAGGTGACAAAAACACCTGAGATCAGTCGCCGTGAGACTTGAGTGCAGCGGCGTAGACCTTCATTCTGTGTTCATCAGAAAACATTTGCTAAATGTTAATGAAATAAGTACATTAACTAAATTGAAGGGCTATTTTACTCTGGCAAGTGAAGGGCTTCCCACAGTCCAACAGTGCCTCCCAGCCCAATTCCAATTTTGGTCTGGGCTTGACCCACAAAAACCCCACAACACTCTGAGTAACTCTCCATGGCTGTATGACTTAACTAAGCATAGAATTTAAAGGGACAGTAGGCTCTAATCAACTGGAGTCAAGAGGAGCTGGTTTTCCATTGCTACCCCAGATAGGGCAGGTGACAAAAGCTTTTTCCACGTGCAAACTAATGACTTACTCATGTAAACACAGATGGCACTAGCTACACCTTCCTCCACACTCCTCCTCCTTTCATCTCTTCCTCCTCCTCAAGGCAGACAAACACTGCTTGACAAGCCCCCCCTCCCCTTAAAGCCTCACGCCAGTAGGATGCATTTCACAAGTCTCCTGTGGCACATCACACTTCCTCTAACCTCCTCCCAATGCATTGGCAAGAGTCAAAGCGCTCTAGATAGATATTTCATTGATTTGATTTCGTCATTAAGAAGGTGAGGGTGGAGAGGCAACTTTAGTTCCAGACATTAGAATTTTATCCATTCATCCATTCATCAATGACAAGGATACCTACTTATCCTTGTCAGGGACGCAAAGGACTGGGCCTGTCCCAGCACACACTGGGTGTGTCGTCACAATTATTTTACACCTTTGGGCAAATTAGAGTCCCAGATTAGCCTAACCAACATGCCTTGGACAAGAGGAGGAAAATGAAGGAACATACAAACTCCAGAGGGCTCAGCCGACCAGCTCTGGTTTCCAGCCCGGGACACTGCACCATGGTGCCACCGCTGTCAAATTTTATGTTCTGTAAAATATTTAAACTCTGCACATCTTTCGCAGTTTTAGTATTTCCTTATTGAAGCTCAATCTGAAACAGAAGTGTTGATAAACCACATTGCCATTTTTCGGTCAAGAATGCGCCCAGAAACTGTTGACGGTGGATGTTTCACACAATATGGTCGGCATCCAGGAACCAAAAACAGCGCTGCCCCTCTCATCTTATAATCTTTTGATTTTATTAAAGCACAATGTCGCAGTCTGTAAGCAAACCACTTTTCTCTCCTTTCATGCCAGTTCTGTTCTCGCTTGACAACAGCTCTTTATGTTGGCAGCTGAAGTCCATTTTGAGATGTGTAAACTTTGTCCTTTTCAAAGAAAATCAACAAATATGACCTTGGTGCCCACGTTTGCGTGATGTGCTGTCTGACACGCTGCTATCTCAGTTGTCAACATTAATCTGCAGGCTCAGGTCAATGGGCTTAAACATCGAGCCTTTGTAAGAATGGCAAACTTAACAAACTTCCTTATTAGAACTTCAGAAATGCCTCTTCTACATGCAGCAGTGACTGACGTTTGCTTTTGCATAAAAATTCAAATTCAACTTCCTCAACAACACCAGAGTAGAATCAAGTGTTTAACCTTTAAGCACGCCACTTAGTTTTGGACTTTGTAATCAAGTTAATTCGCTTTCCTTCATGTTCAAGCAAACAAACTTGTGAATGGCTCTTTTCCTCATTGGGGTTGCTGTTATTGAGATATTGAAGAAGCCACTGTAAATGGACTTACAGTACAATTACATAGTTAATTGAACAAAGTACTTTTCTTTGACAAGGTGTGCTTAACGATCTGCAACCTTAGAAAAGGCTTTTACAGTGGAAAAACATGCTAAACGTTGAGGAACATTATGATATATACAGTATATATATGTATATATGATAATTCAGACTGCAGGAGATAATGTAAAACAATTCCTGTGTCTCATTTATACTATGATCAGGTGTTAATTAAGGACTGAGATAAATGCATTCTCAACAGTGAGTCCCCAAGGATGTTAAAAGGCACATGCATTGATTGATGCAGAGCAGAGAGGGATGGGAGCCCAGAAGCATTTATAGCACTCACTTTATCATAGATTAAGTAACATAACCCGATAATTTTACTCAGAATTTGCAAGTATTCAACATGTGGCTACAATTATCAATATGCAAAAACTACTTCAACAAATGTAGCAACTGAGGCAGCAGCATAATCACCGTTACAGTAACATCTGCACAAAACATTCCAGTATTGTTCCAGAACTAATTCTAGCATAGTGCATGTACCTGTTATTGAAAAATAAAGTCGGCCTCTCTCTATGTCTTTGGCGTGCCTTTTTTCCGGGCCCCTTTTCATAATTTGTCTCAGACACAGTACGATTTTTAAAATAAACTTTTATGGCTAATACATCAGCTGAATCCAATGAGATCAAATAAAAAACAGATGCGATTTCCTCTATCGTGGACACACTGCAAGCCCTGATGAATCAGCCCGCCCCTAATATCAGGAATATTAAATCACTGAAAAACATTTGGAGGAAAAAGTCATTGGTGTCAAATATATTATTTACTGTATTTTCGAAAGATGTGGTTTCAGAGCCTCCCCTATTGTGCACACAAAGATTTACTATGATAAGGAAGACAACAAAACGTTTGCATGTGCTTGTGTTTGGACATATGTGGTGCAACACCAACATAATCATGACAATAAATACCTTATCTACGTGTTTTCAAAGATCTAAAAAGCGTTGGATAACAACAATATTAACGGCCCCGACAGAGGAGCGAAGCAGAGGTCATAAACAACACTAAGAGACAAACCCTCAAAAGAAAACATGCACATTAAATTGCCACTCATGCAGGCTCTGGCTTTAAATGAATCATACTGGTGAGGGAAAAACAAAATATGGAAATTAAGTAAAGAAACAGCACATATGCATCTAAACTAAGAGCTGTTTTTGTTTGCCCCCCTTCAATCTGCTATGCCTATAAAATATGCCACCTGCCAGCAGACCTTCAAATGGATTGCTTGATTACAACTACAATATCACAGCAGGAAGTGTTGACAAAAGACAGTCAAAAGCAGTCTCTCAGCTGGAAGAAGTAAGGGGAAGATATGACAGATCTGTTGATTGTGAGGCAAAACTGGATGATTAAAACTGTTACAAATGACAGGAAAAGCTAATGTTGTAAAGCTCATCATGTGTAATACCTGTTTTAAAGGGGTTTGCCTCTAAGTGGAAGCCATTACTGTTAAATTATTACTTCTGATAGCTTCTAATAGCCCACTCATTCCCAAACACATGATTTCCTTGCACTGATTTGTACTAAGGAAATAATCATAACCAAATTCCAGGTAAATAAGTTAAATGTCGAGATGTCTACTTGGAACAAAACAACTTCTCGCCTTCTTCGGAAAACAGTCACAGCAACAGATGAGTTCAACTTTTTAACTCAAAAATACACACACACACAAAATCGCACACAGCTACACACATGGTCTTAATTTGTACCAGCTGGCTAGTCAGACTGGCAGACAACAGCCAATCCCTGGTCTGTAGACACAAACTGGTGTTTGTAAATCACCACTTCAGATAAAAGGAGAGCTAAGCGTCTTGAGCCAAGGGGAAACCAGAAGAGATAAAGGTGAGGAGAGAGAGAGTGCAACTGTCAGCCTCATTACCTTGGAAATATGTCTGTACTGTAAAAACGTTCATTAAGAGCATAAAGGAAAACATAAAGTCAGAGCAGGGGGGAACAGAGAGTGGCGCTGTAAGTAAAGACAGAGTAATGACAATAATAATGGCTCTAATAAGCATAATGTACCTCAACCGCAGCCTTTCCCCTTGTGATGGAGATTTGGCGCCAGGGCGAAGTTAGATCACCTCTACAGAGGGATGCCTGCACATTGCACACATCCGCGTACAAACACGTGCACAGACTCGAAGACAAACATGCACGTACGCTACAGCCACTTAGGCTCCAACACTGATGTTGAAGCCTCCAGACTGTCAAAACGTCATGTCTCGGATTCAAATCGATAAAGCGAACAGACATGTGCAAACATGGGCCATATGTTCTTGGAAGATTATTGAGGCCCTCAGACGTTTAGGGGGCCCCAGAAAGGTCCTCCCTGCGCCCCCAAAAGACAAGAGGAAGACGGCGGAGCATGAGGAAGATCTTAGCTCAACTCAGGACATTTCTGACACGCTGTTCTCAGGTGTCTTTATGTGGAACACAAAGAAGAGAGATGCCATTTTTCAGAATGGCATGCCCTCTCATTATAAAGCCATGCCCCCATACCTAATGGGGTCAAAAGTTGAACAAGTTACTGTAATACATTAACTAGCAAATATTCCTGCACCAGTGTCTTGACAAATCACTTACAGTACAGATATATAAACTCGGTCTGTGTCAAGGTGCTGCAGCAGTTTCATGGAAATCAGATTTTGTTGTCATCTGGTGAATCAGAATGAATGAATCAGAGGCTCATACGCAAGTATGAGGCTTTGGTTCTGTACTGCTGAGATGTGAAGTGATGATCATGAGAACGTATCGCATCTACGCATCCAGACAGACAGGAGGACGCCATCATGACAACATAATGTCTCACATCCTATGTAACATGTGGAAGGAAAAAAAAATCGCTGGTAGATATTATCAGTGGATTGGCTTGTAAGAGCATTTCTGTTGTTGGGACTGTTAGAATTTATCTTTGTCAACCAGCTTTCCCACAATCCCCCTTTTCTACACCAATTTACAAGTGTTTCCCAGAATGATTCCAGCCCCATCATCTTAAGTCTCAGTGTGTCACATGTGCATTCTTTTTGCCTTCATCCATCACTCAATTTAGCAGTAAATACGCATTATCACTACCACAACTAAGCTGTTCATTCATTTTGCATGATCCATCAACTTCGACATCCGCTGACTCAGTGTGAGCTCTGGTGCACCAGGAGTTGATAGAAGAGGATACCTGCAGGGTTTATCATTTGTTTCAGATCCTGCTCTGCAAGGAGGACGTTTTTTTTTTTTTTTTTTTTTTTTATGGATTTGTACTGTTGGACACATGCAAATTAAGCAGACAATTCCTAAAGGAATATTTATCCCGCTGCTGCACCACCTGAAGCATGTTTATTTCCATTAAATATATATTTCTTCTTCTGCTTTTCTCTCCATTGCTGCCTCTCTCTTTGACAAAGGCATACATGTACGGATTTGAAGGCCAAGCATGGGAAGCAGGAGTGAGCATCTGTGAGGCATTTGTGGAGAGAAAGAGCAACAGAGAGAAACTAGTATGAGTTTCCAAGCACCATCCCATGGTTTACTGGAATGCTGGTGAGCGCCTGGTGTGTGAGGTAATGTCCTGTCACCCAGCCCCACCCATACCCACTGAGGCTCACCGTCTCATTGGTCCTGGGCTCATGATGGGCCACTTGCATGGCCTACTGAGAATGGGGCTGTAAAAGTTAGTGAGTGCGTGCAATTATGCAGTTTACCTATCCCAGTCTCATCAGGGCAGACACGACTGGGTGGTAGGGAACAAGGACCACAAACCAATATATAGGGATTGGTGAGCGTACAATGCCAGCCAGATGAAAACAGATGGGTCTGCGGAGAATATAAATGTCCCTCAGTCAGTGGCCCCCTATGCTCAATAAAACAAGGCCAATACCCTGCATATTAACAGCTTGAAAATGTTATGGGGGGGTCATCAGTGCCATGAAAAAAAACACACCAGTCACAATGAGGTTTCCACATGGCAGAACCACAACAATAATTGAAACGGGAAAAGTAAAAGGGAAAAAAGAACGCCATCCCAGAGGTTTCTTTTTAATGTTACCACACGCTTATGTCACTGGCACCGTGCCTGACGAGGGCCGTGTGGTTTGGGGGAATGTTGGTGAAAGAGCTGGTGCCAGAGAAACTGGCCTTGCCGCGCTGCTGAAAGCAACAGCTCGGCTACTGTATGAGCTTTTGTTTTTGTGGGCATGTTCCGTGTGTTTCGGCTTGCGCGACGGTAGGTGCGAGTTTGGCTGTGCGTTTGTTTGCATGCATATGTAGAGGGAAATGTGTTTAAATGTGTATGCACGCTCTGCAGTAGCCTATATACAGCGTGCATGTATCCCACACTTGAGTACACAAACACACGCTGCTTGAGTTTTTGGGACCTGGGACAAAACTGGGACAGTTGTTGTTTCCTTGTTTTAAGTTGCTTCTTTTACAGTGCCTCTCTTTTCCCTCTGAAGCATTGCTTATCTAAAAGATGAATGTGGTAGGTGTTATTTAATTCAGACCTCATGCACGTATGTTTGTTTTACATCCGAAGATGGGTTAACTTTATATATAGGCAATTTCTTGCAGCGTGAGAGGACTAAAATGTTATCCCTTCTGTTGCTTATGTATAATTAAGGGGAGTGTTCTCCAGGGGTGCCCAGAGGTTGCGTCAGAGATTGCCTGGGCAGCAGCCCTCTCTGGAGAAATCACTTGGCTTGCTGTTTGATCTTAAAGTTTGAATGCACACGCACACTCTCCTCTAACACAAACTCATCTACACACATGCACGCCAAGGTCTACACACGTTCATGGATACACGTGCGCACACACACACACGCAGGTTAGTTGCTAGGGCCAGTTCTCCAGTCCAATCCCCCTAGAGCAAGTTGAGCTGGCTCACCATATTCCATGGTGTGGTAGTGGGGGAACATTATGTTCTGCTCCACAAAGACAGCAGTAGTACATTTCAGTCCCCTATGGACCTGCCCTATAATCCTGCATGGAGTCGGCACTGTGAGAGTGTGTGTGTGTGTGTGTGTGTGTGTGTGTGTGTGTGCGTGTGTGCCTGTGAGTCTCTATCTGACTGTGTACCTGTGTGTAAGGAGAAGCTGTAGCCACCTTACTGTATTCACAGGTAGTCCTGCATTGGAGGTCTCCTACAACATTTTGTAATGGGTCTGACACTGAACGAGGGAACAGAAAGGTTCAAAAAACGAAAACAATATTACTGGTAAACCTGGCTAGAACGTTTTTGGCAGTTAAACCATCTTTGTGATCATTAATGTGTCTCAACTTTATTAACTTCATACATTCTCTGGTGTCCATATGGTATTTTGATTGGATCAAACTGCTCATTTGAGGACATTCTAATGTGGGAATGGCCAATAAGAGCGGTTTTGGACCATTTTCTACTTTCACAATCATTTTTATTCAATGATGTATTTTCTTTTGAATGCAGTAAGGCTGTCGGTCAAACTAATTTCCAGAATGTTTTACCTCCAATTACAACCACTAACCCCATCTGTTCATCCGTCTGTCATTTGTATTTCTGACTCCTTACATTACTTCATTGTCATTTCAGCCACCATATAATGTACAGTATCCTTATATGTCATTTACTTTTGCCTTTTTTTTTTTTTTTTTTTTTTTGTTACAGCACGTGATTGCTGTGTGAACGCTCTCTCAGTCTGCATGTTATTCTTTTACTCTTTCTTGCTTTCACTCCCGGCGGTTTCCTCTTGAAACTACCCTTTCTGTATCATGCAAGCACAAGAAATATTACTAGTGCGCTGCCATTATAGCTTCTACCTCAACGGTGTACATAACTCTACAAGTCAGTGCTGGGACTTACACTCGATGACCCAAAAATGAATGTGTGTCATTCTTCCAAAAATCTAGCACACATTTACATTGTGTAAAGGTAGACTGCAGGCTACTGAGCTATTGTGTACAAAAGGGCAGTATGTATTTATGTCTCTATGCACCATTTATTCTAATGTTGCTGAACCCTCCCTCAGCAGTGGTTTGAATGTGAGAGCATTCACCCATCCTTCTCCTTGGCTTTGCCCTGGTGCATGAAGATTCAGAAGTTATGAAAAAAAAGTTCAGCTCTCATGCACAAATGCTGCATATTGAGCTTTTCATTCACCATGACATTTAATGGATGTGTATCTCTGGATCCCTCGGTGTCTATGTTTCACAGTAGAAATATATTTTTGTGTGTGCCCCTCACACACACACAAGTACGTAGCACTTGAGATTTCGTGCAGATACGCGATCTCTCTTTCTCCTCAAGTGCCTTCTTGTGCTGTTGTTGCTTTCTTGCATCCGCAAAGATCCCTATCGCTGCTGCCCGCCTCTCGCTCTCGCTCAGACACAAAGACACACACACACAGAATCAAGACTGTCTTTAGACATCAAACGGAACTGTAACACAAATCCAATGCAGGACTTGTTTACTAGATCAGAAGGAAATGATGTACAACCCGTTCCCCCTACCCACAACACACTCATTTAGAGCAAAAAACACTCACAAACACACAGAGCTTGGTTACACTTTAGCATTGTCCTGTATCAGGATCACATCTGCAGCCCAACTCTACCAAAGAGCTGTGAGCCATGAACTTGGAAACATGATTAAATGAAACCACAACGGATGAAGTGAGCTATTACTGTAACAAGGAAGGACAATAAGCTGTTGGTTGCTGATAAAACTATGACAACTACAACTAGCCTCGTTTTCACAAGCAGTCCTTTTACATTATTATTATGGTACAAAGGCAAAGTTTGGGAAAGCCGTTAAATTTCTCTACCTACAGTTTTGAGGTGATGCAATGTGAACATTAAGTTTTACAGTGATCAATATGTTTCTAATCTTTCTAATCTTTCTTATTATCTGTTTCTAACATGGGGGTTGCAATGGAAATTTCATTGACATGTAATGCTCAATGACAATAAAGACTCTTGAATCTTGAATGTTGCTTTGAGTGATATCCAAAATATATCTTCAACACAAACAGAATACAAGTGGACAATTTAAAATTTTCACATTAAAAAACAAAATACTTTGCTGTCCGATCTGATGCCCCTATCTGCAGGATGATTCCTTTTTAAGTGCCTCCCAAAACCATTACGAAAATAAAACCATTTCCTGATCTGGTTTAGGAACAACAGATACTGGTTAGGGAAAGATCCTGGTCATGTTGAAAGAAAGACATGTTGTTTCTATTCGGAGACTTAAGCAAAGCTTTTGAGAGAATGATGCTCATCCCTTCAGTACGGATCCAGGATTTGGCGAAGCCAGGGAGCATTGAAGCTGTTTCAGTGGCTTGTGGTGGCCCTACACCTTACTAAGACACTTAATGTTGGTTTTCTTTCTGCACTCCCTTTGCACTTCTAACCTATTCCTGGGCCTGGCCGCCTCTCGCTCTTCAGTCGTCTTTTTCTCTGCACAAAACCACTAGAAGGACAATAATGACACACATTGTGGGATGGATGCTCGTGGTTAACCAGACACTCCAGCAGAGAACTTTACTGTAATTTTGGCTCTGTGCCCTGGTAATGACATTGTCGCTGGCATGTGGTTGGCTTAGATCAAAGGGTTACTTTATGTGCCAAGCCCTCAACAAGAAATGACAGCTGCCCCCTCTGTATCTCTATTATTGATCCTATCATGCACAAGAATCTTGCTGTACTCATTTAACAACACGGCCGTTGTAACTTCACTTACTGTAAGTCTGGTACACAAGGAGTGGGTGAATGACAAAGAGAAAATGAGTGTGTTTTGACCACATTGTGAATGCTATGTAACCCAAGAGCCGTTCCAACAGCCGCCGAGCTTCCGACAAGGTCACTGTTAAGCTTATTTATGCATGGTCACTCCACGCTCCCAAGAGTTGTTTTTTGAGAAACGAGAGTATGTTGCAACATGCCTTGCATCTATACCTCAGTTATACTTCAAGAAGAAGGAGAGAGAAATTATTCAAGTGATCAAGCAGAGTCATTGCACAATTAACCTGCAGATTCAATGTATCCACTTTATTCATGAATGCGTCATACAAATTACACTATTGTGCAACTTTTTCTGACAGCCTTGAGGTAGCAAGTAATTCAATGGCAATGAACCATCCAGTAATGTAGTATGAAAGTCATTAACATGATCTTGTCACCATCTACAAAAGGAAAGCATTTCTCTAATGTCTATTACTGAGGAAGTAGGTGTCAAGCTTTTCCAACAATTCAGTTCTCCTGAAATGACCCAAGAAACCTCCTGAAAACTGGTCGACATCCTTGCAAACTTCCCCGATGGTATGCAGACTACGTTTATTCACAACAATCACCGATCTGCTACCCAACGAAGGCATACTTCTCTTCCTTATAACAATGTCCAACTATGTTCCAACACTTGAGTCAACTCAGGGTGCTGGAAGTTCTCACCAGAGCTGAGGTTTGTACCATATGCAAGCTGCAAATATGGTGACTTTGTGAGCTGAGTTCATACTCATTAGTGCGAGAAGTTATGTGTTCAGTGTCGTCTCCCTTGAATACAGAAAATGAGCCCTGCAGCCCAGCAGCAGTTACCATTTCTCAGTCCTCACCATTTTAATACTGATGACCGATCATCTCAAAGGTGCTGAGCAATTAAGTACCCCTGCAGCTTTCTGACATCCAACTCCCATATTGCTCAAGGACAATATGTGACTTTGAGTGAGCAAAGCCACAATGCGTTTTGGCTGTCTATGTTTCTAAGAAAAATTAATTTCTCAACCAAAATCAACAGTATACCATCATAAGTAACTATGCAGATCTAAGGCTTGGGCTTTGGTCCTCATGGTTGCTATCACATAAAATATTTATAGGTCTTTTGCATCCCTTTCCACCAAGAAATCTTCAAAGTCACCCAGGAAGATCAAACCCCTGATGCAAACAATCACCTACAAACTGAGAAAACTAGAACAAAGCATCCAAGGAATGTGATCCAGATGCCTGAAAAATTCTTCTTCAATGGGCACTCTTTGGCTGATTCCTGGTTGGCATTAAGACCTATTGTTGGCAAAAACAGCAATTAAAATACCAGCTGCAAGACATCACCAAAAGCTCCTTCAAAATACGTAACATCTTCAATAACTTTCTCTTGCTACTGATCTGCCATTCTGGTATTTTATGTGTTTTCTAAAGTGGCCACATTTAAACTGGAGCCATGAACGGCAGGCCTACTGCCTGGTCTTCATCTCCAAATCCAACCCTCACATACCTCATCTGTGGCATGAGCCTCCAGGACAGTCACCATTGCCACATGCATGCAATTGCAGAATTGCTTGGGCGCAATGCCTGAACGAGAATCTCAGCTCAGTTGTTTGGGCCTCGTTATCTTATCTTTGCAAACAAGTGTGCGCGATCGTGTGGGGGTTTTATGTGGGTATTTGTTGTTTGTGTGCACGCGTATGCTCGAAACTGCAAGGACACGGTGTAATCGAAGTTCAGTTGGAGTTGAAGGGATGGCATTTGATGCTGCTGTAGTGCATGTTACTGGAGTGGCAACACAAATGCCAGTGATAACATGAACATTTAGTATGTTCGGTGAGAGGAACGGGCTTTGAGGACACAATTTTTGTTGTAACAGTGCACCTACAAGCACACGATTTAGTGGATGGATGACAAAGGGTGTGAGAACTTACAGAGGGTGAAATGAAGGGATGGGGAGGCAGAGAGATGGTGACAAGACAGTTGTGTTTTGTTAACCTGTGTTTGCATATTTTCCACACGTGCACATGCACTTGTGTGTCCACATAGAGTATACAGTCAGTGGCCTTGTAATGAGGTGATCTCACCACATACGACCCTTGGGAAACAGCGTGTTCTCCATAGTAAAAGTGCTTTTTGTATGAACAATGTGTCCTTCACAGCAGAAAGCCTTTCTTTATGGCTGTATGGACATATTCCACTGGTGTCTCATTCCTCTAAGAGAACAAACCATCTGCAATGTTGTTGGCTGGAACACGCTCCCTTTTTCGCTCAGACAGAAGCGGTGCCATATAAATACCAAATGCATCAAATGGCGTCGGTTAATCTCCTACCTTTGTTTTTTTCGTAAAATCCTTGCCAAAGTGTTCTTGAGCAAGGCACCTGACCACAGCTGCTCAAGAGCTCCTAGTTCACTGGCCTTGTAAAATGCGTCATCAGCAGTGAGAACAAGCTTTACAGCCAACATCACACACTTCCAACATCACACACATGCCTCTGAAGAGCGAGTACTGTCCATGTCGAGGTGTGAAGCCCAGAAATTTTAACACTAAGTCTCTCCTTTGTAGGGTTGTGAGCACTTATCAATGGATATTGATGTCACTCAAAGCAAATTAGTATGTTTGTTTTAACAAATACTCTGAAAGCTATGAAGGAACTGGACAGTAGTGAATTGAATAATAAATAGAGCACTAAAGGAGATAGTATACTTCAACAACATGCCTTAGCTTTGACTGTCCACATTGGGGCGAGGGAATTAGATAGGATTGTGTCTAATGCACTTCTCTGTGTCCGAAGCATTGTGTGTGCGTACATGTACAGATGCCTCACCCTAATGTTTTGGGTAATCAGTCCCTTTCTGCGTTGCAACAGCAACAGATCAATGCATCCACCGGGCTTTGTTGGAATCAATGGCTTCTTCTTTCGTCTTCGGTAAGCATTACTTTAATGAGAGCAGCAAACTTCTGCACCCACCCTGGGAGACATCTAATTAAATGTGCCAATCTCTGAAATTACTTAACTGGCATAAAAGCAAAAAAAGTTGCTTTGCAAGTGTCTTGCAGAAATTGAGGCTTCATTATCGTCAATGTGTAAAGTGATTTATGGTTGAGAAAGCAATAGCACCACGTCATCGGAGAATCAAAGACCGCACCCCAGACTGCGGCTGTTTGTAGTGACCAATCATGATCTATATTTGTTGATTGACTGGTTGTTTGACTCCATGTCATTGTACGGAGAATTTTAATGCTTGTTAACCACTGAATCGATAGATCACATTGAATTGTTTGGCTCTTTTGTCAGAGATCAACTCTAATGTGTAGTAACCGCACATATAAAAGCATCGTCTTAACAAAAATGCATCACAAATTCCATAACATACACATACATACTGTATGCAGGACAGATTGTGCATGGCCTTACCTTAGTGACAGCAGGGTATCCAGCAGCCACCTCACCAGAGCAGTAGGGCTTCTCCTCATGGGACACTTCAACACTGGAGGCCCACTGGTCAAGGAAACCATTGGGGGTGTAGAGGCCACAGTCTCTCACGCCCGTCTCTCGCTCGAAGTCCTCACACACCCCATCGCCATCATAGTAGTAACACATGCTTGGCTCCTCTGCAGGTCAACAGACAACGGAAAGAAGTTGCAATTTCAAATAAATCATTCTGTGTGTTTTACCTGTACACAAATGACTTTTTTCAGTAAAGTGAGGATTAGATACAGCGAAAATATCAGTGGCTCATATTCTACATCACCCCACTTTGTGTCTATGATGTGTTTTACACACTTTTTAACCTTTACTTCTCACTCCCCCTTCTCTCATCTTTTTTTATACAACATGTATACCCCCTTATCCAGTGGGATACCATTTCTAACCTTATCTCTCTCTATTATTTTGGACGGCAAAGAGGGAGAGGACCAGATAAAGAAGGGCTAAAAGGTGCATGGAAAAAGGAGGATAAATGCTGAGTGCTTGAGGATCTGCAAACAGAGATGTGGGAATATGTTAACATCAGGAAGAAAGAAACAAAAAGAAAGAATGAAAGGGAGAGAGCGATAAAATGAGAGCGGGAGAGACAAACACAGAGAGAGAAGAAAGAGAGGAAGAGGGTAGTGGGGGGGACCAAGAGTCAAGAGTTAAAGAAAGATGCAACCGTAATTTTAACAGACGTCCCACCCGGAGTTAAGGTCTGGAACTGGAAGCTTATGGAGTGGAGGAGAGGGGAGCAGAGCAAGGAGGTTGCATGGGCCTCATTGCTCTCAGCTCTCAGCTAAAGCAGTGTCAGCCGGTGGGGTTCCAGTTAGGGGGAAAGGCGGCATTCTGTGCCAAGTTGGCTGGGGCCTCCTCCTCGAAATTCCAGCCCTCTCCAGCACAGCCAAAAACTCAAGTCAGTTCTGTGCTCTGGCAATGGTGAAACGTGGGGCTACTGAGGGGGCATACGGAATACGCTCCCGCCACTCACTCAGCGGGAACAGAGGCGAAAGGAAGAAGGGAAGGAGCAAGGCTGAGACAAGGGGAAGCTCAAACAGTGGCAAGTGAAAGCTGCAGAAGTAATAGGTAGAGCGTGAGCGAAGGAGAGAAGAGGAGAGAAAGGGATGGAAAAGGGGAAAGAGTATTGCTACAGTATTTGAATTTGGACAGGGATAGAATAAACAGATAATGGAAAAAGCGGAAAGGTGATTGAGTTTTGCAAGAGCAAAAAGAAAGCGAGCCGTACAGTTGGAAGAACAAAGTGAGTGATGAGATAAACAAAGATGGATAGAGAGAGAGAAAATAGAGGCACACAGGCTGTCAAAACAAACTTTAACTGTATTTCTTGTTTTGTTTTTTTGTTGACATGTCAGCATGTCGTATCTGACCTTCCAAAACCATCACCTTTGTGACAGCGGGAAAATGTGAATGTGGCTCAATCGAGATTGCGTTTCATTTGTTTTTATCTACACCTGTGTTGACTGTGGCTCTGGGCCCTGTCGGGACAAGGCCGCCGGGATTGTAACGCCAGGTGGGGTCATGTAAAAAGAACTTGTCGATTTCGTCAATTCCAGATATAATTCGGCCCAATCGTGTGAATAGCCTATTAAAGCTCATCCAGACTGTAGCACCCTGGCCCTGTTGTATACTTAGTGTCAATTCTCTATCCAACTCTCTCTTTCACTATCCAACACACTGACAAGCAAGCACTCTCTCACACAGAAGGTCCCATCATTATAGTGTCAGATTTCTGTGCAAAACTACAACTATGTCAGACACTGTTGGACACACACACACACACACACACACACACACACACACACACACACACACGTGCGCTTACGCACACCCCTGAGCACTGCAGTTGGTGGAAAAACAGCACAGCCAATGCAGTCATCCAGCAATCTGACAGGGATTAAGTGGCCACTTCACAGAGGCTCACACATGTGTGTGCATGCATGCATGTCCTGTACATGCACAAACACACACACACACACAATCACAACAGGAGGGCAAAATGAATGTCAGACAGCATGAGAACTGTACAGGAAACCATCCATCTATTCACAAAGAAAAAACTACATAGGGGATGCCAGTCACTCAACTATGTAAAATAAGATGACTCACCCTTTTGAAAAATAATGATTTCCAGATTATTTTTTTTTTTTTTTTCCAGGAGGTCAAAGTGATTACAATATCTAATGCCATTTTTACTCTTTTGGGAAGGGCATGATAAAAGCCCAGATGGCAGTTCATTCACAAAGTTATCTGAGAGGCTCATCAACAACTTTGCAGCCTTTGAATTTTGTGGACGGAGTGTGAACCAAATGCAAACAGACAACAATATAATGGCACAAAAGAACACATAGGAAATGTTATATATGAAACAGGTGGTCACATTTTAACATGACAAATGTTAAGGCATGTACATGTTTATTGTCTACTTTATATTTTTATTATTACCTTATTGTTCAGGGTTTTTTTGTCCTTGACGAACTGTTGCTGAACTATTACATGCACACATCAAACTTGAGAAAAAGTGCTGGAGACAGTATGTAATATAATCTTCTTGTTTTTCCTTTTCTTTTTTTTTTCTCGCCTCTAATTAGTTGTATCTTCTATTCTACTCTTTCCAAACTGTGTTAGCCCCGGATACATTTACTACACAAGCAACACCTCGCTACATGTCAATCAGCTTAGGATATGTATTATAATGACATCCCTACATGCTTGAGAAGTCAGGGGTTAAATACCTTGATAAAAGGTGCACTAAAGGTAAATTAACTTCCTCTATTTCCAGTATTTTCCTCCAGAGAAATAAACCAGTGAGCAAGCCTATTATAACATAACATATGACTTACCAATGCAGTTGAAGAAGGACTCTTTCTTGCACTGACTGGAGCAGCCATCCCCATTCATAGAGTTCATATCATCACATTCCTCGCCTTTGGAACTAAAAGAGCAGGAGGCTTTACTCAGAAAACATTCACACAAACACACACACTGCCAAACTAATAAATATGGAAACAAATTGTGAGTAAAGTTTTTTTTTTCTCTCTCTGAAAATGCTTCATTGCCCATCTGTTTGCATGCATTTTACCATGTTATGTATTTTAATCTGGTGAGTGTCGCCTGTTGCCTGTTACCTCTGGATGCGTCCATCCCCGCAGTAGTGCGCCCCGAGTTCATGCACCAGAGGTGGGGAGGGCTCACTCTCACTCCGGCCAGAGATGGTTTGGACCTGGTAGGTGTACACGATATGTGGCAACACATCCCTGCACAGAGAGAGGCAAAAATCACAAAAAGTTCACATATTTTGGGATAATGTGAAGCCTTGAAGAAATGTTTGCTGAAGAATCACGTATAAGGAGAGTACCATTAGCCAACACAAATAAAAACATCTGTCTCAGCACACGCTTTATCACATCTACCTATCCAGTCACACGCTGATATGGCTGCGTTTACTTGCTTTGGGTCCAGCTTTGTTTTGTTTCCTTATCATAGTGATTCAAGGTACCATCATGATGAACACACAATCGACAGGAGAAATATTGGGGGACTACTCACTTTGCCGGTGTAAGTCGCCATGATGGTTTCTTGAGTCACCATGATAAGGAAGTCTGAAATAAAAGTCTGAAAGGAAAAAAAAAACATAAATGAGAAAACCAAAACCATAAACAAACAAAAAAAATCAAAGCCATAAATGAGAAACCAAAGCCATAAGCAAAGCAACAAAACAAAACCAGAGGAAAGAAAACTGTACATGAGAAACAACAGATGTGCAAGTGAGGGTGCTGTCATGACATCAGTTGTCCTGTTTTTATTTATTTTTTTCTCTGATCTGTTGTTTGCCTTTACATGTCACTCGCATTATCATCAGGTTTAATCGTTTCTGTTGGATTTTCACATGGCCAGGCTTACTGCTTCCTGTAAGCCACTGATCAAGTGAAAGACACACATCATGGGTCTCTTCAGACTCTTAGAAATTTTCTGCATTAATTGATCAGAGTAAGAAGAAACATGTAAAGGCAAACAAAGAACTTGAGTTCATGTATTTGTCTATTTTGACTATTATAGCCAATAAAAACAGGATAACTGATTTCCATATTAGCACTCTCATTTGCAGCTGCATTGTTTACAGTTTTCTTTCCGTTTGGAATTTTTTTTTTTTTTTTTCATTTTGCTTATAGTTTTGGTTTCTCATTTCTAGTTTTGATTTGTCGCTTATGGTCATGGTTTCTCCTTCATGGTTTTCTTTTGTGGCTTTCAGAGTTTTTGACCCTATATTGTGGGTAAGTGTGTGTGTGTGTGTGTGTGTGTGTGTGTGTGAGCATGTGTGTAAATAAGACTGAAGACCAAGGTTAAGTATGTAAGTTTGTGAATTGTACACTATATGATTTGCCTGTTGCCTGAAGATAGTCGAGCACACACACAGTTTCCATGTATTGTCACGTATTAGTGTAGATGCAGTTTCATTTGTTTGAATGGCAGGTTTGTGTGACGCTTGTCATGCTGGAAAAATATACTCTGAGTTATAGACTGCACAATAAAAACTGCTCTAAAAACAAGGAAGCAAATAATTATTGACGATGAAGTTCAAGAAATTATTGTATAATCTAACTTAATTTAATTAAAAATAGAATATGGAATTAAAGATATCGAAAATAAAAAGCATGCAGTGTAAGAGTTCAAAAAAATCCCTGCAGTTTCAGTTTTTGTACACGTGACTATGACGGCACGATGGAGAAAATGAGTGAGTGTAATGCATGCTATATTCCTTCTATGTTATTCAGTGCATAAGGGGATAGGAATGCATAATTGTTGTGTATAATCATGGCTAGTAATCATTAAGTACATGGCAAAAACTAGGTATATGGATGAAGAACAGCATCAGTAAATGAGGATAAATAGGACCGATAGGTTAGCCATAGATCATTTCATGTGGACCATCAAGTACCATAGACAAAATTATGGAATTCCCTCTTGCTGTAAATGCAGTGACAAGCATGCAGGGATACTGTGCTGCTCAGACGAGTACCAGGGCATATGTGGATTCATATGCCCATTACACAAAGCAGCTCACATACATGCACGCACAGACACATGCTGGCACACACATAAACAATATCTTTGTTATTAGTAACACAATGCCAGCCAACTGCAGGCTTTTAGCTTAAACAAGAGCGCATAGGCATGAACCACTATTCCCAATGCTTCCATAAAATCTCCAGTGTGAGCGCAATGGAACACCAGTAGCAAACATTGCTTCGTCTGGTACCGCGTAGGTTTCACCCAAGGCCAAAGCCAAAGTCAGCAATCAAACCAAGAAAGTGTTCGAGTGATGTGGGCGGGAAGCTATAATCTTTGAACAGCTCTAAGTCAAACAATTTTAGTGAAAATGGGTGAAAAAGAGGGTGACTAATCACAAGGTTGGTGGTTCAATCCCTGGCTCCTCCTGTCCACATGTCGAAAGTCTCCATGGGCAAGACACCTAATCCCAGGTTCCTTGCATGGCAGCTCCATTGCCACCAATGTGTGAATGGGTAAATGTGAGGCAAACTGCAAAGGGCATTGTCCGTAAAATTAGAAAAGCACTATATAAGAGCAGTCCAAGAATACCAGAATGTTCTTAAAGACATGTTTCATGAAAGAGGCAGGTATTTTACGCATGTACAAAGATATCATTGACACAAATACATTGCACTGCAGTAGAGGTGTACAAGTGCTGTAGGTGTTAATGTGTTTGCTTGTATGTATGCATGCTTTCGTGAGTCATGTTAAAATAAACAGACAAGAAAGATTTACAACAGGAAAGACCGTTTCCGTCATGACATTTCTGACTATGGTTTGTGACTTTTGTCTTTTCCCCCTCATCTTCATTTCTCCAGTTCTCCTGCGTGTTTGTTCATCACATTCCCAGCAGACGAAAGCAGACCAAGGTCAAGTTAGCTGTGTTGTCCCAATTATAAAAGATGATGGACCTAAAGATCAAGTAACCAAACGAATTTCCCCACAGCAAAATGTGTGCCTAGGATGAGATATTTATGTTGGCTTTATTATTATCAACACAGAATGTTTGACCTGACAGACTCTCTTTTATATTACAGTATGTCCTGTTCTGCAATGCTGGCCCATGCTGGTGCAACTCCATGCTACGCTCAAACATGCCCCCTCTAATTGAATTAGTTTAGCCCCTGGAAAAGTCAAGCTGTGGGAGACTTTATCTTTGAGGAGAGCAAATACACAGAATAGACGGAAAGAAGAGAGAAAAAGATACTGCGTTGCAGCAAGGCAGCACATGAACTTCCTTTTGTGGGTAATGAGAAATTCTGGCTATCATATTGTAGGTAATCCAATGCACAAAAATGTAATTGCACTGCTTGATCAGGCCACAGTGAGAGGCAAGAACAAGGAGACAAGTTGCTAGATCCGACTGAGGAGGAGGTAAAGGAGGAGGAGAACACGAAAATACATTGAGAAAATAATCAAAAGAAAGAAGAGATAAGAAGAAGGGAGCAGTAAATGGTGGCTTCTAAAATTGGATCTAGAGAAGTTTTATATATAGGGCAGGGGGACTTCTGTGGAAAATATGATGAGGTAACAGTCATTTATTCCGCATTATGCAAGCTTTATTCCATCAATCTTCCCACGGGTAGTTAGAATCAAGACAGTGCTCTCCCAATAGCTTCGAGTCAGCCGATGTTGAGTAACCCATGCTCCGATGTGGAGACAAAAGACACCTGCAAAATGAAAGCAGTGTTCGCATGTTTACGTTTCCCAGACAAGAAATGTCTTGTAGTCCTGGGATTAATGATGGTCCTCATGCAACAGCAAAGGTGGACGTAGAGTAATGTTAGTGTCGCGCCACAAAAAAAGTCATGGGGAACAAGTCGAGGTGCATGACTGAGCGCACAACCACGGTCTCTTAGACCACAGTCTGTGGTTTGCGTCCACAGTCACTGTTGATTTTCCTTTGCAAGCCTATCTAGGCTAAGAACTGCAAACCAGTCAGACCGACCCCACAACTTTCTCCTTTAAAAAGCTGTTAAAACCTCAGGTCTCGACCGAGCAGGTTTAGAAGTGTTTCCACAAAAGTCCTGTTACTCAAAAGTCCCTTCCTTACCTTTCAGGCTCATTGATGTAACTCTAAACAGCAATCGATGAACTCTACTGGACCTAATGCCATCCTAAAATATTTCCCAAGACTAAACTACGCACTCAGATGCCTCATTTTGCAACATGGGCAGCTCCCCTCACCCTAACAAAGTACCTACAGGCCTTGATTCTGCACATGAAGGCTTTGTGGACTTTCTTTGTGGTCCCAGTTATAATGTTTAGTTCTGCAGCACAGCAAGCCTCTGAGAATGCCACGTAGGTACACACCTTTTCTAGGTAAAGGGCTCCACCTGGACATGAAGAAATTTCTCCAATCTAATTGTTTAGGTCTTAATTGAAGGGTTCTGTAGTCCTCTGGTCTGATTATGGAAGATCAGCGAACCACTTTGCCCAGTGTAGGCCTTTGTGCTTCACAGGGACAGCAATCATCAGCTTAATTGTCTTTTTGTTTGTTATGGTTTAAAAGGTCATGTCACTGTAGATGTCAAGGTTATTTCAGATGTACTATACAAATCAAAGGATATATCCATGATCTACTCCACCAGTGCTGTTTCTACATCTTGTGATGGACTAAGAGTTAAAGTATGCTGCTAAGCAACATGTGTTCCCTGGGTGTCACAATGCGCCTTTTGGTTCTGTAGGTTAAATATTGCTACTCCTCATAGCGTGATAACAACTGTTTAAACATGGCTCTCACCCTGTTCCCAATTAGGTGCACGCTTGATTCCTCCTGACCTCACCACTAATAGCCATGCTGTGTTAGGCAGGGAAGAATGAAACAGAACACGTGGTGCAGATGTAACACAGTTCTATGAGCTCTCCATCCCTTAGAACTTGGTGAGTGGGCTATATAAGAACAACATTTAGAATGACAGGGGCATTAATAAACAGCAATTTTGTGAAAGACTTTGTGGCCAGCATCATGTCTAGGTCTCACTTGATGTGGTATAATCATTTGACACGTGTGTGTATGTGGTGGATAATACCCAGTGATAGACATGACTTCTGGCGGCCATCCAGACATCACTAAACCACACTTTCATCTGTAACCGATTAGATATGATGTGTAACTGGTGTAACTGATCTCATGTGCAACTCGTGCTGCAGAGGACTCCAGTCGCAGAAAAGGTGTCACGTGAGAATATTTCATCGTTGGTGCCTCTTTGTGCATCCAGACATTCTTCTCAAGACCCCTGTAGGAAAAGAGGTTTTATCTTGGCTCGCGCTCAAAGCGAGGCACAAGGCTCTGTAATATGCCTTTCAAAGGTGTTTTGATAGCACCAGGTGATTACACATGGAAGCATGTGCTAATGTATGTACCTGCTACTGAGCACAAGAAGCGTGTTGGTGTGTGTCACCGTATTCATCTGTGTGTGTGTTCCTGCCTTCACTTATGTGTGCACTGGGCTTATGTGTGTGCATGCATATGGATGTGTTTCCGTTCTGTAGCTGCTTGTTGTTCTTGGCTGAGAGATCCCAGATGAGAAAAGCAGATAAATTTAAGGAAGTTGAGAAAATATCTCAGATTGAGCCTGCAAGAACAACAAACAGGGCAATACTCCTTTTGTCAGTGTGGCAGCTGACATGCATTTGAGGTTTTACTAGCATTCAATTTACACCTACAGTATGTCTAACAAAATAGTGCTGCAAGTTTAGACCTACAAGAGGTGCTAACAGAGACAGAAGATTATTCTGATGGCAGATGCATTCATTTATAAGGTGTCTCAGTTGCTTTTGCATAAACAGCTGCGTTTTCATGATGTTCCCTGACCACTTACCTGAATCTTGTTTACTCGCATCCTGTGTATGCCTTAACACAAATGCTGCAAAGTTTGTTGTTAATATTGCATTAGACTGCCAAAAAGTCTGTAATCACCAGTGCAGCCTGTTCACAAGAAAACCCACTTTGTTCTTGACTATCCACACTAACAAACCTGTCAACCCACTTTTGACATTCAATTTGATTAGCCCAGATGTATTCCTATATAATTTGTCTGCTTCCTATTCTGAAATACAGAGTGCTGGAGAAATTCTGGTGAGTGCACCAGACATGCCATGACTCCCTATGAGGACAACACTATTCACTCTGTCTGCAACTCATGAATGGTTCATATTAGGAGGATTACGCAAGGCCAACATCCTATAGGGACGGGGGGTTGGGGGTGAAGGCGGTCGACCTGATATGAAAAGGAGAAATTGTTGAGTAGTAAAATGAGTGCATGATGAGAGGGAATGAAAATTTATGGGGAAATAGAAAGTGTGGCCAGAACCTTTATAGTCTGAAATATTGTGAATAACACTAAAAGTTATTCTACTAATATTAAATTCAAAATAATTGCAGTTTAAATTGGAAATACATTCTTGTCATTATTTGATATTGCCAATGAAGCAATACTGTTTCAGGGAATTCCTACAATTTTTTGTGTACAATTGCACAATCAGTTCTATACTGAAGGCAATGGTATGCTCAAAAAGAACTACTTTCTATGATGTGTTGTCCAACCACACTGGAAGGCAAAAGTGTTTGTAGCTGTTCCAAACGACCAGTCATTTTCAGATATTCTCTCCTGGAAGGCATTCGTAGTGATGCACTCATTTTTACACATCAAATCAGACAAAGCTGTGTAAAGAACAACAACAGGAAAGCTCTGAAGAAGAGTTCAAACCTTGCTTACTCTCTCACAGCAACACACCTGGCCAGTCATAGAGTGAAGTGAACATCAGCTTGTCAGTTTCAGAAAGTTACAGAAATTGGAGGACACGGCAGTGTCGGGGTATTCTAAAGCCTTTTCTGGTACACACAGAGGGTACTCACAATGACGACTGCTGGAGCGCAGAGCAATTTTTCACAATTAGCCAGAAAGTGTACAGCACAAAAAAACACAAACAAGCAGACCTTTTAAAAGGTGAAACCTGAGGTAGACTGAGTTCTCAGGCAGCAGCAGACATGTCAGCAGAGTAGCTTAGGGACGGATGGGGGTTGTAATGGGGAAGAGCTGTGCACAACCAGGGTAGAGTCAGTTTACGGAGAGGGGTGATTATAAAGGGGGTGTGGGGTAATAGTGATGCTGGGGGGAGCTGCCCTCTCTTTTGGCTGGGAGGTCTCTTCACATCAGCTCTGAGATTTGACTGAATGACAGCTCTGAAGGCCACGTCAGGAAGAGGATTAGCCCATGGGCTGGGGTAGCTCAGAGGGATGGGGTCAAACAAGCCCAATCCTCCTACCCTCTCTCTTCATACTTTCTCGGCCCCCTAATGTTCTTCTCTATCACCTATTGGCCCCCTTGAGCCTAGCAATGATTTACCCCCAACTGGTCCAACCTTCCACACAAGCGTCTCCACTTCACCCATCTTACTCCCCACCATAATTTACTCTGTCACCCTGACCTCGCAGCCCCTAGCCATTCCAAACAAACCACCACCCATGGATGAAGCCAAAGGAGCCAAGATGTCAGTTGTCCTCTTGCTCAGTTTGCCCTAACTCAGGTGAAGGCCAGTGGCCTGACAGTGGGAGGTCAGTCACCCCCTCATCAAGACCTCCACCACTCTATCCAACCCCATGGCGCTGCTTACTGTGTGGTCAACAAAAGCATTTCAGCAGCTGGCCTGAGGCATCAAACAGAGCACTTTACATTGGATTTGTGGCATGCCAAAACATCTAAGTGAACTTTGGTCTTTACTCCACCATGTCAAAGGCTATGTTTGTTCTTTGTTAGAATTATTTGTTTGTTGAAGAATACCACAGCAGTACTACGCACTAGAACCTGTTTGCATTTCACTTATTTGGTGTGAGTAGATCTATGACATGCAAACAGACTCCAGAGCATAGTTATACACTGACATATTGCTTCCCCTGCATCAGCAATCATAAGTAAGGTAAAGAGGCTAATGACCATGCATTGATCAGTAGCCAAGAGTGACTCAAACCATTGTGAAAAAAGTGCAAACTATCTATTATCATAAACTATCTACTATAAGTAACAATTTAGCATTTTTTTCTCTAATTGTTTTAACCTTCTCATTATGTTTTTAGAGTCTATATTTTTTTAGAGTCTATATTTTTTTTAAATTCTTTGTTATATACAAAAGAGAACAACATATATTTGCTGTTGTTTTTACACTTACTATTCATTTGAATGAGTTGAAACATTTTGATGGCTGGAACACACATACTTACTTGCTACAAAATTCTGACCATCTTACAGAGACAAGATCCCATATGCTCTCACAACAGAAAATAGTCAGCCAGTGCCACTGACCACTACCACTGGAATGCAACCACAGCTAGTGAAATACACCACAGCAGCGAAACTACCTACAGTACATCAATAATCACTGAAGTGTGCCAAAACCCCCAAATAAATACGTCCCTACTGCAGACAGCTTTCCACAGACACTGCAGTTCAACCAGGAAGTAGTGTACGGATATGGAACTTAGGTATCATCACTCTATCTTGCATAACATGCATACTCACCCTTTCGCCTCTTATCAAGCACTTTCCTTCTCATGTGAACCACGCTGACAGCACGATAGTGAGATGGCATAACACGCAGCAGTGCCATGTATAGCACAATCTTCATCGAGTCAGCACATTCCATGAAAACAAAGCACTAAACTCTCACCACAGTGTGCAGATAATACCTTTAACAAGCCATCTGTTTGCCTTTGCTTCATGGAACAGGGGAAAAAACAAATGTGGGCAACGATTGACCTGTGACTTAGGAAACAAATGTTGGGCTGCAGATTTGAAACTGCAGAAGCAGTGGTGACTTGCTAGTGCTCCTGGGGGTACTGAAAAGGATATCTGGTAATACAATAACGTATTTTTGCGGATAGTTTCCACAGATAAATAAACTCCTTCTGACTGGTAAACTTTTTAAAAGCACTTTGTAACATTGTTAAGAAAAGTGCATAGAAAAAAATGTTTTTTCATTATTATTGTTATTTGTATTACTTCTAATTTTATCACACTGAGGCAGGAAGCTAAATGATAATCAGATAATTCTCAACTTATAAAAGAAAATACTCAAATAAAACAAATGTGTTTTTTTTTTGTTTGTTTGTTTGTTTTTTTGCCAAACTAAAGCATGCCCAATATGTTGCACCACCGCCAGAAGAAAAGGTCGGTCTTTCTCACATCGTGACAAAAAAACAAGCTTGTCTTCAATATGCTTTGCATGCTATGATTTGGGGTTTTCTAAACTCTGTCAGGGACAACATACTAAGTGTTATGCAGGTTGATGACACAGCCAGTCAGTGATGACTGATGAGTACAAAAAAATTCCACCTACCAGGTAACTCACCTATCTGTATATCGGCGAGTAGGTTCATTCAACATCAGACCGTGGGGTGCGTGGGTAAAGGGCGGTTGGCGGAACAGACGGTAGCGTAGTGGTTGGCAATGCCTACAAAGCGCGCAGTCTGGCTTGGATGCCAAAAGGGTGGCATCAATCTCTAGGTGTTGTTCCATAGTGAAAAACTGTACCCCATACACCTCTTCCTCTATGTCCAGCTTCAAGGTCAGTGGGGTGTCACAGAAGACGTTACTGGGGCCCAGTGAAATGTTGTTCCCGCTGACAGTCAGTAGCAAGATGTTGTGGATAGCTGGCAGTGCTGTTTCCTCAGGGCTAAAGAAGGTGACCCACACAGTCAGGGAGTCTGGTATCAGCGGGTAGGGGAACTCTAGCTGAAGCATGCAGCCCTGGAGGGGGCATTCAGATAAGCCGACAACACCTTGCTCGATCCTTGAATTGGGGCTCCAGGTGCGCACACTTGGTTCACAAGCCTGCTCCACATCTGGAGGGCCTGTGGGATAAAATTGCAAAAAGAGGCACAGCGTCACAGACACACAACATGCAGACTGCAGAGATATCTCAAATAATTCACGGATACAACAAATTAAATATGCATCAGACACAATAAGCAAAAGCCGCCTCGCCATTTCCTGCACTAACATAACGAATGATTGTTAAAATGCATGAACAGGTGCAATGATGAATACCAAATATTTTAAGCCACAGGTCCTTGAATTCCTCAAAGGATGCAGAAAAGGACACAGGTAAAACAGTAATTTCAAACTAAATTATAAAGGTAATAACATTTTTATGAGAACTCAAAAATGAAGACTTTGCATGAGTGATCTTTTCAGTGTAACTTCACTCCTTGCAACATCAAGGTAGAGGTGAAACTGAGAGTTCATTGTGAGTCCATCTGCAGAGGAAAGGCAGAGCTGAGGTGTGTACCTTCTGAGAGGGGCCTGTGCAGGGTTCTCACTTCAGCACAGTCATTACAACCTCTAACAGTCACACTCCAGCCATATTTGGAGTCCACACACAGCTAACTCGCATTATCCCAAGTGACGTACACTAACATTCATCAAGCACTTTTAGAAGCCAGCAAGCAGCAGACACTATGTTCTCCCTCGATTTCCTTTTGTGCATTTCCAAGCTGGCAACCAACGAAGCCATTTGCTAACCTCATTTCTGGGCACCGTGCAAAATTCCAGTGTTTAATCAAGTGAGGACTGAATACGGTTTCCAAGCCACATTATCTCAACACATTTATTATTGTACTGTAAGTGTGTGTGTGGCCAGAGTGGAGGTGAATTAAAGAAAAAGAGAAGGAGAGACAGAAAGAGAGAGAGAGAGGGAGGGAGAAAGAGGGGGGAGTCTGGGAGAGAATTAACTAAGATACTCCAAGAGCTTGGCTTTGCTCGGCTCATGTAGTCCTGGCTTTCTGGGTACAGTTTCATTGAGTTTGCAAGGGAAGGAGCTGTAGCCACTGAAAATATTTTGTAATGTCAGCTGTTATGATGGGCCCTACTCCTGGTCTGGCGCTGTTGCTAATGTGGTTGGAGATTTAAGAGGAGACAGAATAGGGGTGTCATCCACTGTGTAACCTAAGGCAATGTAAACTGTATTTCAAAGTTGCAAAGATGTATCTATGATTGGCAGTACAATCTGTGCACGCAAAGGGTTGGAAATCCAACATCAAAACCACAATGACTTACATTTAATTATCGGCTTAATTGTAGACAGAGCA